>NW_008648988.1:2647975-2653002 GCF_000247585.1 Phytophthora nicotianae INRA-310 | reverse complement strand
ACTTTGTAAAAGTTACTATGTTTACTGCAAGTGTACCATAATCCAGCAGCCCCGTGAACCGTACCATTTCGCACTTCATCGGTGGAATTTTTTTTCACTGGTATATCGTTCATTTGAGTTTTGCCTTTCGACACTCGGTCCACCAAACAGAACAGAAATTATCAATGCGCTTGCACGGCGTCTTCCTCGCTGTTGTGATCATCCTAACTACAGGAAGCCATGGACTCTCTAACGACCAAGCCAAGTTGCCAGCCATGACTGCGCCTGACACAGCCTCCTCTGATAAGTGGGTTGACAAAATGGCAGCCAAGAAACCTCGCACGAAGGCTTGACTTGCGGTTTCAGCGCAAAAACAACGCGGTTACGAAATACGTTGGAATAGCTTCGTTCCGTAAAGTAAAAAAAAGGTGTTAATCAAGCAAAGCTTCCTTTATGGGGCCGTAGCCATCGCAGTGGCAGCAAGCGAGCGTACAATATCCGGGTACTGCTGCTCAATCAGCTCGGCGCACTGGTTGACATTGAAGCACAGCGAGCTGATTCGCGTATCGAACGCCGCCAAGACCTCGTCTTCCGTGTTCTCAAACTCCAGGAATCCCAAGTGCTGGTCGATGCTCCCCTTCATGCGGTCTTCCCCAATCATCGTCGCTGCAACACGCTCAGCATTGGCCGGTTCGATCTCCAGCAGCTTCCCCAGTTCTTCCAGTGAAATGCTGCTATACACACGACTAGCAGCCAGCAGGTTGTGCTCTAAAAAGGCGTTCTCCAACACCGTAAAGCCGTTCGACAGCACCGCCTTCTGATGCGGTAACAGGCTCTTCTCGAATTGCACCAGCTCCGGCCGACGGATCAATTGTTCCATGTACATTTTCTCCAGAATCGCCACGTACTCGCTGTTCTTCACACGCTCGTCTTTGTAGAGCGTACCTAGCAGACGAGAGCGCTGCGGGCCAGCAGAAGCCAGGATAGCGCACGTCACAGCCTTGCTGAGTAACTCTAACAAGTCATCAGGGTCCACTTCGTCTGGTTTGGACTGCGAGAACTCATAGTAACGCAGCGCAGCGTCTAAAAACTTGCGTTTCGAGTCCAGAATACGCGCGTAGGACACTTGGAAGTGCAACTTAAGCGCCCAGTCCTCCACATTGTGGATAAAACGAGACGCTCGGTTGATAAAGTTCTCGGCGTCCACGGTCTCGTCTTCCTGGAGATATAATTCGGCTTTTAACGTATTTTTCAGCTTTTTCCACGTCAGTATACTGACGAGTGGAGCTCCGGGTGTTCCCGTGGTTGGGCACTTACGTGTATACCCAAATTTAACAACAACTTCTGAAAATTAATGCATCGTACAAAGTGGCCATCTGCTCAATACCCAATCCATATCCATAATATCGAATATGAAACGCATCGGTATCAAGCCCCCCTTTCCCAGGATCAGCGTCGATTTAGCATATAAAATATTCGCTCTTAGGTTTCAAATAATTACAGATACATCCAAAAAATGTTATTTGACAGGATCGTCGACGCTTTTACTAAATGTGGTGAACATACTGACGAGAGACAAATTACGAATTCGTTTCTTAACTTCAGTCCGCACTGAAGGCAAAGTAGATCTATCGCTACAAATGGACTGGAGTAGAAACCTGGATTGGCGGATGAAACGATATTACCTCGCCCGTCGTTTAATTACCAACTGTTAGAGCGGGCCCAAAATATGTGCAGGGCTTTTATTTTTTGTCCAACTTCTTATTGGAGACAGGGTCACTAACGTAAATTCCCGAATAGTGTCCTCATCGAGTACCCTCATAGTGGCCTCGCTGAAATTCAAGTCATATTGGGCAGTGTAGTCACGGTAGTAGTTTTAACTACGATAAGTCTCCAAAGTCTCATCCAGCCATACCCGAATATACTCTTTTATCAGAAAAACTCGACAAGAAAAACCTAACACCAGTGGCCCGTTGAAACCAATAGAATTACATCCAACACGGCTTGAACGAGTCTGAGACATGCAAACTCAGTTAACCGGTTTTATCGGCTCAGTCAAAACTTTCAAAATTGCCTACACCAAGACCCGAGTGGAGTCGTCAAGATTCTCCAGCGATGTCAAAAAGCCGCGTTACAGGTCGTCTACACTTCATGGATGCTGAAATAGAAGCCCAGTGATCAGACACCTCAATCCTTTCGCCTGCCTTGGCATGAAAAAGAAGATAGGATTAATTTGTGACCTCCTATTTAAGACGTGTTTGATAGACCCCTTCTCACTTCCTCCAGTAGCAAATCTGTACCGCAGATACTTTCTGTTGTGGGAGTGGTGGGCCGCTTTGGCTGGAGCCTCGCTATGCCTTTTCATTCAGGTGATGGCCTCCTTCTTTTTTCTGCCATAGATTTGGCGAGGCAATACGGGGGTGGAGCTAATAGAAGCTTGCTAGAACAACAGCTGTATATGTGATCACTAAGTTGTGTGTCGCGATGCGCTCTGAAAGTTACTTGTGCTACAGCCAACTTTTTCTGGGACGAATTAATCTGTCTGGGTCTGTCCATACAGCTCTTCTAGCTGTCCTCCCCAGATTAAATAGTGTCTAGTCCAATTTTGCTACAACCTTGGTTGCAATATGATATTATCATATTTGCCAGTTTAGAGTTGATTTCGCATAAGGTGGTGTCGGACGTCCAGATCTACCTTAGAAATAAGAAACTATGCTGTCACACGCCCTCGGACAGAGTTTATCGGGGAGCTGCTAATTTTGCTCTGCGCCTTCGTGCAGTTTCATCGAAATAGTCATTTTCATCGTTAGGTTGTTCAAGATGCGTGTTCATTTCAAAAAACGAATAAAGTATTTTATGTCAGATGCTTGAGCAAGATGTGTCAATGACGACGAAAAGCATCTCTCTCTCTCTCTCTCTCTCTCTCTCTCTCTCTCTCTGCTTATGGAATCGATGTGCTATTAAGCTTGCAGCTCGTCTTCCATCACATTGCTGCTCATTCTGGCTCGGCGAGGGGTCTTTATTCATTTAAAAGACCCTTAAATGTAGGCAAACCCGACGTCAAATTGTGACAGTTGTTACTGTTGTCAATAGCCATCGAGACTAATATTGGCGGGCATTTCTTGCTTGTCGCTGTCGTGTACAAGTCACCAGATCTTGATGCCATTGCTTGAACCAACACCAATCGATCCAGCACCTTTCTGCCATCGGTTGAGCACAGACCACTTTGTTTTTCGTGACTTTTATCGATGGGCTACTACCGCGAAACCGTGTCCTGGAAACGCGGGCATACTGGATTCATATTGCGCACAAATGACAAGAGATGGTGGGGGCAACCTTGTACCGGGAGGCGATTATCATCCCAATTAGACTACAAGTAGCATTTTTTTTTATCTACAAATTCGAGATTGTTGATGTGTGGTGCACACCAAATATATCCTTATTTTCAAATGAATAATTGTCGTGGATCCAATCTTTATCTATGAATCAAAATTTGAAAGGCTTATTGGAAAAACAGATCCAGTCTACTTGGTTGTCAATTTACCGAAGTTTCAGTTTATCCAGTGAAATTACAAACTAGAGTACTACGTAGTCCTGCAATCCTACCCTACGAAAATGAGTTGCTTTTACTCTAGTATTGTCATTTTATTTACATACATATTTACTCTTTCTGCTCCAAGCAATGTCCCCTCAAACCGCTACCAGTTACAATGTCAGTTTGTTTATCGCATCTCTTATCGTCAGCCAGTGCGCGGACCAGATTGATTGACCAGCAAACTCTGGATGTGTACGATTGCTTACTGCCAGTGCAACGGGAACGACATCGTAAAAAAAAAGCTTAGCTTCCTTAGTAGACGCGATAGCTAAAAACATTGAATGATACCATGTTACTGTTTAAAAGCTCCACAGGAAGAAAGTATTCCGACGTATTTCTATTCGTGTAGCTTATCCTTCCTCATTGTAGGGTCGACCGCGATTTTTTTTTTTTCGAACGGACGTTGGAGCAGAGTTTTTATCGGTGTGCTACAACACACGTCAAGCCTTTGATTTGGCTGCCAGCTTGGCTGCCACCTTTGGTGCTATTTTGCTATGCCACATTTTGTAGTATGCTTCAGTTTGTCTCTTGGATAGGTACTTGTTTGCTGTCTGAGGTTTAAACCCTAGATTCAGGAGGAGCTTGAGCTTCGCATTCGAGAAAATTCCTCTCTCCTCATCTTGCCCTTCCGTATTATCAGCACCACGAAGCTTGTTTGCACCGTCACCATCGCTCTCGCTGAGACGTGAGCGGACAGAGGAAGCCGTATCCGGTTCGGAAACGGCTAGTAACTGGACTTGATTGTTGGGTGTAGTAGCTGGGAGCCCATGGCTTCCTGTAATAAGGGTGATCGCTGCGATAAGGAAGACGCTGCTCAGTCGCATGAGTAGTTTGATTGTCTTCGATAAAGTGAATATCAAAGAGCAAAAATGCAAATGAGCATCTTAAATTGCAATACCAACTGAGCCGGTTATCAATAACGACAATATGCTTTGCAGAGAGTATCTGGCGGAGTTTGGGGGTATCGACAAGAATTCCGTGAAACCAAAGGCTAGACCGTAACGACAAATCTGCTGACCACATTTGTGCTCAACCAGGCGGATCAATTGCTAAAGGAAGGGCCCCCAAGTCGGGGGCCCCACCACCAACAATAGTGCATGTAAAGAATACTCTTTGGATGATTCATTATATCTGTGCCAAGTATAGGTACCAGGAAGCACTACTGGCTAGGCGACCAAATTCGTGTGATTATTTAAACATATGTGTTTGTACCCAATCTGTGACGCATCCGTAACCAAGGTTACGGTACGCTTGCAAACGGAATAGAGTATAGTACCATAATATGGATGGATGTACAGTTGATGGTACGTTTACGAGACGGCTAGTAGTGACTGATACAGGCTGAAGGAGTGGACACAAGAGAGTGTAGATACCCTCCAGACTCTAATTATCAATGTCACTTTTCATTTTGCCTAAGAACTACCAAGCTTCTACCTAATACTTCACACAATTA
>NW_008648988.1:2563731-2647875 GCF_000247585.1 Phytophthora nicotianae INRA-310 | reverse complement strand
TTCCTCGTCCTCGCCCCCTGCACTTCCTTCGCCGCCATCGTCCTCTTCGTTGTCTTTGTCACCTTCCGTCAAATAACCCTCCTCCTCCACTTCGGTGGAATCAAAAGAGTCTAGTGGGGTAACATTAGACTTCTTACCAAAAAGATCGTTCATTTTCTCGTACCAAGGGCACATGAAGTCAAGTTTTTGCTTCAGCGTGTGAATTCCCTTCGCTGCGTCCTCTGTTGTTACACCAGCACCAGTTGAGTCCTCATACTCTTTTCGTACGTAGGTACCGCACCTTGTATGTAGTAAAGCGGTTGCGCATTTGATGAGGCTTAAGATTAAACTTCCCCTTGCTGCTAGTGAACAGAGTGTTGGCCATCTCCTTGAAACCGCTGGTTTTCGTCGACTGTTTCCCCACTGAGGGCTTCCCGGTTGTCCCAAAGCACTTCACGAAGTTAGGTGGATGTTCAAGCCAGGTGACGATTGCGTAGAGATCTTCAGTTCGAAGATGGGACTTCGACGCATCATCGCTTGCTTTGTCTCGATTCTTTACTCCCTTGGCTGCCATGGTGGCAAATTTGCGACTGGAACCTACGAGGGGACCCCCCCCCCCCTCTCGGAGGGAGTCGAAGGATTTTGGAGGGAATTGCATTTGATTTTGATGAAGTACCTCGTCCGATTTGGGACAGTGGCACAGCACGAAATCGTGAACGATTTCGAAATCGATTTTTTTAATTTTGAAACCCCCTATTTTGTCTTTCTTGAATAGAAGACCTAAGTAATTCCTTGGATTCACTCCTCCTACTACAGTAGTATGGCATTGATGGTCGACTCCATCTTATTCATAACCTGTACTAATACGGGTACATTATCGGCCATTTGCAACCGGGGTTGTATTTCCGGCGATTCTCGGTCTGTGATTGGCCAGAAGCAAGGTATCGACAAGAATTTTGATCGGCACCGTGGCTGAGAAGTGGTGTGTAAGTTTCAACTTGGGTTGTGTGCACCATAGTAAAACAAAGCTTGAGTTGCAACTCAGACTCTATACAAACACCTTGTCAGGGTTGCAAATCAGGTAGACGTGCACTGACTGGAAAATTGAAAAAGCAGATCACTATCCTACCATGACAAGTCGCTATAAGCCCGAGCTCCTCAAGTTTATGTCCTACAAGGACGGCGTCGAGTACAACAGCGATCACGCCTTCACTATGGAGGAGTTGCTTGCTATAACCCCCGAGCACGTATGCCACTGGATGAATGAGCTAGCGTACGGAAGCCCAGTCCCCAGCGACGACATGAGACCTGTTCATCGCAGATCTGCCACTTTAGAGTTCTCGAAGAAAGCCATATCATCCTTCATGCCCCGAATAAACGCATCGTGGGATCCTGTGACAGCGCACGGAAATTCTACGCGATCAGACGCAGTTAATAAGCTGATTAAGCGAGTGAAGAAGTTTGAGGTTCGCAGAGAGGGTGTCGAGCCAAAAGCGCGGCGAAGCCTGGAGTTTGACGAGTTCCTGAATTCGTTGTCTCTTGTGCGCTCAAAATGGGGGAAGGGTGAGACGGCGTACATGGTGAGCAGCGTCCTTACCTTGCAGTGGCACATTATGGCTCGTATAGATGACATGATGAAGTTACAGTTTGCCAATTTTGTGCCGAATAGGCAGTACCCTTCCACGCTATTGTGCCAGATGCGATGGTCGAAGAACATACATGAAGAACGAGACGCCCCTGAGCAGATTGTACTCGGCAGTATGGACCCAAAAATGTGTGGGTTACTCAACTTGGCCGTCTACATTGAGACGAGCACGAATGTTTCTAACTCGGAGTTCATCTACGGTCACCCGAAGGATGGGAATCGCGTGGTGCGTCGGTTTCTGGGAGACATCATTACAAACACCGCTTTTAAGAATATGAAGACAGGGAAACTTGGAACACACAGCTTTCGCAAGGGTGCATCAACGTATGCTTCTCGGTGCGGAATGTCAAAGGACTTTGTTAACCGCCGTGGACGCTGGAGGACACGCAAAGGCGTTGTTGACGTCTACATTGACAACACGCAGCCATACCCCGATGCCTGCACTGCAGCAGCACTGGCGGGACCACTAGGTCCATGTTTCTACGTACGCAAACATGGGATTGACTGTGTTTCTCCAACACTATTTGTTGACCAGATAGCACCTACAATCAAACAAGTGATGGGTGAGGCGGTGGCAACTACACTGGCGATGCCGTTGTTATGGGCAGCTATGGAACCCTCTGACAACTACACATACGAGCTCATTCCAGATCGACTCAAGCAGAAAATTATTGGCGCTTACGTTAATTCGGGAGGGAGTGAATCTCTAAATCCGATAGACCGAGTGGGGTTTTTTTGTCATGGGCGATGGCTCGCAACTTAATCTCATCACTATCGATACTCAAGATAGTGCAACAGACGTTAATCGTCGAGGAATTATTGCTGGTAGCAGCACAGGAGGAGAAGGTTCTCGCCGAGAGTTTGCTTCTCTTCACTCGCAGTATGCAGCCGTACAGCGTTCAGTGTCAGAGCTTATGAGCGAGATGCAGCGGTCTCGACATGAAAACCAACGTGAACTGCAAAAGATTCAGACGATATTGAAGCGAGTAATGATGCAGCCAGCAGTCCGCTTAGACGCGCCTTCACATGTGGTAGTTTATCCGGAAAAGAGAGTTGCACGGTTATCAAAGCGACCAAAGGACTTGTTCGAGCTCTGGCACGAATTTCAGTTTGGTAATGGTGGGCTCAAGCCAGCAAAGGACTTTACACCGGTCGAACGAGGTGCCAACAAGTTTGCATTTTCTCGGAGAAAGGTCTTTTGGGATATCGTGGCGGCACTGATTCGTTCGGGTTACACTAGTGATACTGCGATAGATAAAATTTACGCTGTGTACGGTAGGCAGCTCCCTGTGTCGAGCATCCTGACTGCTCTGCGTGGCAAGGTGGCCATGCAAGTCTTCGCCTGTAATAATCTTCCACAGTACTAATAATTTGACATTAGCCAATCAAAACGTAGTTACAAAGCAAGTTGTTATTTTGGTCGGCATTTATACAATACATGCCTGTGTAACCATTTGCACGTGCCTCTTATTATAAATCGCTGTCGGCTTGAGCTCGCCAAGACGCCGAGGTGCTAATTCCAGAAGATTCGGTATCTGCTAAAAAAAAATATGATGGATGTAAAGTCGGAATGATGGTAAAAAGGCAACTTTTGTCGGTGGTCTCCATTACGAGCCCCACAATCCAATTAACCACCTCAAGCTAATGCTAAATCCAAGACGCAATGGGTCGCTCTCGTCGCTCAAGCACCCCTGCCCGCAAGCCCGCCCCGGTCAAGTCTGCCCCCGCTCCTGCTAAGCAGCCTGCCGCTCCTGCTCCTGCTCAGGCCAGTGCCCCCGCCCCCAGCGTCGGTGGTGGTCTTCTCTCCACTGTCGCGGAAGGTTTTGCCTTCGGAACGGGCAGTGCCATCGCCCGCCACGGAGTGAACGCCGTCGTCGACTCCTTCAGCGGCTCCAAGGAGGATCCAGTTGCTCAGGTCGTGGCTGCGGCTCCTGTTGCCCCCGTCGCTAAGTCCTCGGCCGCCTTGTGCGCCAGTGACAACAAGGCCTTCCTCGAGTGCATCGACCGCAACTCGAACGACGTGGCCGCCTGCCAGTTCTACCTCGATGCTCTTAACCAGTGCAAACAGCAGAGCATCAACCTGTAGATAGAGACGTAGACTGTGATAGATATCCTCCACTTTAACGGAGAGGGATCTAATAAACCATGATTTATCGAAACGCAGCTACAGTATATTGGAGCGCCACCTTGGAAGCGCACGACAGACCCTCCTTACACCTTCTTGACGATCTGCACAATATCTTCGTCCTGTAGCTGATGCTCCTTGCCGACCTTCTGCGGCTGGTGCTTGCAGGAAGACCCCCAGACCCAGGCGTACTTGAACTCCTTTAGCAGCGACTTGTGGATACGCTGGCAAAAGTTCTCGACCGTCGGGTTCTCCTCGTGAAGAATAACCGGCGCGTTGTAGTCGGGCAGTCTACCCCGAGGCTTGGTGTAGATGCGAATCATGTGGCAGTAGTCCCAGATCGTCTCGAGCAGTTCGTCCAGGTTCCATCCGTGGTGGGCCGAGATCACGACGTTGTGCGGGATCTGGTCGATGATCGTCAGTTCTTCGATCGTGAGCTGGTCGATCTTGTTGAGCACGTACAGACACGGGATATACACGCGGTTGCCCTCGATCTGGTCGATGAACTCGTCCACCGTCACATCGGCACGCAGCGTCACGTCGGCGTTGTGGATCTTGTACTCGTGCAGGATCTGGTAGACTGTGTCTGCGTCCAGCTCGCTCTGAGGGACGGTAGTCTGGAAGTTGATACCGCCACGCTCTTTGCGACGGAAGACCATGTTGGCCGGCTTCTTATTGAGGCGGATACCGAAGCCCTCGAGCTCGAACTCGATGAGTTTCTTGTGTGTGGCGGGCTTCATGGCGTCCAGCACAATGAGAATGACGTTGCAGGTACGGGCTGTACCGATGACCTGTCGGCCGCGACCTTTACCGTCCTTTGCGCCCTCAATAATACCGGGAAGATCGAGGATCTGGATGCGAGCACCGCGGTAATTGAGCGTTCCTGGGATGGCTGTGAGTGTCGTGAACTCGTAGGACGCCGACTCGGAGAAAGTGCCGGTGAGTTTAGTTAGAAGCGTAGATTTGCCCACAGAGGGGAATCCCACGAGCCCCACGCGTGTGTCACCGGCCTTGTTGACGTCGAAGCCTTCGCCTGTACCGCCACCGCCGGACTTGGAGCCGGCGTCTGTCACCTCGCGCCGTAGCTTGGCGATCTTGGCCTTGAGAAGACACAGATGCTTCATAGTGGCCTTGTTCTTCTGCGTACGAGCATACTCGGCCTCCAGCTCGGCGATCTTGGCCATAGCGGATGACATGGCTGCCTACGTAGGTGTACAGGTCTAGTGGGAGGATAAGCAAGTGGCAACGGATGGCCGAGCAGCTACGAAACCCAGAATAACGAATCAAAATCGCCCAAAGTTATTCAGTTTCGGTTTAGAATAGTCTATTAACTAGGTTAATGAGGTTCGATAGATAATTGCCCAAAACAGAACTGATTAGCGACAGTAAAGGAACTGTAACACAGAGAATGGGGTGCTGCTCGTCCAAGGCGCAGCTCTCGACCGTATCGGAGACTACGCGGCCACAGCCACGTCCGCAGCAGCAGCCGAGAGGTGGGCAAACGCTTGGTGGAAGCCTGCAGATCAATGGGGTTGAACCGTCAGCTGCAGAGAAGCGAGCGCGGGCTGCCGAAGCAGCTGAAGCCCGTATGGGAGACTGGCGTCAGGGCGGCCACGCAGACCCGGACAAGGCGCGCAGCATCGCACAGCGCCGTGAAAAGGACGATCTTCTGGCCAAGATTTACAACAGATACACCACATTGGGGCGTGAACCGCCCATCGGGCTGCCCTCGTGCGACCTGGATCAACTGCGTCGCCACCTCGAGACGTTGCGCTGATTGAGAGAGGACACGCACATTTACCAGAATATTTTTGTTGATTAATGAAGAAGGCTGCGATGCAGTCAATACTTAACCATTTATATGAAGGCGCACTATCCAGTTGCAGCGGTCATGGTGTTGCAATGGTGATGGCATTATCTGTCGTTACTGTACTAGTACGTTAACATTACGCGTCGTAGGCTTAAGGCCATCTCTCCTGGTCAAGGCCCGATTTAAGATAACCGAGGCGATCACGTGTGGTGCAAAAGAGACTCTATACGTCCTTGCTCCCCCATCTCTCAAATTTGGTTGTTGTATGATTTGTTTGTGGTCTTCTTGTCCCCGACGTTCACGCATCCACTTGCGGTTCGCCTGCTTCACGATGTTTTTTCATTTCCTTTACGTCTGTCCTCTGTCGCTCCAAGCGCGAGACACTTTTGTACTTTTCGCTCGCTAGTCGAGGAAATAATTAAACAAATCGCTGAGGGATACGAGCCCTACGCAGCGCGAATACTCGTCCACGCACACAAAGCGGTGAGCTTTACACGCAGCGAACCGCTCGAATATCATGTGCAGCGTGTCGGTCTTGTAACACAGATGTAAGCCTTCACCGACGTTGCCCTGCAACAGCACAGTCCACGGTCAGCACGGCTTTAATAGTACAAACTCTTCAACTCCTCAGCGCACCTCAGCAGCTTGGATCCTGAGAATTTCTCCCACAGGCATGTCTAACTGGGTAAGTGACCGGTCCTTCACCAACTCGGTGACGTTCGATACACAATAAATATTCACAACAACGCCTGGCCACCAGCAACACAAGTGTGAGATCACCACTGCACATATACCGGGTCTTCAATGGCCAAAACCTTACCACTTGGGTCCACTATCGGCACCGCCGAGACCCTCCGTTCAATTAGGGTGTGCAGCACGCGAATAAGCGGCATATCTTCCGGAACAGTCACGAAGCCGCTGTAGACGCCAATGCCTAGATCGAAGATGGGCTGGTCGAACAGTCTGCGCTGCTCGCGAAAGGTGGCCACCAGGTATTCCAAAATCCCGCTGTGCGTGATGACAGCCAAGACCGAGTTCTGGGTCGGGTCTACTACGGGGAGTCTATGAAGCCTATTGTCGCGAAGCATCTTGCACACCTCGTAAAGATTGTGCTCTGGTGTGACCGACACCATCTCCTCCCGTGTCGGTGCCATTGACAGGGATCGCGGGATTGCTATAGCGACCACAACACCAGTATTAGGCTTCAAATTCAGTGCCAGTCCTATATTATAAGGCCGTACCTCTCCAGGATGCGATGCTGTGCTCTGCTAGCTCGTTCATGGGCGACCCGCGGATGTAGAAATGGCGTAAGATGTTGACAAAATCGGTCGCCGTGAACATACCCACAAACTTTCCCTGTTCGGCATCCCAAATGGGCACCGACTTGATGTCTAATAAGCAGCAAATAAATAAATATTAGTCAATACGACACCATTTCCTTCTCTGCTCTACTTACCGTGCTCTACCAGTGCGAAGAAGGCGAGGTTGATGGGGATCTTGACGTCGAAGACCACGACCTTGCCGCTGTTCTTGATGACGTCATAGCACTGCGTCTCTCTGAGGAATGCGGCGATGACGCGCTTGCCTTCTTTGACAATGTCCAGGACAGAAGCCTGCGATAGATTGAGTGCGGACGACGAATTGGAGCGGTCCGAGTCGCTCATGGATTGGTCCTCGTCGCCCTGGAGCTGTGGCGGAACCGCTACGTGCGTACGCGGCATGAGGCCGTTCGAGTCGGTCATGGAGTGCACAGTGCTGGGGTTGGCGGGGTCGCTGAAGCCCGAGGTCGCGCTGTGCGGGGCTGGCGGCGGCGTGTCGTCCCGCGAGGAGGCGTAGTATCCGTCATGGGACATCCCTCCGTCGCCTCGTTTTCTCTTGCGGTCCGCGAGCGTGGTGGTAGCAGGGAAGGACGGACGTAGGGGGAGAGGAGACGTCCGTAGGGCACACGCAAAGGAAGAGAAGGCAAAGAGGTCCGGCGCAAGTTAACAGGCCCGACGATTAGGACTTCCGCTGGAAGACTCAAATGAGGGGGCCTTTAGCTCGAGGACTTGGGTTTTCCCATGAACGCATAGTGAAGGTAAGATGTTTCCTTTTTGACCAATAAAATTGATGTGGTAGTCGTGAATTATCCAATGTGACGAGCTCAACTTATTGGGTGTAGTGCACACCTTAAAAAAATCACGAAAATGGCTTCAAAATGAAATTCACAAAGGCTGGAAGCACCGGAATGGCATTTCGCGTCTGTACATGTAATTAGCCGGTGGACCTCAACTGCAGCAACCCCCAAGGTGTTGACAGCTTCTCTATTGCGTTGGATTTTCTGGTCTAATCGTGTGAGTACTGCCAGAGCGATGGCGGAAACTGTTGGTCTTAGCACTTGGATTGTAGGTTAGTCATGGTTTGTGTTTCGGCAGTTGCTGTCGCCGCCTCCGCACGTTCACGAACTTGTCCTGGTGGTCATCGATTGTGTGAATATCTTACAGGGTTGAAATCCTCGATTCAATATGTCTGTGAGGTATTTGCTAGTCCAAGTAGACTTGTCGGATAAAGTCGAATGCGGCTGATAGGCTCGTTAAACCAACGTTTCTGGCCGTATTGAGCTGGGTTGCTCGCGTTGAGCTAGATGAATGTCTGCCCACGCACAGTGTGGACTTCTAGTTACCTGGTCAGCGTTGACAACCAATTTGCGTCGCCCTGTGTGTCCAGGAGATATATGTGCTATAGATAGTTGGGTGGGTGGAGCATCAGTGATAGCATAACACTTGCCGCTTGCGCAGCTATCAGAGATGACTAACGTTGCATGTCATTTAAGTCTGTGTGACTTGCCGTTAGGCAAAATATGTACATGTAGGGGGGGGGGGGGTGCAGAGTACTGGTAGGTTTTAACGCTCAAGCGAAACGAAGTTGATAGCAGTAACTTCGTCTTCCTTGCTTAAATTAACGGGGTCGTTATAATGATCAAAATCACGGCAGCTAAAAGCAGAAACTAAAGCAGAAACCATTCCAGATAATTCTCCTCATATGAGCTCTCCATCCACGTATGACATCTAAGTAGGCTATCCCTCGTGGTGACATTCGTAATGTTGATCCAGTTGAATGCTATACTTTATACTTACCTTAGTCGTCTTCATCGCCGTCGGGTTGGTCTAGCCATAGCATCTTATCCATGCAAGCTCTTGTCGCCCACTTCGTGTTCGTTTCACAGAACTAGCTATACATAGTTGCTGTTGTTAGTGCTGCAAGGAAATGATCGATCACTTTGCCTTGCAACTCACCTGTACACAACTGCCCACTCCGTCGCATGCCCCGAGAAAATACGGCTACTTGCACGCGGCAATAACATCCACTTAGAAGCGGAGAGATCACATGTTGGATCGGCTCGCAGAGATCAAAGGCAAAGCCCCTCCTTCGGACCAGGTCGCGATCGATGTCGAGGTGCGTGTACCGTGCTGCTATAGTTCCAGTCTCATGTCACGGTGGGCTAATGGGTACTAATTGCTTTGTGGGTGGATAGAGGTGAAGAAGAGTTTTACGATGCTAGTGCTAGCTGTAGTTTACGAGTACCGTATTGCTAATGCTCGTGTTTGCGCCTGCGTAGCCGTGGCGTCGTTCGGCCCAAGTTCATGGAGGTGTTTTTCAAGGATGTCGAAGAGATGCAAATGGACCTTGCCAATATAAGGTTCGGATGTTGGTTGTGCTTCTTTGGCGTGTTAATAACACTGACAATGCTCCTGGTTGTTCACTGCTGTAGCCTCGCTTCACAACAGATCACAGAGCTGAATAGCAAAGCTATACTTGCGACGTCAAATACTGAAGAGCAAGGTATATGAGCTAAGCAAGAGTTCTTCTAATCAGATATTGTACACTAACTGTGTTTGCATCCACACAGCCATCAGTACCGAGCTCGGATTCGTGATTGAGACCACGAACAAGCTTGCTGCACATGCCAAAGGACTACTGGAGCGGCTTAAGAAGGAATCGGCTGAGAGGAAGAAGGACAAGAACACACCTCTGTCTGAAGTCCGGTACGTTTTAATTGAAACGATTAACAAGCTACTGGAGCTGTTCTAATTGCTCGATCATGCTCAGAATCCGCGATAATATGTGCGCTACCTTGACCAAGAAGTTCATGGATGCTATGAAGGAGTACCAGAAGGCTCAGCAAAAATACAAGAGCGATATGAAGAACAAGGTGAAACGACAAGTACAGATCGTGAAACCTGACGCGTCCGAGGCAGAGATTGATGCTGTTATGCGCTCGGGAGACCCCGGATCTATCTACAAAAGCGCCATTCTTCAGGGCGGGGCTGCCGAATCCATCACCGATGTTTTCCTCCACTGCCAAGACAAGTACCAGGATGTACTCAAGTTGGAGCAGAGTGTGGCAGAATTGCATCAAATGTTCCTGGACTTGGCGCTGCTGGTGGAGCAGCAGGGCGAATTACTGGACCAGATCGACTATCAAGTGCGCACAGCCGCCAACTACGTGGAGCAGGGCAACAAGGAGGTACAGAAGGCCATCAAGCACCAGAAGTCATACCGCAAGAAAATGTGCTGTCTGCTGGGCATCGGCGTCTCCATCCTCGTGGCAATCGTTGTCATCGCAATGGTACTAAAGAAGGCCTCGTAGTGGTAGATGCAAGCCAAGTATTATGTTGATGCAGGGCAGTAGTCCCAGTTTTATCAAGTAAATATTTGCGACATCACACAAGTGCATGTAGAAATTATCAGGTGTTGCGGTGTCGAAACTATCTGAAAATTACTGTAACATGACCTCATACATTCTTTTAGATATTCGCTCGACGATAGCTACATTTCAAGTGCACCTAAAGTTTCACAATTTGTTATGTGAACCCGATGTGCAGTAGTCGCCAGTTGCACTCTTAGCCATGACCGACGACGAGGAAGAACAAGCCGCCTCGCTGCGAGCCTTCGTGGTCTCAAGCGATGGTATCATCGCCAAGACGGCGCTGCAGTACGTGGACTTCGTACGTTGCCACCGACGCGTGGTGGACGCACGTAAGTGGTTCAAGCTCAAGTCAGAGCGGGGTATCGACCTGTACACGGAGCGTATAGAGCTTCGTGAAGCCCCATGCAACATGCGACGCTCTCTTCCTGACGACTGCAGCAGTTCTGGGTCCTTCGGAGTGTTGCGTACTACGATGGTTAGCGCATTTGGAGGCGGGACGCTGACCGGTACTCTGGACGAGGTCATGGACGGACTGTATTCTGACACTACGGAGCAGATGCAGCTCAGCGCCCCGATCCAGTACGGTAGCATCCTAGACTGTGGTGTGGTGCGAACATTTCGCACGCGCTCGGACGCCAAGCCGCACGAGTTCTTTGGCGTTAAGTTCGTAGAGAAGTGCAGTCACGTCCCCGGTACTATCGACGAGCTCTGCTGGGTCGAACGAATGGACACCATGGTCACGGCAGGGAGACGCTTCGGGTTCCAGTTGATGAAATCGGTCGAGACGGAGGACCGAATGTCCGATCAGTCTGTACATCGAGTCAACATGTCGGTGTGTTATCTCTACTATCAGGCAGCCCCAGATAAAGTGGATGTATTTATTCGAGGGATCGTCGAGCTACCGGGCAGCAACAAACGTCAACGACGTCAAGAGACCATTAATGCTGCTGGGGACTATATCCTCGCCACGATCCGTGGAAGAGAATGTCGACGCATGAAGACGATAGCCACGCTGATCGAAAAATCCAAGACGGAGCGCGAGAATCTCAAGTACAACGAGTGCTTCTGGACCATTTGTACATTTGAGCGCGCTAATTCGTGATGTATCCTTTTTGTCGTGCTCCAGCGCTTGCCATTGCTCGAAGTTCGTACGAGGACTGGACAAAGTTGTAAGTCCAGAGCGATGGCAGGCAGTCCTGGGTACTGTTTGCCTTGTTGGGATAGAGATTCACTGGGATGATATGATTGCTGCAGGAAATGTGCTCGGGTTGTCAAGAATCGATGCGTCGTCCGAAGCTAATTGCATTGGGCGATGTTGACAGCAGGAAAGGCGGCTCAAATGGTGCGCTCGGCATAGTGGGAAAACGTTATTAGTTTTTTTTTTTTTTCAGTAGCTGACTGTTATTCATGTCCCTTTTGTTCAGTACCAAGCGAGTCATTGCGCGGTACCAAGCTCATGTCGCGGTATGGCAGTACGCGCGACGATGGCGACCTGCCAGATACTGTGACCAGCTACTGCGAGTCCAAGTCGTTCCGCATGATGCTGCCGATTCGAGATCCTCGCCCGAGCTCCAACTATCGAACGAAACGCAGAAATCGAGAAAATATCCTTACCACGATGCTGCGCAAACATGAGCAAGAGCGAGAGCGTGAGCGGCGGAGTAGTGCAACAACGACAACGTCGAGTGTCTAAAACCTGTCCCAAAATAACCCTTTCAGAATCGTTAATCGAACACATTTAGCCAATCAGCACGCGCAGTCTAGAATTTTCTAGTATTTTCGCGAAAATCATCTTTCGATAGCGTTGACATTTCATCCACTTCAACGTTTGGTCTCATAATTGAAAAAGCCACAAAAGACAAAAGAAGAAATCCCCCAAGCAAGATACGCAACACACACACAATACACAACTATGGGCAAGGACTACTACGCGATCCTGAACGTGAGCAAGAACGCCACGGACGACGAGCTGCGCAAGGCCTACCGCAAGTTGGCGCTTAAGTGGCACCCGGACAAGAACCCCAACAACAGCGATGAGGCCCAAAAGAAGTTCCAGGAGATCGGCGAGGCCTACGAAGTCTTGAGCGACAAGAAGAAACGCGAAATCTACGATATGTACGGCGAGGAAGGGCTCAAGGGCCAGCCAGCTGGACCCGAGGGTCCCGAGGGTGGCATGCCCGGTGGCATGGGTGGCATGGGTGGAATGGGCGGAATGGGCGGAATGCCTGGAGGTTTCACGTACACAACGTCGACCAACGGCTTCCCCGGTGGCAGCTTCTCATTCCACTCAACAGACCCATCTAAGATCTTCGAGCAGTTCTTCGGCACCTCGAATTTGCACGAGGCCGAGAGCAGCGACCCGATGGCCTCGATGTTCGGCGACATGGGCTTCGGTGGCATGCGTGGCATGAGGAGCGGCGGCTTTGGAGGTCGCGACCCATTCGGCCAGCGACAACCACGTGCACAGCAACTGAAGAGCGAACTGGAAGTGCCACTGGAGCAACTGTACACTGGCTGCACGAAGAAGCTTAAGATCACGCGCAAAGTGCACGACCCGAGCTCGAATCAAGTGCGTGAGGAACAGAAGATTTTGGAGATCAATGTCAAGCCTGGTTGGAAGGACGGCACGAAGGTCACTTTTGAGGGTCAGGGTGACGCTCTACCTGGTCGACCAGCGCAAGATATCGTGTTTATTATTAAGCAGAAGCCGCACAACAAGTTCAAACGGGACGGAGATAACTTGCTGTATCACGCCAAGCTCTCACTTCGCGACGCACTGCTGGGCAGCGGCACTTTGACCATCAAGACGCTGGATGGACGGGAAGTGCCTGTTCCTCTTGGGGGTGTCATCGCTCCTGGCACGCAGATTGTGATCGCTGGCGAGGGTATGCCACTGCAGAAGAGACCTTCACAGCGAGGCAATTTGGTGGTGGAGTTTGACGTGCAATTCCCCACCAAACTGACGGAGGCACAGAAGAACATGGTGCGCCAGGCATTGTAAGTGACCAGTTTTGCTAGGAGAAACCATAGCTAGGTTTGTAGGTGTAAGTCGTTTATGTAATTGCTAATAGAAAATTTGAAAACAAAATTTTACGCGGCAGAGCAACATCTTGCAAAGTAGAGAATGCCACCGGAATCTGGTGGTGGCGTCAACATTCACTCATACTGAAGTGTGCTAAGACATTCACTCATCACAAGGTTAACACGCAAAATACTTCGTTATGTTACAAGATTAAAGTTGCTCCTGCTCTCGTCCGCGTCTTCTCCATCCGCGATGTTCTTCTCGAATCGTTTGCTCTTTGCCTTCGGTTTCAATCTTTTTTTTTTGTCTGGATGTCGATCGGCTACTTCGTTTTATCTCCAACCAGCGACAGCAACTGCAAAGAAAAGTTAAAGAACCAACGCGCCAACTGCTGCCGTCCATGCACCCAGCAGAAGATAAAAATGTGACCGATCGTCGCTTCACATGGTGCCACGACGGATGTGCTGGTAGACGAGTCCTTCAGGCGTGAGCTGCGGCTTGTAGCCGGAGGAGGCAGCCCAGGTATGGATACTGATGTCGTCCTTGGTGGTCTTGACGACGTCTGCCGCTTTCTTGGCCTGTTGCTCCTTCGCCTTGGCCAGGATCTTGCTGACGCCGTCTGCGAAGGCGTTGACGTTGTCCCCACACTCGAGCTTCAGCACGTCGATCTTGAGTTGCATCTGGTCGATAAGCGCCACGTTCTCCTTGGCCAGTTTGCGCTCCATACGGCGACGCTCACTGTTGAGACCCGAGAGTTGCTTCTGCAGACGATTGACAAGAAACTCCTGCTCCTGCTCCAACTCGTTCTCCAGATGCACCTTCTCGTGCAGGATCTTGGCCACCTGCGACTCCAGCGCCTTGCGCACACCGTTGTCTTCGTTCTGCAGCTCCTGCAGCAGTCGCTCCTTATCGGCACGCGCAGCCTCGAGCTGCTTCGAGAGGCGGTTGACAATGTATTCCTGCTCGTTCTCCAGCTTGTTCTCCAGATCCACCTTCTCCTTGCGCAGCTGGTTGAGTTTCTTCTGCAGATTGTTGGTCAGAAGCTCCTCTTCACGCTCCACCTCGAGCGCCAGCTTCTCCTTCTCGCTCTTGACGTCATGAAGACGCTTAATGAGGCGGTTGGTCATTCGCTCCTCTTCGAACTCGGTCGACTCGCCCAGTGCCACGAGCGACGCACGCAGCGACTTGACCTCAAGCTCCAACGCGGCCGTGCGCTGACGCTCCAGGATCAGCAGCTCACGAGCGTCGTCCTCGAGCGGGTTGTTGGCCATTGCGTTGCGGTTTACACTAGACGTTTGTATGCAGTAGATTTGCCTTGAGCGGCGCGAAGCTTTTCCGGAAATGACACCGAGGAAGAGGCACGACAGAGAACAGCTGGGTACGGATAGAGAAGCGTTCTGGAAGCGCTGTGGGAAAGAAACGAATGAAATGGATTGATTTTGACAAGGACTTGTGACCAGTGACGGAGAAAATGGAAACAATTGTATTGATTTTGAAAGGTTCAAAACCGCTCGGAATCTGAAGCAACTTGCAGCTTCAACTGGAGAATCTACGTGAGTGCGACATGCACTCCAATTGACGCGGTGCTGTTCAATGAGCAATGTTCATGGCTAAACATTGGCCACGATAAGGATACTACACTGTAGTCTACAGCCCTGTCAGCTTCGTGCTAAATGTACGCTATGCTAGAGGTCACGCATGTATAATGCTGGTTACTTCCCTGCGTTGAAACGTATTTCCTCTGATGGTCCAGCTGCGCACTTGCGCACGTTTGTTCTCTACTGGATGAGGACATTTTTGGATTAATATTTTGATGTAGTCGCGCTGATTCAGAATTCGCGAAAACTGGCGATGAGTTACATGCTATGCTTTGCGTGCCTTTGGCAGTCAAATTGAAGTTGCCTACTTTACTTTGTTAACGGCTTCTTGGTCTCATCTATGATTGGGTGCTCTGCTCTTTTGCTGCTCTATAATCCGAGCCGCCAGATACAGCGATCGATCGCCATGCGTATTGTTTACATCCTTTTGTCCACATTCTGACGAAGAGAAGGAGAGAATCGCGCAGTTAAGCTTCCGAACCGCGGAATTTGGACTGGAGCTAGCTCGCCCAGCGAGGTAAATGAGTTGGAAGATGAAAGATTGCCCGCATTATCGTTTCAGTCTGCAGGTAGTTTCTCGTAATTTCAGTCTGCAGGTAGTTTCTCGTAATATTTCATTTGTAGGTTTCCATTTAACGGGTCAACAACGTCAACAACTGATACGAAGCAAACACCCCCTACACGTAATGCTCCAAACACCCTAAGACGACTTGTACTTCCTCACTACCACAGCACTAACAGATTGCCGAATGTATACAGGACCTCTCGACCTTAAAGCAAAGGAAATTCTATTAAGTACGATCTAATGTTGAAGTGCTCAAGTTGAAGTTTTCATTCTTCTAGAAGGCTACTGGTAACGAGCCCGTGCAAAGCGGAGATCCTCAAAATGGGAAATTCTAGAACAGAATGAAGTTAATGCTGGACAGTAGCGACCTTGCTGGAGGCATTCAAGTGCTCACTTTGGAATTTACCATCTAGCGAATAAGTTGAAACAGTCAGGTCAAGTCAAGAAAAGGATCCATGCTTAACGACAGGGACAAAGTGCACCCCCGCATCTGGAGCCCTTTTACCAGTATCGAGCAGTCGATGATGGAGTTCGATCGCATTACTAATGAAATGCTGCGCTTCAGCCCATTCGACATCCACAGTCGGTTGTTCATGATGCCGGACGCCACCATCGAAGACGAGTTCTTTAGAGATCTACCAATCCAGGGCACCAAACAGAACCACAAGCGCCTAACGGACAACTGCACCAATTCGAAGGAAAAGAACCTTAAAAAGAATCGTGATATTGTCCGTAAGGAGGGCAACCAACCTACAGGCGATCATCATACCTTTTCGTGTTACTCGTTCAGCAACTCCACCGTCATGGACGCCAAGGGTCGACAAGTAGCGAGCACGCGCCGTCGCTATGAGGACTCAACGGGACGTCTGAAGGCCGAACACGAGCGACAGATCGAGGGCAAAAAACTGCGCAGAACTTGGAACCGCCAGAACAAAGACGATGGAGGTCATTTCGAGTCGGTGTGCTCAAGTGGCACTCCAGACGAATTTGAAGAGATGTGGAAGAAGACTCCGTTTGGCAAAGTCGAGAAGAAGGCGATCAAGTATGATAACAAGAAGAAGCGACTTGAGGCTGGAGATGGCGGTGATAAAGCGCGCAAGGCGAAGCTGTAGGAGGTTTTTAATGGTCTGGAAGTAGTACTGCAGGTTTTGTCCATGTAGATGGCGATGGAGTCCTTACAAACACTCACAAGTTGGTTAGGACGAAAGTAGGCCATCCGTGGGCACACACCAAAGTTTCGTTTAATAGATGTAGCCATTTCTACATGTACTGAGGAGTTTTTTCTGAAGATCTTCTTCACCAAATGTACCCATTTCTAGATTTTAGGTGATAGAAATCATTCATTTCTATTTCACGTAATAACACGAAAATGTCGTCTGCATGGGGAGGCTGGGGTACCAAGCTTAACGTGACGTCCATCGTTTCGCAGGGGCTGGAGCAGGTCCGTAATCTCCGCGAGGACGTGGAGAAGTCCTTCGACCAGGTGGTGACGGGAGCGCCTGGTGCTCGCGTGCCACCTCCACTAGCGGTTCCAGTCAAGACGTCTGGAGATCAGATTGAGGACAAAGTTCCCGATAACGAGGCGGATAAAACGACAGTTGAGGCCGATCAAGCCATCCCCAGCGATGTAGTAGAGGAGAAGACAGAGACGATCGCCACTGTTATTGAGGAGACCGAACTTCATGCTGAAGAGATTGAGGAGCCCAAGGACAAACCTACTGATACCACGCAGGGAGAGCATGAAGAAGAGGCTCAGGAAGTACAAAACGAGTCAAAATTAGAGGAAGAAGACGATGCGAACGCTTTAGAAGAGCAAAAGGGAGCTCAACAGGAACAGGAGCCGAGTATTGAGGATCAGTCTGAAGAGGAGGCTGGGGATGCTGAAATTGAGACTGAAACTGAGGAGAAGCAGCCAGACGAGGTTGAAAGTGTAGAAGTATCAGATCCTAGTGCAGGTGAAGAGGAAGAAGGTGTTGAAGATGCAGTTTCAACACTTCGGAAGGAGCTGGAGGTGAGAGAGTCACAGTTGTTGGCGACATCGGCAACCATCCAAGAGCTGCACAATGAGCTGGACAAGACGTGCCATCGCGAGGTCGCTGCTGTCGAACGCGCGCAATTTCTAACGGAGCAGCTGGAGAATATGCGGCGTGAAGTGGCCAAGTTGACGCAACTGCATCGAGACACGAGTAACAGTCAAAGCGCAGACGTCCAGGCGCTTCAAATGGCTCTGGCAGAGAAGGAAGAGAAGCTCAGTGCGTTGTTAGATGAAGGCCAGACACTTTCCGTCAAGCAGGCGCAACTGGAACAACGACTACGTACACTCCGTAAAGAGAAGGACGAGCTGGAGGAACGAACACTCAAGCTACAGTCTCAATGTGAATCTTCTAGTGAAGAAGTGAAGGATCTGTCGTCCAAACTGAAAGTTAGTGAGGAGGAGAAGGCTCGCTTAGCGCAGGAGAACCGGCAGCTGATGAGTAGTGCAGACACTACGAGTGCGAAGGTGGAGAAGGCTGAACGTCAAGCTTTAGAGGCTACACAACAATTAGAGGCGCTACAGACTCAAGTGAACCAGTTAACTCAGGAGGTTTCCAGCAAGAACGAGGAAATCGAGAGACTCAAGTCTGCTAGCCAGTCGAACGAGGCTCTTAGTGTCGAGAGAGAGGAGCTGCAGCACACGATCCAGTTTCTACAGGATAATATCCGCGATTTGGAGAAAGAAGCAGCACGTCGTGAAGAGATGGCGAGGGCAGAGAACGCTGATCTCAAGCGCAAGTGGCAGGACGCAATGGCTCGAGTGGATATGTTGGGTCAAAGTGTGTCTGAAGCCACTCAACCGCTTCTTCGTCAGATCCATACGTTACAAGAAGAGCAACGTGCAAGACAAGAGAGCTGGAAGGCTACAGAGAGTACACTACTGGCACAGATTGAAGAGGCCACGGAACAGCATCGTGTTGTTGAACAGGAGAAGATGGAGCTGGAGCAGAAATTCCAAGAGCTTCAACGTCAAGTGGACGAGCGTGAGCTGGAGTTTACTAGGAAGCAGGCTAAGCTGATTCGTGCTCAAGAAGAAGCGGAGAGTGCCAAGGCCGAAGCGCGAGAACTGCGCGGACACGCTGACGCTCTACAGATCGACTTGAATCAGGCCAAACACCAGCGTGACGTAGAGGCAGAAGCGAGACAACAGCTTCAGACTCGACTGGAGAACGTAGAAACGTCGGCTAAAAAGCTGGAGGCGTCGGCTACTGCGACGGCTGAGCTGGGACAGGCTCGTGAGCGCGAGGCTCAGCTTCGACAAGATCTGGAATGGCACCAACAAGAGCTACAGCGGTTAAAGAGCTCGACGTTGCAACCTGGTCCTCCGTTGTCTACAGGCTCCACGTCTAGACGAAGCATCGAGGAACAGTACAGTGGCTCGGAAGCGGAGGCGTCGATCCTCAAGACCACGTTGGAGACAACCATGGGAGACTCGCTCAGTTCGACGGGCAACACGTCAGTCTTGGGGCTCAGTCAACTGCAGCAGCGACTGCGCTTACGTGAAGGCGAGAACAGGATGCTCAAGCAGCAATTGGAAGCGTTGGAAGCTCGACAGAAACAAACAACCGACGAGATCGTTCGACTGAGCACACGGAACGCGTTGCTAGAGAGTGGCGAGGCACAATGGGAGCAGACGCAGTTGGAACTGGCGAAATTGCAGAAACATCAAGTGGTGCTGCTCGAGCTATTCGGCGAGAAAGAAGAACAAGTCGAGGAATTGCAGGCCGAGGTCAGCGAACTTAAGGCGTTCTACCGTAAACAACTCGACACTCTGGCCTCGCACAACGAACAACAGACACAACAACAGCATTAATCATGCGGTAAGCCCTTGCTGTTTTAAACCTGTATGATTGTTTTCTTACAACGTGAACTTCTCGTTGCTGTCTTGGTCGCAGATGCCGAAGTGCGCCTCGAAGACCGTGTTGGTGCGTGACGGCAGGTCGAACATTTGGAAGTAATGACTGCGAGAGGCGTCCAGGTTCTCGGCGGCCCACGTCATGTAGTCCGAGTAGAACTGCTGAGCACCAGTGACGGAGCCCGTGTTGCCGTCTGCAGATCCGGCACTGGGCCAGCCTGTCTCGGTGATGGCCAACTTGTCGGCCAGACCGGGAAAGCGCGACTCGGTGTCGCTGTTTTGCAGTTCCGTCCACTGGTTAGACACGAGTGTGATGGCGTCGGTCGCAGCAGTGTCGGCTGTGAAGACAGGCTGGATGTTGACGCCCACGACGTCGCAGGCTGTGAAGAGATCGGCGAGGCCCGAGATGGCGTTGTATCGAGACGAGTCGAGCATCTCGGTGTTGCGCTGTACGGTGCCGATGGGCACATTGGGCAGAGCCTCCTGTAGTTGGGTGATGTAGCTGAGCATCTCGGACGGGACTTGATCGACGGAGGCCAAGTTCTCGTTACCGACGAAGATCTGGACGATGCTGGCTGATCCGTTGGAGAGTGAACCGGCCGAGATGGCGGCTGTGACGTAGTCGGCGGTGGCACTGGGGTTGTCGTTGTCGAAAGGAACGCCGAGTGAGACGTTGAGGCCCTGGGCGATGGCCAGTGTGGCCATGTCGGCGGATCCGTACGTGGTGATGTAGGTTCGGACGAGATCGAAGCCTTTCTCCTTGATGGTCTGGAAGTCGGCGGAGATGGTGGCTTCTGTGGCGGAGTCAACGTGATCAGGATCGTAGCAGACGCCTCCCGTGGCCGTGGCGGCAACGCGGTTAGCTGTGGCGATGATGGCGAGGGTGGAAGCAGTGATGAACGAGAAACCCTTCATGGATGGTAGTGCGGTGAACTCACTTGTCGCTTTGTGTTTGAAGAGGCAAATTGTGGAATGGTCGATGGAGTGAGCTTGGTACTATGATCAGAAGGCTGTTCCGTGCTGCTAGAGGCATGTCCCCTGAAGATCTGGGTCTCGAGGCTCGAGTTGTGTAGGACACCGACGCCAGCTGGCAAATGTTATGTGGCAGATGGTTGTCAACTCAGTGACCGTCGTGCTACGATTGTCGTAAGTAGAGATGATAGCTAGGGATACCACGTGCGATGTCGACCGAATGCACCGAGTCGCGAATTGCAATCGAGTGGGTGAGAGCCTCATGGGGGGGGGGGCTCACGTCATGATGCAACTTGCAAGGGTCGGAAGTGGAGGCTACTCGTACACCGAAGAATCCGATGCTGGTTGTGTGGTCTCAAACGCGAAAGAGCGTCCAAGATCGCAACGGAGACTTGGCTCTATGACGGCACTGGAATTCAGTCGTGATGCTGTGGTCGTCGTTCGATTGTAAAGGTGTCTCCAGCTCTCAGTCGAGGTGCTAGCCACGCTTCAGAATGGTAGTGGCATTAGCATGAATTTGGGAGGATGTCGTGGAAGTGTTATCAGGTTGTTCACAGCTGGAGGCATTCGTGTCAGACTCGGATTGGTTTTCCCATCAACGGCGTAGAGTCGAAGGTACAGCTACCCTTTCGTGTCGAGAGATCTGAGGCCACATACAGAGAGAAGCATGCGTTCTAAAGCCCCATTGCTCGTCAAAATTAGTATCCATCTAATTGACCGTGGGGTTCATCAAATACATTAAACCATACAATTTCGATCCAGCAGTTCTAAAGTTCGTCCTCTTCCAGCAGCATGTTAGGCACAGCGTTGGTGACCGGGTAGCTACGTCCGCAGTTATTGCAAATCAGTTCTCCCTCCACGATGTTTGTCTGAAAAAGTATAGCAACAAGTCTCAGTCAAATGCAGGCAATCAACTTACTCTACTAAGATCAGCTACGTACGTCGAAAATCACACGGTGGATGAGCTTCAGCAGCTCGTCCTGCTCCGATAAGTCGGCGGGGATCTGCTCCGGCAGAATTGGCACCTCTGGGTGGTTCAGCTGCGTCAAAACGGAACAATTCACCGGTCAGAATGCGCCATCATATTCGCAATAACAGCATTGCAACGCACCTCCTTAGTGGTGTGGCACAACGCCGGGTAGTCGATGGACTTCATGATGTGCAGCATGAAGCTCTTGCTGTACTGCGTCTCAAGCACCACTACACCGTCCATTTCTGGAGCAATCTGTAGTAATAGTAGTCATAAACGAAAGCTTATTGTCAGCCTAGTCCAATGGCCAGCAAAAGACCGTCGTGAGTCACCCGCAGCGGAAAGTTGAGCGGACGAGTGCCCGCTTCGCGTCCGGCCGTGTCGGCGCACGCCTGGCCATACGAAACAACAAACACCCGTTAACAACTCTGCAGTAATTTGACGCTTAGCGCTCATGACCACGCACCTTGACGTGGCACACGAGCATGTTGTGGGTAAGGAGCCGCATATTCGTTCGTCTCACGTACAAGTCTGCACTATGACCACCCAGTCCTCTTGTCACTATGGCGGACGTTGACTTGGTGTATGTAAGTGGACCACACTCTCACTCTTTTCTACCAATCACAGTCTGATAATCAAACGACTGGAGCCGACGCCAACGGTTGTCAAGGTCAAAGCGACAGTAGTCAAAGTAGAGGCACGATGGTCAAGAAGAAAGGAAAATCCAAGCGTTTATCGCTGCACAAGAAGTACAAGATCGCACGTAAGGTGCGTGAGCACAAGCGCCAGGAGCGTAAGGCCGAGAAGCTGAACCAGCACAAGAAGAAGAAAGACCCGGGTATCCCCAACAATTGGCCGTTCAAGGAGGAACTGCTTCTGCAGGTGGAGCAGGCGCGTCTGGCTGAGATTGATGCCCAGCGTCAGGCGCAACAGCAGCGCAAAGAGGACAAGAAGAAGGCCAAACAGTTGGCCAAGCTTCAGCGCAATTTGGCCAATGACGTTGCCCCCGTGACCCCTCTCAGCGTCGAAATGCAGGCTAAGAAAGACCTTAAGCACGCTGTACAGACGGCCGATGTGGTACTTGTAGTGCTGGACGCGCGCGATCCGCAAGGTTCTCGCTCTCTGTCTCTTGAGGACGGCCTGGTAGCCAAGGGCCAGAAGAAAATCGTGCTTGTACTCAACAAAATCGACCTGGTGTCGGCCGAGACGGCCCAGAAATGGGTCACATATCTGCGTCGCTTCCACCCAACGATCCCCGTGCGTGCATTGAACACTAAGATCTCGGACAGCTCTAAGAAGACCAAGCAGGAGAAGGGCCACAAGGCCCTGTACGACCGTCAGCAGGAGATCAGCGGCATGCGCGACAACGGAGAGGTACAGCCGCTCCGAGTGTTCCTGGACAGCCTGGCCGACAAGACGGACAAACCCATCAACGTCGCTGTTGTCGGATACCCCAATGTGGGCAAAAGTACGCTCATTAACTCGATCAAACGTCGCCAAATGGTCAACGTGGCCAGCATCCCGCAGTCCACCAAGACAGCACAGGAAGTGCACTACGGAGAGAAGATTGTGCTCGTGGACTGTCCTGCTTTGGACCCAGACTACAGCGACGAGTCGTCGGCCATTATGCGGCACGGTATTGCCGGAGTCTTCGTGGAAGACCCTGTCCCTGTTGTGAAGAGCGTGATCGAACGTGGAGACGCCATGAACCTCATGCAGACGCTGCAGATCCCAGTGTTCCGGAATCATGAAGAGTTCCTGGCCAAGCTGGCCATCAAGCGTAACATGCTCCGTAAAGGTGGAGACCCGGACATCCTCATGGTGGCCCGGACATTCCTGCAGAATCTAGGCAAGGGCGTGTACTGCCCGTCGTGTCTGCCGCCTGCCAAGTCCAAGTCGAGATTTGAGCTGCCGGAGTGGTACGAGACACTGGATCTGTCTAAGGTGCGTTGGTTTGCAAGTGTTTTTTATTTCGTGGGCTTAACCTAATGTTTGTTGTTTTATTCAGCTTCCTGACGCCGAGACGCTGCTCTACAGTTCCAACCCGACGGGCCACAAGCGCGTGCTTACGTTTAAGGCCGCTCCAGTCTCCCATGCCGCTGGTGAGACGACTGAATACGACCTCGTTATGGGCCAACTGCCCGAAAACGACGGCCTCACATCGGACGAGGACGAGGACGGAGATGCCAACATGGATGAGGAGGAGGAAGAGATGAGTGACGACGAGGAATAAACGCAGCCGCTATGGGGATCAGATGCACCGTCGACAGTTAGTAGAGTCGATGAAGCACACGTTGCTCTCCAGAGTTTTAGCCCTAGACCGATACATGTACTTATTAACTCTTGAAGCACTATGGCAGTTCAGATGACTACTTTTTTGTATTCTTCTGCTACGACATTGACATGTACATTAATAGTCGTAATAGATGGGAGCTCCAAGGCATCTTCACAATCGAACGACGACCACAGCATCACGACTGGATTCCAGTGCCGTCATAGAGCCAAGTCTCCGTTGCGATCTTGGACGCTCTTTCGCGTTTGAGACCACACAACCAGCATCGGATTCTTCGGTGTACGAGTAGCCTCCACTTCCGACCCTTGCAAGTTGCATCATGACGTGAGCCCCCCCCCCCATGAGGCTCTCACCCACTCGATTGCAATTCGCGACTCGGTGCATTCGGTCGACACCGCACGTGGTATCCCTAGCTATCATCTCTACTTACGACAATCGTACCACGACGGTCACCGAGTTGACAACCATCTGCCACATAACATTTGCCAGCTGGCGTTGGTGTTCTACACAACTCGAGCCTCGAGACCCAGATCTTCAGGGGACATGCCTCTAGCAGCACGGAACAGCCTTCTGATCATAGTACCAAGCTCACTCCATCGACCATTCCACAATTTGCCTCTTCAAACACAAAGCGACAAGTGAGCTCACCGCACTACCATCCATGAAGGGTTTCTCGTTCATCACTGCTTCCACCCTCGCCATCATCTCCACAGCTAACCGCGTTGCCGCCACGGCCACGGGAGGCGTCTGCTACGATCCTGATCACGTTGACTCCGCCACAGAAGCCACCATCTCCGCCGACTTCCAGACCATCAAGGAGAAAGGCTTCGATCTCGTCCGAACCTACACCACCACGTACGGATCCGCCGACATGGCCACACTGGCCATCGCCCAGGGCCTCAACGTCTCACTCGGCGTTCCTTTCGACAACGAAAACCCTAGTGCCACCGCCGACTACGTCACAGCCGCCATCTCGGCCGGTTCACTCTCCAACGGATCAGCCAGCATCGTCCAGATCTTCGTCGGTAACGAGAACTTGGCCTCCGTCGATCAAGTCCCGTCCGAGATGCTCAGCTACATCACCCAACTACAGGAGGCTCTGCCCAATGTGCCCATCGGCACCGTACAGCGCAACACCGAGATGCTCGACTCGTCTCGATACAACGCCATCTCGGGCCTCGCCGATCTCTTCACAGCCTGCGACGTCGTGGGCGTCAACATCCAGCCTGTCTTCACAGCCGACACTGCTGCGACCGACGCCATCACACTCGTGTCTAACCAGTGGACGGAACTGCAAAACAGCGACACCGAGTCGCGCTTTCCCGGTCTGGCCGACAAGTTGGCCATCACCGAGACAGGCTGGCCCAGTGCCGGATCTGCAGACGGCAACACGGGCTCCGTCACTGGTGCTCAGCAGTTCTACTCGGACTACATGACGTGGGCCGCCGAGAACCTGGACGCCTCTCGCAGTCATTACTTCCAAATGTTCGACCTGCCGTCACGCACCGACACGGTCTTCGAGGCGCACTTCGGCATCTGCGACCAAGACAGCAACGAGAAGTTCACGCTGTAGAAAATGATAAGATGTCGACAACCAATTGAAGGTTCCTACAGTCAAATACTAGAGTGTGTACCTGTTAATCATTAGTAAGCGTGATTCAAATCAACTTACCTTTGACGATGCTCCCTATGGACACTGCGCTAGACCCAATGAAACAACGGGTAAGAAAACTACAGCTTGTCCACAACAGAACACGAAAAGGTGAGCTAAAGCTTCGGGTTGACCTCTAAAAAAACCATTAGATGATCTTGCCAGCCTGCCATTCACCTCATAACTGGCTTAATCGTCCGGCTGCAGTAACTCGTCGTACTCTTCGCGCAGAACAAGCGCCTCCTGTAGCATTTCTTCCAACTGGGTAGTTGAAAGTTCTTCCTCCTTCGGATTCTGGGCACGCGTTTTGCAAACACACTTGGTCTTCGCACGACGGCATTTCCGACAAAACGCCGCTTTGTTGTCAGGTGTTTGCTTTGATGCATCATTGACCTTCGACTCGCTCTCAGGTATCGGGGCTATATCCGTGTCAACAGCAACATCGCTGTCCTTGCGGACCTCGTAGAATAACTGGAGTAATTGCTGGAGCTCCGACACATCCAGCTTAGTCAACGCTTTAACTTGAGCGCTAATAGACCACAACACAAGGATATCAGCCTCGGGTTATCATAACCTTACAGCTAGTAAGTTAATGTACCTGCGTCCGCCTTCTAAGAGATCACTCGGCTTGATATCGTACGCTACTAGCAATAAAATTGTCGCGATGCATGTCCACTATCATACAATAGTAATTAGCCTCAAACATATCAACTGCCTTCACAAGATAACACTCGTACCTGGTGCGCATTGCGCGTGTCGATGGCGTCACGTAGCGAAAATGTTTCGGTGATCGTATCGATGCGGTGGTTGGCGAAGCGATCGCTAGCGAGCTTCAACTTGAGTGCAACTTGGGGCAACGGGCGGCGTAGCATAAGTGAGAGAGAATTCCATCGCTCAGTTCGGATCTGACGCGCGCGACGTCGAGCAGCGTCTGCTTCAGCCTTCTCTGGCCCTCCAATGAGGGGGTCTGTGTCTTCTTTCTCTTCTCTTGCAGGTATAGCACGTCCAGTCACCACCAGAGTCGTCTCGTGGGTAAGCCAGCTCGAAAACAACCCCCAGAGATGGCTAAATAGCGGCAGATCATTCAGCGTCACCACTTCTTCGTCATCAAAATCAGAGATCTCGAAGCTGCCTGCAGATGACACGTCACTGGCAGCGGCATCGCTCTCGTCACTGTCGCTCACTACAATGTCTTCATCGTCTTCTGCGTCCTGACTGTTCTTGACCAGCTTCTCCACTTTCTTGGCCAGTTTCTGCTTGTGTGCTGGGAACACGTAGCCCTCGATAAGACTGGCATGCTCGGATGTCGGGAAACTCCTGTCTGGCGCTGCAGGGGACACATTCTCCTTCAATTTCGAGGTCGAAGCTTCCAGTGCTGGTGGAGCGCCTACGGACATCGAGTGCTTCCTCTCTACGACTCCTAAATCCTGCGTCTTGGCCCATACTGTCTTGGCTTTTGGCAGTGGCTCTGGCTTGTGTGCTGTTGGGGTTTCGACCTGTTTCACTGCCTTCACATTGTCCTCGTAGTCCAAAGGATTGGGCTTGTCTGTACCGAAAACTTCCACTAAAGAAGGGACCAGTTGTGGAGGCTTGTGAACCAGTCTGGAGAGCAATACTCGAGCTTTCTGGGTGGCAATAGAGTCAAGATAAATATTAGGTCCATATTAAGCCCTTTTTTGAAAGCACAGTGATGCAGTTTTAGACCTTGAGACAGAGCTCAGAGCAGAACTGCCGCTCGTATTGAGCGTCGTAGATCTCTTTGCGAGCCAAGGAGACCCGGAATTTACCGGAAGACCTGTTCAATGCGAAGTGATAGGATTGCAAGTTAGTACGCGATCAGAATGGAGAAGAAGGATAATAACCCACTTGGGTAGTGGGTTCTCGCAGGCTGGGAAGGCGCAGCGTTTAGCGGCGGCGCGCTCTTCGAAGACTTCCTCCATCTGTCTGCGTTGTAGCAGCTGTCCGCTCAGCTCCAGGTACCGCACGGGCACGCGCGGCGCGAGCAACGTCGCCATGAGCGTAAAGGCCTCATGGACGTTGGAACCATTGACGCTTGTCATGATTGGCAAGAATTGGAATGTGGACCACATGTACATACGTCCTTAATGAGATCAAGCGAACAGATTAGCTTGATATTTGTATTGGAACTTCAACTTGAGCCAGATAGAGATCCTCCAAAGCTACGCCGCGCGTTGATTGCAATTGTATCTTCACAAGCAAACTAAGAGCCAAGGCGCGCATTGACATGGGTGGCGGAGGTAATGATAGTCTACGATGCTTTGGGACTCCCAACTTGGGAGTGCAGTTACTCGCAGGAGATCTGCGCCAATGTCGGGATTGTAGCTCCTTCATTGATGCAACATCGAAGTCTGACAAGCTCATAGGGGCAAGGAAGATGTTGCAAAGCGGTCAGTGCTTGAGGAAGTGCTAGCGATTACCTTGAGAGACTTGTGCCAACTGAAGCTTGCTCTGGCAAAGTTCTCGAGTAAAACAAACGCTTCTGCTACCGATCAGTAGCGTTTGTCACCATCGACTGTCGTTGACCCGCCCTCAAGTGAATACGCTCACCGCTCTTCAGCCGTTGCGAGCGCATTATGCGTCCATGACGGACATCGTGGAGAGGAACCTCCAAGCAGCTCATGCAACAGATCCGCAGCGCTTCGTTCAATTTTGCATCAAGCTTCGAAGATTGGATGCAGTCATCGTTGTCCAATTAGAGGCCACGCAGGAACAATCCCCTGTCAGACTCGTTGCGTCTTTGACTTACTTCAATTTAAACTTCAATTTAGCTTTCCACAAGGTATCACCGAATCCTCCCACGTCAGAACCAGACAGAACCAGATTCCCCTTCAAGCAGCATGTTCGCTCTTCGTCAGACTTCTTCGGCCCTGCGCCGCCCTCTCGCTCGCAGCTTCGCGTCCAAAGGTACATTAGTCCACTTCATACGCTGCACCAATCACCATCTAACTCTGTGCAACCATGGCCACAGCCGAGTACGAGAACATCTTGACCGAAGTGCGTGGCAAAGTGGCGATCATCACTCTGCACCGCCCCAAGGCTCTGAACGCGCTATGCAGCCCCCTGATCGAGGAGCTGAACGGCGCGGCCCACGCCTTCGATGCCGACAAGAACATCGGCGCCATCATCATCACGGGCAGCGACAAGGCGTTCGCGGCCGGTGCGGACATTAAGGAGATGGCCACCAAGAGCTTTGTGGACGCCTATAAGAGCAACATGTTCGCTAACTGGGGGGACATCACCAAGGTCTCCAAGCCCGTGATCGCTGCTGTCAACGGCTACGCGCTGGGCGGCGGCTGTGAGCTGGCCATGCTCTGCGACCTCATCATCGCCGGCGACTCGGCCAAGTTCGGCCAGCCGGAGATCACGCTCGGCACGATCCCGGGCTGTGGCGGCACGCAGCGTCTCATCCGAGCAGTGGGCAAGTCCAAGGCCATGGAGATGATCCTGACGGGCAACATGATCGACGCCCAGCAGGCTGAGAGGGACGGACTCGTGGCCCGCGTGGTGCCGGCTGACCAGCTGCTGGACGAGGCCTTAAAGACGGCCAACAAGATCGCGTCCTTCTCGCAGCCTGTGGTGAAGATGGCCAAGGAGGCCGTCAACGCGTCCTACGAGCAGTCGCTGCAAGAGGGAATCAAGTTCGAGAGTCGTCTCTTCTGGAGCTCGTTTGCCACCAAGGACCAGAAGGAAGGCATGGCCGCCTTTGTGGAGAAGCGCAAGGCCGAGTTCAAGAACGAGTAAGTGTGTCAAAACAGTTGATCCCATCCATTCCCGACTAATCCGACTACAGTCAAGATGAGAATGAAACTATACCAGCCAGACTCTGCGGGTCAGTTCCTACTTGTTGCTACCGATCTACAAAGCTACTGGCCGCGGAGTTAACCTTTGTCAGCACGTACCTTTACTCTTCTTTGTCGAATTTTGTGTAGGGCAGTCAACAGCAGCGACTTCATCGTCTCGCTTCTTCTTCTTGGAAGGTTTCTCTGCCGTCTGCTTCCTCACGTGCTTACTGTCGTCCGCTCCATTGTCCACAGACTCCAGTACCCACTCCGGGATCTGCGAACGTGTAACATGATCGATCTGCATGTCCATCCCGCCGTGGCGACCTTCCCACTGGTCCGTGTACAAGGCAAAGTCGCGGATCACACCCGTCAGATCCACATTGTGCGTCGCCCCTGTGACTGGAGCTGCTGTGGGGGCTGGGAACTTCAGTCCGATGAACAGCCACGAGGTGTGAACCTCACACTTGGACGAGCTCTCTGGACTTTCGTCCTTGGTCTCAACAAAGTCGAAGAAGCGAGCGAACGGGTGGATGCGGATGTCCGGCAGAGCCTCCAATCTAGTAAAATGCAACAACAAAGTCAGCAGAGAGATCAGGTTACCCAGCGAGCGTTCACAGGATCCGGTCACCATGTGCTGTCAAAATCACGAGTCGAGATGCAAGTTTTCAGCCCCGAAAAGAAGATCAACAGGCCACGTACCGAAGGAATAAATGCCGCAGTCTTGACTCGACCCAGCCGAACCACCCGTCGAAGTCTTCGGCATTATTTGCTGTGATCTGGACACGAAGAAAATGTTTTGACCTATTGACCACAAACCAAACCAGTCAACAACGCAGCAAGGCAATCACAAGGCTCAGGACTCGAGGATACGTCACAGAACCTTTGGAAGAACACTGGCGCTACGAACAGCTTCGTCCATGAAGCTTTCTGCACAAAATAATTGTCAGTAGCTGCATCTTTATAGCCACGCTGCTCTTCCTTACCTTGGTCTCAATCTCAAGTGTCCGGTCAAACCCCCTACCCAACTCAGCCTTGAGAATACGTAAGGTTGAAGCCATCACATTATACGACGAGTTCAACGCTGGATATGCCGGTGTGATGATCGGCATCAGGTGTAATCGGTCCCGAACATTGATCTTCGGGTTCCATCCCTGTCGACACCAAACCCAATATACATCAGTTGTTAAGATAATACTGTGCACGCTGTATCAGAGAGAGAGAGAAAGCCTTTGCATCACCGAGAAGCCGAGGTTGAGTGGGTTGTCCACCCGGTCGAGCATGATCGGATTCGGCCACGTCCACATCTGGTAGATCCTGAAGAAGCGCGACAGCAGCGACGCCGGCAACGAGTTCGGGTAGAACTGACAGATCCGCGCCACCAAGATGGCCCAGTTCACTCCGCCGAGGAAGCCCAATACGTTCGAGTAGATACCTCGAATCTACACAAGCCAAAACACGTCACTGATGCAGGCACAACCAATCCAGAACCTGTCTCAATTGACATACCCGAGCCCAATGCTTGACAGCGATCAATGTCGTCCGGAATCGCTCCTGATTGGGCACGAGCTGTAGAATTCGCTCCGTCACGCGGACGCCATTGCAGCTCCGCACCGAGGCCTCGTCCATTCCTCTCAAGATCTGGTCGTCCAGCATATCTAGATCCTCTGGGACTGAGTCCAGATCTAGTGACACGAACAGCAGGTCCACTGGGATCCCGTCCACCTGCATCTTGATCACTGGCACGAACGCGTCACTAATGACGCGCAGTCCCGTGACGCTGGACGCCGCCTCCAGTAAAATCGGGGCCTTCTCGAAGAAGCTTGTGCGCGTACAGTGTCTGGGTGCAACGCACAGTCTGTACGCACAGATGCCTGCACTGTCAGAGTCGTTGTTCGTTTACTAAGGCAGCAGAATTACGTACGTATCGATGTCGGCCTCGCAGCTCTGGACACCGAGGCGGCACGAGCCGAAGGTACGGAGCTGCACGCGTTTGACGGCCGCTTCCGCTTCGCTGTAGAGTCCCAGACCCTCGTGCAGTGCGTACTCCTGCAATATATCGTGCAATTTCTTCAGCACACGATCGCGTCGTGCGAGCTGCTCGTCGCTCTCGTACAACCCGCAGGCCCTGGAAATAGGAAACAGAAGTCTTGAGACCTCGAGAGCAAATGAATGCGAGAACTAATGCGCACCGCAGTGTCTGTAGAAGCTCATCATTAAGACGCTTGTCCTCGTGCGACGGCCCGGCAGTCGACAACGGCGTCGTCATTGGTTTTTGAGCTGGCATCGAAGGCACTATCTCAAAAAGGTCACAAAAGCGGCATAATAATATGACTTCGGCTCTGTTGAAGAATTACTATTAATACTTAGTAAACTAGTACAGGAATCAGATCCAGACTGATTCTGAAAACCCTCTGGTTTTCAAAAATAATTCTAAGATTTGTCAGACTCAGACCCGATCTGATTCGGTAATCATTACCCTACAATAGGCTTTCATCAGATTCAAATTCGTTTAAACACCATATTTAAACGCTACAATATTTATTGAAAACTCGCTAGAGTGGACCAAATGCACATGTCGTTTCGGCGAAGATAAAAATAGTTGAATATTTAAGGTAATAAACACTTTTTGCAAATGCTATTTTAAAATCGTTTTATAAACAAAATTATTTTAGTAGAATACTGTATTATATGTTCTGGAAAATGATACTTTATTATTATAAATTGTTGGAAATGTTATTTTATTTCCAATTCTTTTATTAAAATGATTTTCCAAAACACGGCGGTCCAAAAAAATGTGTCATACAAACTTCAAGTCAAAGATGGTCAGGACTCCCAAAAGATACCAGTTCCCATCGACAAAAAAAAGCTACAATACTTTTGGTAGAATTACCTTTCGTGTTACTTTTCAGCTGAGTACAATTTTTGTCCTGAACTACGCTTCCAAGCGACTTCGCGCACGCAGTAGAAGATCGGCCACAGTCTTGCAGGAGTCTCCGTCCTAAGCGTAGATAGTTAACAAATTCTTGAGTAGTGACGATGATTCGTACTCGTGTTGTTGACGCTGTAAATCAACAGGCAGAAAATCCAACTCAACCTTTTCGAAAAGTGTTGAACCTGGGCTCATTGTGGAGCTAGCAAGGCGTTGTCGTAGCTGTAGGATACGAGATAGTACGGATTCTTGCTCTGTGTTGTGATCCCGGGTGTTGGAGTGGAAGCACCAGGTCAGCAGTTGTCGACATTGGTTATCTCGACTGTCACCCCACAGACGACTCAAATAAATCAACACTGCCAGCTCCATTAATGTTTTCCAGTGTGCTTCCGTTGCTGCAGCAGACGGTGGTGCTGTTTGAAGTGAAGACGTCCCAGAAGTGACAGTGGAAGCGACCACGCGTTGATGAAGATGCAGCTGGATTAAACGCGTCACTCGGTCAAGCTCGTACTGCGAGATGAAGAGATCGGTCGGAATTGAGGACCCTGTGGCCTCAAGATGAAGGCGAAAAGTCGAGTGGAACAACCACAGAGCTGCTCGAACTTGCTGCTCCGTATTGCCGCGTTGAAGAGATGATGAAATGGACGAGGCATGGCGAGACAGCGGTGGTGGACGCTTTGGAGCTTCTTCTTTATGTTGTGCCTTCTCTAGATTCGTTTCTGCTTCTTTGCGCTCTTGTTCGGACTGCAAGAAGGAGTCGTAGAGCTGTTTGAGTGTTTGTGGTGACTCCAAGAAGAGACGATGAGCTGGAAGCGTCAAGTCACCCAAAGAATCTGCTAGATTTTCCACTATGCATAAGCGAAAGTCGTGATGTGTGGATTTGACGCCACTCAGATGCGCAATCTGAAGACGCAGTGCATTCGTGATACTTAAAGACGCAGAAGCAGTATTAGCTCCATCGATGATTATCCACCCCGAGTTTGTCGAAAGCTCTTTCAGTCTCGTCACAGCGGTAACAGCACGAACTACCGAGTCTGTCGTGGCAGATATTTCACGGTAAGACCAAATACTTACCGGATTTTTCGCTGTGGCGTCATGGCCAACTGACATGTAGACAACCTTTTCAACGGGAATTCCACTTCGTCTCGCACAATGTCGTACAGAAGACGATCCATTAGCCGCAAATTCGCTCGAGTTGGTAAGAACAAGCAACGGAGTGGAGGAATTAGCGTTCTTTACCAAGGAATCCAAACTTGGTCTAACGATTCCCTCCGATAAAATCGAGTTCATTTCGCGTTCTCCGAGGTGTGTAGCTATGAGATCATCAATTAATCTAAGCGGGAGGGAGTCGAATAAACTCAAGTGGATCTGAAGACGCCCAAGCAGTCGAAAGTGCTTCATCATCCACTTCGGCCACTGAATGGATTTTATCCATGGAGATTTGGCGTTTCGAGGGCTTTGGATATTCGTAGATTCATCTGCTGGTTCATATGCCAAAGTAGATTTAATGTAAATCTTCCAGTCGTTCGCATTCTCGATCATGTTGAGGTACAGAGCTTGGACAGCTGGCTCACAGGAGTGCAGAAATCCTTTTTTGATCTTCACAAAAGCTGCCAAGAGCTCGTCGTCGAGTTGTGTACATGATGTTGAAGTAGCTGTGGATATTAGTGCTGCCTCGACGATCTGGTCCACAAATCGCTGAGCTGTCAGTTTGGCCGCATTATTTAGGTTACAGTCGTCGCCTTGGCCAGAATGGTGGCAACTTAAATTGCGTCTTGAGCACAGAGGAAGGATTCTTTCTCGTACGTTCTCAGCAAATATCTGTTGCGGGATATCAAACGTTTCATCTTCACCATCGATTTCTCCAATAGATAAAACGAGTACAAACATATACGTTCGGTGCAACGACGTCAGAATGCCTGCTAGTCGCTGGCGGATAAATGATGTAGTCGTTAGCGCAGTGAGTGCACTGACGTTTAAATACCAGCTTTTGTTTTCCTCAGAAGACTTTTGGATTTTTGTCTGAGAATCCACGAGAGATTCACCGATATTATCCAACGTTCGCGACAGTGACAGATGCAGTGATAATCCGAGTTTTGCCAATCCTTCTTCAGTCAGTACAAAGGCACGCGATCGACGTGCAAATGGAAGGGCATGTCTTCGTTCAGTGTACAGATTCCTGAGATCCTGCTGTAGTTGCATTCGAGTGTGTCGAACTGCCATAAAATCGTCGAGCTGCGTTGAAATCCGCTCCATCGAGTCTTCATTACAAAATCCCTGCTGACCAGACCCTGACGAAATCCAAGCCGATAAAATCGATACCGTAGTCGAACTCAGACCAGCAGTTGAAGGCTTTGCCGCCTCGTCGCTCGCAGCGCACAAATTCACCAGGAAATTCTGAAAAAGCGCTTCTTCTTGTGACTTTTCAACGCTCAACTTGGACCTGATGGATTCAATGTCATTCTGTGCTGCTGCTCTGGAATTGTGACAGAATAAAGTGAGGAAATGATTGTCGAGGTCCCGACGTGTAGGTGTGAAGTCGACCACAGCGAAATGGCTCCAAGTCTGCAGATAAACCAATCACATGTTATATAAAAACACTGAAAAAATATCTAAGATTAACAAACCTTAGGCGTCCAAGACAACACTTTATCGAGAGATTTGGCCGCGAAATATACCGCACAAGTGCTTTTCTCCTTGAGTAATACGATTAACTCCAGTGCAGCTTCAATCGCAGCCTCGTCACCTTCAGAAGCGTTTTCAACGAGAACCTACAGAAAAATCCAAAGTTTAAGGATAAACCACCAGTTCTTGTTAGTGTATAAACGTACCATTGGTGGCGCACTTTGAGCCAGACAAGTCTCAATTGCGCGTAGAAACAGAGGATCACCAGCGTCCACCACGACGTTCTCACCAAACGATCGAGATCCTTTCGACGGTGTGGAGTTGCTGTAGGCCTCTTTAATCCATGAAATCCCACGGCCCAAAGGATCGACGAGGAATGGAATCTTAAAACACACCTGCTGGATCTGGTCCATGAGGAAAAGACTGGTAGCAAACGCCTCGTCTTCGTCTTCTAACATATCGCTAATACTCCTCTGGAAGTGCGTAGTCAATCCCTCTCCACTCAATTGTATCAGCGCCGGTATATCCACAGCCATCGGGTATGAAGAAAAGTTCTTTTGAACTGCTTGTTGACACTGACAAACGAGTTTTTCGCGTGCTTCGTGGCATTTTTCAGCTCCAAAAATGATCAAAGTTGCAACACAAACGCAATCCAAAAGCAGATTTTCTTGCTGTTTTTCAACAGATTCTAATCGCTCCTTTGTGACGTCGTGCCACTGCTTGATCACTTGACCAAACGACGTGACCGACGACTTGTAGCGCTGCCTTGTTTCTTGCGTTCGTTGGAGTTCCGCTTCCCGCTGGATTTTTTGAGCTTGAAGGACACGGAGTTCGGATAAATGGATCTCAATATCCACGAGCTTTTTCTTCTCAGCGTCTGCTCTCTGCACGACAATATGGTAACTCTGCTCTATTTCATCGAGCAATTTCTGCGTCGGAGCCACGCGTTTCATCGCCTCAAAGTATCGTACTAACGCCAAAACCCACTTGCAGAGTGTAGTCGAAGCCAGAGATGCGCGTCTCATGTTCTCCATGGAAAAATCTGGATGATTCACGTAAAATCTGACACGATCCATGATGGAAGGATCGATATTATCCTTGTCAAAGTTCCGAAGTCGATCCAAAAAGCGAATATCTGCGAGAATCCGTAGCGCTTCACTCCAAGTCGGTGGAACATCCAGCAGTACACACACCGCTTGCATGGCTAAGCGCACTAGCTGCGGCGGATTTGTAAAGGATTTCATCTCGACGATGTGGTATTTGTTGATCTGGGATAACGCCTCGGTAGCCTCCAAAACATCTGGCAAGGTTTTGGATAATTCGCGTTGGATACTGGCGCGTTTTATCTCAATTTCACCCTGGATTTTAACACAACGTTCTTCATCAAGTAGGAACAATCGCCTTGCCTCTTTCTCGATGGATTCTTGAGCTGCGAGTTGTGCTGCGATATCCACGACAGCTTGGCTGGCGTCACTTTGCGCAATTTCACTCGTTTCTTCCTTCGCAACGCGTACGTTGGTCTGTGCCAACCGCTTTGTCAGAAATTTTAGAACTTTTCTTAAATCACGAAGTTGTTTTCCCAGTTTTTTGTGGTGAAACGCAAACAGAATTGTAAATACTCGTAGCATATCATCCAGTCGCGTAGTTACAGCGCCAAATCTCCTTCCACGCATGGTAAAAGATGGTAAACGTTGATAAAGTCTATCGTTTTTAAAGCTTTCAGCTGTACGATGGATAATCAGCACCATGTCACGTAGTTGCGCGCTTGAAAATGTGCCGATAATATCTGGATTTTCATTCAGTAATGTCCATTCTTGCAGAGCACTATTGCAGATTTCTTCAGCCGAAACATCCTGCCATTGAGGGAACGTTTTTGACACAAATCGGTAGTATACAGACGGCTGTTGAGTCATCAATTCGACTAGTTTCGCCTCACACCCAAAAGATAGCACGATGTAGAGACTTCTTCTCACATTTTCCCGAAAAACTGTTTGTAAATGTGCTAATGACCGCGTTGTTTTCTTTGCTCCAGTAACTTTTCCTTTCTCGACACTTGACATGTCCTGTAAAAACGATGATCTGTTTGTTAGTGGAGAAGCTGGTCGAGGTTTTGGATGGTGGTCAATAGTGTGAAGTTTCACTTTATCAGCCGAAGAATAGACGTGAGGAGGTAGATCATCTTGACGGATTAAATACACTAAAAGTGCCACTTCCTCTGCGTTTAAATCCTCAAATTCAGCGTACAACACTGTTTGGGTCGCTTTAAGACCTGCGTCGAGTACAATAGTTTTGACGTGCTCGATAAAAATCGGTAATCGCAATTCGGTACAAATTTCACGAAACTGGAAGGATAAAGCTCCACACGCCACCATTGTCGTGCTCCGTCGATCAGCAGTATCTGATCCACTGAGCAGTAAATGTCGTGCACCACTTTGTAGGAAACTAAAGACGTCCAAAGTATTCTGCAACTGATGAAACGATAAAGAAGTGGTCACTTTCTCGTCTGGGAGACCATTTTTCAGTGCGAACATCGCTAGCGAAGATCGTCGTACATTTGCTGTTTCCTGAACAGAATTCGACGAGTTGAGACCGATTCCTTCGTCATTTGTTGCGACAGAACGTGTACCTTTGCCACGAGAGCTGTGAGGACTGAGCTCACCGGATTCTGGAACAGAAAATCCGAATTTCAACGCGGATTTTCTGTTCCAGTGGAAACGCTCCTCACCTGCAACGAAAAACGTTGTGAGCGTTTTGGCATTTATCTTCGTGATCCCTTCAGTATCTCCACAATCTGCGAAGAAAAAATCTGAGGGAGATCGCAGAAATGATAAACTCTGGGAGGAAAATCCGAGTCTCTTGGCTATCCGGCGAGCTGAAGATTCGAGTTGATCACGGTTAATCCGTTCGAGGAATCGATTTCGATGGAGCTGTAAGGTTAAATAAAGGGTTAATAGTTCAAACTCGGTCTCTGGATCTGCAGGGATTCGTGACAATGAGGCGTTCATCAGGCTGAGAAAAACCGAGAGGACGCTGCCAATACTGAAGAGCAAATGAGGTGCGGCAGCCGAAAGTTTCCACAGTTTTCTCCCTCTCTTGAACATTTGAATGGGGAACTGGCTCAGGCGATACACGATACCAGTCACATCTCCAAAAATTGGGCCTTCGTAGCGTTTTCTGAAGTAATTACTGAACATAGGAACGACTTGTGCGAACACCTGATCAGTTTGGCTCGGGAGCCACATCTAAGAGCAAAAGACGTGAAAAAAAAATGGTTCGGAGTAGAGAAATATAATGTTTTAAGACGTACCATGTGAAAATGCCGCAATAATCGAGCAGGAACGCGAGGATATCCAAAATTCGACAAGGAAAACGAACACCAAATTGCTAAATCTCGGAACTCCACATATTCTTTTGTAGACTTGATAAAACTCCCCTTTCCATCGATAACTTGTCGAATCATAGCAGAACATGGTCCATTCACTAACGTCGAGGAATCCTAAACAAAAATACACTCCGTTAGTAAAACAAAAGAGTATATTCTTTTCAGAATCTCACCTGAGTGTCGAGATTGAGATTCTCCAACAGAAGCACCAGTGCTCGCTTTCCAACTCCAGGACAGTGCGCACCTTTCAATTTACCAGTCATTCCATGCTCAATCGCTCTCTGGATATCAACGCCAGTTGTCGTACAGTTAATCTGCAGAGCAGTAGCGCTCACCCTCTCGTTCTTACCAAGTTGGCGAAGACAATTCTCCATCACGAGCGTCTTCCCGACCCCAGATTCACCCACTACGAACGCATTCGCTTTAGCTAATCCAATCATTGTAAGCCACGCACTGCAGCTAACGGTAGCAGCAGTAGGCACGTAAATGATGGAGAGCGGACTCGTAATTGTCGACGTGTCCCCCACTAACTCGTCGTCTCCTTCCTTGTCTTCACTAGTGACAATTCGCCCTCGAGCTTTCAATACTGCGCTGGTTCTTCGAGGAAACTGCGATTGATACGCGAAGCTGCTTCGACGCGTTGGCTTGGAACTCTCCAGTACTGAAGAAGACCACTGAAACAAGACAACTCGGTGATCTTGGAAGCGCAATCCGACGTCAAAAAGTGTAACAGAAGCGTCCAAAGTGAAGATCGGATGCTCTTCTATCAGGTGAGGTGCGATCTTGATAGCCGCGAGGTGGAATTCCATCCTGCCACAACGTGGGAGGATCACACCGATAGAAATAGTCGCAGCATACGCCACCACAATCCTCGCGTCAGTCATCCACTCGGATTCATCTTCCACGACCCCCTTAGCGATCTCCACTACAAAAGGAGTGACAAGTTGCAGCATATTCGCGACGATGTGAGTGAGAGAACACTCGAGAAATGTAGGACAATACCGCTTGAAAACGTCCAAAAGCGACGGTAAATGCGTCCTCATCAACTTGGCCACAAACTCACTAGTTGGTTCGAGTAACTTGGTCAGATGCGCTAAGCTGGAGCGTTTGCGTTTAGGTTGTTGTTGCTGCAACCAGCTCTTAATTAGGAGAGTGTAAGGTACTATGTGCTCAGTCTGCATGTAGACTAAACCACAGCGAGCTAGAAGAGCAGGTGACCAGTGTTGGAGACTCTCAACCTCGCAGAAGACACGCAGACTCTGTTGTGTACATTCCACTTGGTCTCCATTGGGTAAAGTCATTTTCTTTGTATCTTTCGGACAAGAATCCATCAGACCTCGAAGCGGTTCCAGTAGAGTAAATGCGTCTTGTACTCCATCGAAAACAATCCACGACGCAGGAGCCAAAGACCGGTTAGTTGGAGCATCTTCGGGGATGAATACAGACCTTCGTCGCGTTGGCTGTGGGCTTAAGGACGAGTCTCCGTCGATACTCTCGAGTGTATAGTCGACGTTGTTGTCGATGGAGGCGACGTCGACGCAATTCTGACGGAAGAAGTGGCTGAAAAATCCGTCGTCCCAGGCGGAATCTCCTGTCGCTTCTCCGTAAATGTCTTTCAAGTTGAAAGCCTCCGGGTACAGCCGAACAGCGCGAAGTTGTCTGTCAGGATCTCCAAACAAAGTAGACTCCGAGCTGGGCACTTTTTCTGCGAACACGGAGCTCAGCACGTTGATAGCAGTCGATTTCCCACATACACCGCGACCAACGACGACAACAAAGACTTTTTTCGATACGATTTGGTATAACTCGAGAAGTTTGCGGACGTAGATCTCACTCACACTCAATCGACGTGAAGAAATCGCAGTTTGGATCCTCATTTTCACAATTTTCAGGTCGTGAAATTCGTCTTCTTCGTCGCTATCACACGACAGTGCGGCATCTTCGTCATTTGCTGAGTTTTCACAAAAATCTGACGAAACTGTAGTGGATTTTCCAGTTGGAGTTCGCAGCACCAACGTTCCAAACGCGTTTATCTCTAGATCTACTGCATGTGGGAAAATTGTACGAATACATTTCAGAAAAGCCACTCGTCTCTCTGGTAAAATTTTAGTGTGAATTTCATCCCAAATTGCAGCTACGAGGGATTTCTCAGCTGATTGCCAGACATTTGTATCCAACCGATGCGTGACATTTCGGACAATTGCGAAAGAAAAACTAAGTTGGTTTTGTGGCAAATCCTTGATAAATGGAATGCAGTCGTCCACAAGGAGACAAAACAACGTCTTCAACTTATCACTGAGCTCTTTCCCGTCCTTAAATCCATTCACAAGTAGTAAAGCTTCCACTATGAACTCGGAATTGGCACTTGAACAGGCAATCGGAGCGAAACAACTTGAGAGACGTAAGAAAATCTGTTGGTGATGGGTGTGTTGGTAGTCAAGTGAACAGGTTACTACAACAGCCAGTTCATTGTTCGTGATGTCCACTGGAGAGCCATCTAGAACGAGACAATTCTGGTGCGCTCTCAAAGCGTCTACAATTTGGTTCATCTCCTGTGCGAATATCCGCAACATTTTGGACACTTCGATACCAGAAAATAAAAGCCACATCGAATTGCTTTGAAGAACACCGCGTAAAATCCGCTTAAAGTGAGTAAGAGTGAGGCCGTTAGAGTAGTCGAAGTCGATACATTCCCGACCGACCATTGCGGCTAACTCACGCACAAGTGTCCGCTTTCTGCCGCTCCCACCATCACTTAAAGAATGCACTAACAGTCCGTGTTCTAGCGATAACGCAGTACTCATCGCTAATACCGTTCGAGTGCACAGAGGAGTCAGCACTGGACTCGTGTAGCTGCCAATAAACGAGTATTCGTACCGGAATGTCTTGACCAAGTGATGAATCGTACACTTTTTCTCGAACGGATCGTAGTAAAACCGCGGCAACTTTGTCCACGTGAAAGAATCTCCAGCTGCATAACTGTAATGGTGAATAGAGACGTCACTATCTGTCTGATGTGTTGCAGTCTCGGCTGACTGACTGACTATTGTCAATGGTTGATCCTCGTACAGTTCTCGAATTCCTTGCGATTGATTCAGTAGTAGAGTCAAAATGGAGCTGGCAATCCACCGTTCTCTTGGACTGGACGCTCGGCGTGCAAGAAACTCGATCAAATTTGACTTTTTTTGTTCGAAAACCTGCCAAAAGCGTTGCCATGCGCCACCTGTACGATCGAGACGCACTAACGGACTAAGTTCGTGAGTGACGAGGATGTGAACGCAGAGAAGCACAACTTGAAGGGGATAATCAGTCCACTCGCGATCATCCGTTTGTGCGTTCAACTCGGTCGTACATAAAATGTTGTCCGCACTGTCCGTACATGTCTCCACTCTCCTATTCGATGCGCTTGATCGAGGCTTGATCAGCGACTCCAGATTGTCTTCAAACAAGGTAACGATACTCCCATTCATAGCGCTATTGACTGCCTCCACCACAGCTACACTCACACGTTCGTCCAGCTCTTTCATCCAGAATTGAGAGTTCGCAGTTACGCGCAAGGGCTTGATCGGCAGCTCTTCTCCTTCTGCGGCGCCGTAGATGGCGTCGATATCAACACCAGCCTGCAGACTAGAGACCGCCACGTCGTCTTCTGCCCTCTCCTCATTAATCCCAGTACCGCTGCTACCGGTAGATGTTACCAGTTCCATTGTCGTCCTCCTCATTCGAAGAGATTGAATCCCTCGAAAACACTTTGAAACCATTCGAGGCAAATGTTTCGGATCCCGTGCGTATATTATGAGCTGGAATAAATCGTGGTTGGATAGGAAGTTAAATCGAGGAAAATATTTGCGTTTTTCGTCCAGATACGTTCCTAATTGAAGCCACAACTTGGCGTAGGATTCCTGAGCTCCAACAAGAAAACCAATAGTAACCACTTCACGCAGACAGATAGACAAAGATGCCGTCCCTTTCGCTGAGTGCATCATGCCTCTCCACTTACGATCTATCGCTTGGAACTCGAAAGATGCGTCCGTGACACTGTGCTGGACATCTCGAAGCGAGAACAAGAGACTCAGCTTCGTGCGACTTCGTTGAACTATGATCCATTTATCCAGCACTTCTTCACAGTGACGAACTTCGTCACGCCACTGCACAAGCTGGAATTGCAGAGAACCCGATGCTGTAACTTGAGCTAACGACTGAATCGTAAGCAGATCGTCCTCGAATGATTCGAGCAATTGAATCGCACGCGGCAGGTCGAGCTCGTGCGAGTCATGGACACGAATTATAGGCAGCACCGCGTCCTGCAGTCGACATTTCATCGCATTGAGCTTCTTCTCTGTTACTGCATCGTGATGCGCTTTCTGAGTGATTTCTCGGATCTGTAATTCATATTTCCACAGATCTCGACTGCGAAGGAACCCTAACGTGACTGTATATCCGTCGGTAATCAACACGCCGATGCTCGAAACGTAGTTGAGGATGTTCATGAGTTTTAGAATCTCCTTCCAATGGTGGATTTTCACCCACGGTTGAGCCATTTCCTTCACTAAACTCAGTTTTCTCAAGTAATCGATCACAGCTTGGTAGATGTTCCCCAGCATTTTATCTGCAAAGCCAGCGCGTTCCCGGCTTTGCAGCTCTCGAATTATTGGCAAGAAACTGTGAACTTTGTCGGCATGAACTTCCCAGTTTTGTTCGCTGAAAATTCCGTTTTCCATCGAGTTGATTGCTGCTAGCCACTGTAAGGTAAAATTCACTAACTCCTGTACCTCCCCCCACTTGGTCATGGCTTCGGCCAACGACGGGATCTCTACCACTTTTAGTCCGACCATTTTTTGGTATTCTTGGTACAACTTTGTGGCTTTCTCAATCGCTGACAATTCACGTACAACTTCCTGGAACACTCCCACATTCTTCTCCATGTCTCCCTGTTCTTCCATGTCGGAGAATTCATCGTACACTGTCAACAATTTCTGGCATCTTAGTGAATATTTCTGCAACGCAGAGTTGACTTGGTACGTGATATTGGGCAGGACTTTAGCTGCAAATTTGGCGTGCGACTGAATAAGCGTCGTGTATTTGCCTAAAAACTGGTGCATGGCGTTGTGTTGAGGAGAAATATCCGACCCCAACGAGGGCGCGAACCGCTTCAAAGCTCGAACTGTTTCATCCACGTTGCGAATATTTTGATTCAGTTGTTTTTCTCCCTCTTTGAGCAGTCGAACCTGCTTCATTTGCTCACAGAAAAACTCAATTAGTTGCGGACGGTCCTCCAATAGTAACGTGGCTCGTTGTAACACACTGACACATTCTGTGACCCCTTCAACTGCCAGTGCGTACAGTTTTTGGTGTAGTAAATTGCGTTCTTGAGAAATGAGTTCTAAAATTTCGGAAATGGAATTTCGACACTGAATTTCGAGAAACCCCACTTTCCAGCTCGACTGCACCTTTTGACACGCATATTGCGAGCGGTCGAGCACATTCAGACGGTTCGCGATATTCTTTAAGAAACGGGACAGTTCACCACCGGAGATTCCAATGAGGCGAGTGAGATTCGATTGGTTTCCAGCACTTTGGTCGGTTCCTCGAGGCTTTTGCACCGATTGCACCTCGACATAAATCACACGTAGCGACTCAAATGTGAGCATTTGTTGAGTGGCTCGATCAAACCACAGAGCCAGCTCGGAGACTAATTCTCTCGTTATTTTGTCGAATTTTGGGTCTTTTCGGAGAACCGATTGTAAGTCGAATTCCGACGAGAACAAGTTGGATTCGAACGACTCAGCGACGACGGCTAATAGCCCCGTGCCTCGATTGTTGCTCCACGTCGTGGCGTTTTTAGTAAAGTGGAAATTGCTCACGAGACGGATGAGTCGAGCTAATCCGTCCAAGAAAATGTGTTTAGTCTGCTCAAATGACGGCGTGAGTTCCAGTGAGTCTCCAATAATCGCCACTGCAGCACAGACAGCACCTGAGTTCTCCTCAGCCGATAACTGTTCGCGTAAGTGTCGGACACAGTAGATAATCATCAAGTAGAGACTCTCCGTAAACATATAATCCAGCACTCGAATGTACGTCTCCAGCAACGAAATGTCGTGCGTTGCTGCGTCTTTTTGACGTTGCAGAGCGGTTTTACGCTGACGCATGGCAGCTATTGGCGCTGATTTCCACTTGGTGTTGATAGTGCGGACCGACGTGGCTTCAGCGCTGTATAGTTCGTCCAAATTGGTCGGAGGATCCAGATCGTCGTAGATTTTCTGCACCATTTCCTCCATGAGACCTAAAAGGTTTTCTTTCGCATCGATCAGACCCATTTCTGCCATTGCTAATTGCTCCTTCTGATGCTCTTGCACTGTAACGAGATCAACTGCCGGTCGAGTGGTCGGTAACGTTAACGATCGGATTCTCTGGATGTCACGAAGAGCGCGACTGGATTGGAGTATCGAGCGGACAAAAGATTGACGCGCGAACGGCAGACAGTGAGCGATCTGCTTGCAGTTGTCACGGTAAATAGTGCGACGAATAGCACGCACCCACCCGACGAACGTTTTCCTAAGTAGAAATTTCTGGAAGAGAGGAATTCCAGCGAGAAGTAGCGAGAACATTTTGCTCTCCATGATCCACTGCGACAACGGGATGACCTCTCCAGACACGTCGCTGTCGTTGTTGTTCGTGTGGTGCACAAGAGACGAACAAGTCATCATGAAATAATCTCCTGCACCAGATCTAGGAGCCTCGTCCACACGCTCCAAGTCGTACGGCATATACTTTCCCATAGTGGCAGAAGCTGACGACAATCCGAGCGAAATTTTTGCAGTCTCGGCGGATTTCGCTCCCCTCGTATGTTTTCGCTTGAAATACAAGACATCATGCTTGTGCTTGGCGTCTAAGAAGAACAGGATCGCATCCTCAACGCCTGAAAGTTTCAGAGCGTTGTTGTCGGTTCTGTTGTGACTTTCCTGCTCTTGGATACTCACACGTCTTAGCGTAGAAAATCTCTGTACCAACCGATCAAATAGTTCCTGGTTCTTCTCCCGAAGCTTCCGTACAAACGCGCTATATTCAGCAAGTCAGCAGGTTGTCTTCATAGTGTTTTAAACCGACCAAGACGTACCGGTCTGAGAGTTGGTCTCGAGTTTCTGGCGTCGGACTCGCCATTGGTGTCAATTTTGTCGGATTCAATGTCATTCTACCTGGTGTATTACCAGCTTTACCGCGCCATCTTCCCATTCTCGCGCTGGTCGGTGCGCGTGGCGCAATGGGTTGGAACGGTGGGTCTTCTCTGAAAATCTCAGGCGGCTGCACCAGTTTGCGGTGGGAAAGAGGCACATGCACAGGTGAGTGCCAGCTCTGTCCTCTCTTCGGTCTAGCTACTGTTGAGTCTGTCGTCGTAGCTGCAGCTTGCATTTCTTCCTCCTTCGTCGCAGCATTCCGGACCACGAAAGCCACGGGAGGCCTCCGACGCAATTCCAGCAATTCATCCTCGTCCACATGCATTCTGGACTGTTCGAAAATGTTCGGAGAAACATTGTCTTCGTCACCGCCGCCTGTATCGCTGCTGGAAGTTAACCGTTCATGGTTGTTCGCGTCCATTTCCGTCGACGACTCGTCGCACGGCGACGGATTCGGTGCATTTTCGCGGTCTGAAGCTTGACGAAGCTCAAGACGCGCTTGCTCACGCGTACGCAGAGCAGTCCCAGTGGCGATGGCGTGCAGCTTGGGCGTTCGTGGCGATGACGGCGGGCGGCCCAGTGATTCGCGGCGCGACTTCAAGTGGCTGTCCATGATGCAATATACCTCGTGCTATTGGTTGGAATACTCCTTCTTTCTATTTCAACCAATCATATTGAAGTTATTCACCCGCCATTGATCAGATGGCTACATTGTGGAAGTTGACCAGCATGCGTGGTGCCTTGAACCGCGGCGGCCTTGCGCTGGCACAGACGGCGGTGACGGCGTTCGCCGCGACAGGCGATACGGCTCTGGTGGCCAATCCGAGCGAGGACTTTGACTATGACTACGTGCTGGACTGTCAACCCACGGCGAACAAGAGCGGCCTGGCACTGGCGCTGTCCAATTGCAAGATTCAACTGCGCAGTCTCGAGACGCTGGGGTTGATGCACGAGTTCCACGCGCACAACAGCACCATTAACGAGGTGTGGACGTCTCCGTCCTCACCTTTCCAGCTAGCTACATGCTCTAGTGACGAGTGCGTTAAGCTCTGGGACACACGCACGGCGCTGCCGGCCATGGTGCTGCCGGTCGGACGAGAGGTCTGGAGTCTGTCCATTGGCTGCGGCGAGACGCTGTTGGCCACAGGCACAGACGAACTCGCGCTGTTCTACGACGTGCGCACGGGCAATAAGCTCGGCCAATACGGTGAGAGCCACGTGGACGCCATCACGAAGGTGCGGTTCCACCCGACGCAACCGGCATTCGTTGTCACGGCGTCCGAGGACGGCGTCGTGTGCTTCTTTGATTGCCGCATACCGGACGAGGACGACGCGCTCGAGAGTATCATCAATGTTGAGAGTGCCGTCACCACCGTCGGCTTCTTCGGTCCGCAGAAAGAGAATATCTTCTGTCTCACAGGCACCGAGACGCTCGACCTGTGGAACCTCTGGACGGCCGAACGGCTGCACCACTACGACACAATCCGCGACGACTGCAACAAGAACGGTCTGGCCACCGACTATTTAATCGACTGCGTGTACGACGACCAGTCTAACGAGCTGTTCCTGCTTGCCGGCAACCACGACGGCGACATGAACGCCGTCACCATCGGCACGGACGCCGCCTCAGCCGGCAAGTTACAGCACGCGGCGGCACTCAAGGGCGGTCACAAGGCCTGTGTGCGATGCATATACTACGACCCAGAGAACACCACGCTGTACACTGGAGGAGAGGACACGCGTCTCTGCAAGTGGTCGGTGCCCGGCGCGGCTGAGACTACGGACGGCTACTCATCCTCGAGTTCCTCCAGGAGAGCGACGGGCACTGACCCCGCAGGCATCCGGAAGGCGCGCAAAGCCTCCCGTCCGTACTAGATAGAATCGAGTAGAAATGCAATATTCTTGCTGCAGATAATCTCTTGGTGTATCGTGTGTAGTCGGAAGGAGATGACGCAGTTTCACGCCCAAGTTGTTTATTAGGCTCCGACAAGACAAGAATACGAGCGTATGGCGGTTTCTTGCTATTTTCTGCATTGATCTCTGCTGGCAGCCTCTGAAACACCTCCTCATTCACGAAGAAGGCCGCTTGAGGTGACACCCGCCGGCTCTAGCTAAGTCTTCAACCATGACGGGCATTATGAAGAAAGTGACGGAATTCTACAAGAAGGATGAGTGTAGCAAGTACTACAAACTGGGCAAGACACTCGGAACGTACGTGACTGTGTCTGTGAAGCGGTGATCCACGTGTTGAGACTGAGACGTGTTCTGTTCTTCAGTGGCAGCTTTGCGACCGTCAAGAGCGCGATCAGCAAGGCCGACAATTCACGCTGGGCCGTCAAATGCATCGACAAGGCGAGTCTGACGGCGGAGGATGAGGAGGCACTGCGAGTCGAAGTGGAAGTGCTGCAATTGGTGCACCATGTGAACATCGTGCAGCTGAAAGAAGTGTTCGATTGCCACAAGACTTTTTACATGGTCATGGAGGAAATGAGCGGTGGCGAACTCTTCGATCGCATCGTGGAGAAGGAGAAATACTCGGAGAAGGAGGCCAGTTGCGTGGTCAAGAAGCTGGCGGACGCTCTGCTCTACTGCCACCAGAAGGGTATCGTACACCGCGACCTGAAGCCCGAGAATCTGCTGTACCAGTCCACAGACGACAACGCCGAGATCAAGATCGCCGACTTTGGTCTTGCCAAGCTCATTAAGGGCGACTCGCTCATGCAGACGGCATGTGGTACTCCCGGCTACGTGGCTCCGGAGATTCTTGAAGGTCGTCCGTATGGAGCTGAGGTGGATCTCTGGAGTCTCGGGGTCATCGCGTACATTCTGCTGTGCGGGTTCCCTCCGTTCTACGACGAAAACAATGCTGCCCTCTTCCAGTCCATCAAGTCGGGTGTGTACGACTACCCGAGTCCGTATTGGGACTGCGTGTCGGACTCGGCCAAGGATTTAATCTCAAGACTGCTGGTTGTCGACCCCAAGAAGCGCTTCACCGCCCAGCAGGTGCTCGATCACCCGTGGGTGGCCGATATCCACGGCGTGAGTGGCGATGCCCTGCCACACTTTACGCAAGAGATGAAGCGCTACAACGCGCGTCGCCGTTTCCGGGCTGGAATCATGGCAGCCAAGACCATTTCGGTCCTGCATTCGGCCCAGAAGCGAGTGAGTGCCAGCGACTTCGAGCCACCAGTGGATGCGATTGCTGCCGTTGGTCTGGGATCTGTGACCAAGGCGACACCTGCTACAACGGAAGGTGGAACGCCAGCGCCAGCACCTTCAGTGCCTCAGTAGAGGAAGCATACATGCATAGCATTCGGGCTTTCTTACGGCTAGGCTGGATCAATAGTAACCTTTATTGGAGCAAAGGAGCACAACCTCAAAAAATATTGAAATCGGTTGATTTTAATGGCAAACGTGCTCGTTTAAAGCGAGCAAATGTTCTCCACGGGCGTGACGGTCGAGAAGTGAACGTCCTTGTCCTCGTCTAGCTCCTGAGCGCGCTTGCGGGCCTGGTAGATGAAGCCGAAAGCGACCAGCATAGCACAAGCACCACCACCCACGGCAAGTCCGACGACGCTATCCTTACTACCAGATTCCTCGCTCTGGTTGTTTACCTGCTGAGTGGTGTTGTCCTGGTTGTTGCTGGACGTCTGCTGCTCCTGCTGCGACTCTGAGCTCTTACCGATGGAGCTGATGGTCGCAGTGGACTGCGTGGTCTCGGACGTCTTGTCCGACTTGGAATCGGTCTTAGTGTCGTCCTGCTTAGTGGATGCAGCGTCCTTCTCGGCCGAGTTGCCGCTGGGGACACCAGTCTCGTCACTGCCACTCAACACCGAACCAGAGTGCGAAGAGATCGAAGACGTGGTGTTGGTGTTGGTCTCACTGGCTCCCGAGCTCTGGTAGGTCTCCGGAGTCGGCGTGGGCGTAGACGCACCGGGCTCCGGGGCATTCGTCTGCTCAGGGGTCGGAGCGGCGGTGGTCGGGGCCGGTGCAGCCGTCGTCGGGGCGGACGTGGTTGGCTGTTGCTGCTGCTGAGACGTCGGGGTCGATGGCGTTTGTTGCTGGGACGTCGGAGTGGAAGACGATTGCTGCTGGGACATAGTGAACTTGGGCTGCGAGTCCGCCGTGTACAGACCGAAAGTCTGTTCGTAGGCCTCCGGCTTGCTTGGGATGTCAAAGAACTGGAAGTAGAACTTCTCGCTCAGACCGCTGCTCCACTTCTGGTACGCGCTGTAGAAGGTCTGCTCGCCCGCGAGACTGCCGGTGTTGCCCGACACCGAACCGCTCGACGGCCATCCCGTCTCGGTCAGCAGCAGCTTGTCTCCGAAGTTGCTCATCATGGTCTGCCACTGCTTGTCCACGACGTCAATGGCGCCGTCAGCGGTCGTGCCGGGGTTGAAGAACGGATGCACGTTCACGCCAAGGACGTCACAGGCTGCGACGAGCTCCGACCAGCCCGAAATGCTCTGGTAGTTGATCACCTCCGTGTTACGCTGAACCGTGCCGACCTTGCAGGACACGCGCGACTTGATCTGGTTGATGACGTCGATCATTCCACTGGGGATGCTAGAGGCGCCAGCCAGGTTCTCGTTACCGACCATGATGGCGTAGACGCCGCCGGCGTTCGCAGCCTTGATGGCGGCCTCCATCTGCTCCTGGTAGTCGCTCTGCGGGTACGGCACGCCAAGGACAGCCGTGAGGCCGGCGCCCGTGATGATAGAGCCCATTTCCGTGTCACCGAACTTGGAGATGTACGTGCGCACACTGGTGAAGCCGGCGCCGGCGATGGTCTTCATGTCAGCCTGCACGGTCGAGGCGCTCTTGCCGCTGGTGTGGTCCGGGTCGTAGCACACGCCGTTGGCGTCCACCTGCGTCGAGAAGAAGGCGATGAAGCCCACGACGATCGGCGCGAAGAACTTCATGGTGGTCACGAGTACTTTTGCCTGGAAAAGTGGTTGCTGGTCTACAGGCTCCGAAGGCGAGAGTGAAAGTGAAAGGCTTGACTGCAACGCACCAGTCGGACAGGAAAAAGCGAGGGGGGAACAGGAGCCGATAGACGATCGACGATGGTGTTGCGTGGTACGGACAAGGGAGGAACAGGGGAGACTTTTGTGGCTCGCGGTGACAAGCATGAACAGCGCGCGGACGCCGTCCCTGCCGGCTCTATTCCAGATGTTCATCATAAGGTCATATCGGGGCGACTTGAGAGAGTTCGTGGTGACCAGGTGCGGCTTGCAAAAGTGTAATGTCCGCCAGCCTGCGTGAAATGCCCGTTAGCAATGTGACGCGAATGCACATGCCGTGAGTCAAATCATCGCTCGCTCAACGAGATGCAGACGCGCGCGTCAATATTCGCCCAGCACATGCCAGCCCTTCATCAAGAGTGTCGTCGACACTGTATCGGAGTCAAAAGCGCGGCCGTCGCTGCTTCGAGCCCCCTGTCGCGAGTCACCTCCGACAGACCGGCTATTCGCCAGCAGAGCAGGGTACGCCGCAGATCAATGTCTTCAAGCATGCCATCCGTATGCGGCACGGTGCAAATACCTACAGCAGCTACACTCGAGTTACGGTTGAAAGTGTTGTGGGTTTGCGCGTATTGATAACCATGAAGGGCCTGGTGGGCACGAATGAATTCACGCGTCATCTCCAAAGTCGCAGCGTGGCGTGCCTATCCTCCCACGTTTCATGATGTAACTTATATCGGATCTCTTCAGCCCGACGGCGACAACGGATAGATGTCTTCAATTTCTCGGCGATAAGCTCTCGCTGCAAACAACAATGTCGTCAACCACTATAAGCATTGCTGACCAGCTCACACTCGTCTTGCCACTTGTTGTGTCGCGCAATCCCATTGCCATTGTTTGCAGCGCTCAAAAGGAATACATTACCACAGCAAACCTCGATCGACTAACCTTTCCTTTGGCACGGATAATGGCGACGTGAGTGGCGGATCGATCGTATGACTTACCACGTGTAACGTGTTCGTGTTGATGATAACAAATAGCTGATCACGCTCGACTTTATAGAGAGAGAGAGAGACAGAATTCTATATAAGACATCAAATTATTATAATTTCAGTCTTTTGAAAGCGTCATCTCTTGTTGTGGGATCCATGGAGCTGAGGGCGGTGAGGGTACAGCTAAATCTGCCGCCTCCCCATTCATAGCGGCCAAACAGTCAATGCTCAGTCTGAGCTTTAAGCCCTTCAATGTGTGTCTGTGTTCGACGACTCCTTCTGCGCGACTGCCGAATCTGTCGGATACATTGATGTCCGTTTTTGACCGTCATGCACCAAAGCTTAGATTTTAAGCACTACTAGTACTTTCAATTCAAGCGCCAGCAGGCCTACAAATGGAGATCAAGATTCGTGTGTCCGGAGCTAACATTTTTGCCACCATCAACCGAATCAGTAAGGTTTATTTTTCTTGTGAATTATTCACGGTTGATGGTGGCAGCTACCATCAAACGGCTCGAGCATGAGGAATCTGCTTATCCTGGTATCGACAGATACGAATCTCAGAGCATTATCGATGGCGCCGTTCCAGCAGGGGTGGAAATATCGTCGGGCGAACGCCTCAGCACAAAATCCGCCGATCAACTTCAGCAGTTCTGAAATCCATTCGAACTTCCTCCTCGTACGCTCATGTGTGGAAACCACTGTAGCGATTAGTGCCTGTGACAGGCAACTGAAAAGATCTAGCGGACAGTGGATATCGAGAATCAACAACTTTTCGTGTTGTAGCCATCAAAACACTTCGCTTGAACCGGGGCGTCACGCTTTTGCTCGATGCTATCAAGCACGATGTGCCAAAGTGACTGCAAGCGCGGGATTTCCACGTCCATTACATGTACAGGACGGAAAATCCTCCCTCTACGCGGGGAACTCACACTCAGCAAGCAGTGAAGTCTCTATTTGTGACGTTCATTTTAACATTTGCACTCCATCCACCGCAATACCAACCTCCACTCTGACCATGGGCAAACTTTTCGGCTCGAAAGGCGGTCTGCGCATCGAACTCAACCGCGGGAGCTACCAACCTGGAGACGTAGTGAACGGCACCGTGTACTTGTCGGTCTCCGACGAAATCAAGACCAAAGGAGCTCTAGTACTCGAGATCAACGGAGAGGAATACGTCAAGTACAACGAGGTGTACGGCGAATCGGCCGTGCCGCGCAAGCAGTCTAACCAGCTCCTGTCCAACCAATTGGTGCTGAGTGACAACCGCGATTCGTTCGCGCCCGGGGAGTACGTCTTCCCTTTCAACTACCAGCTCCGCTCCACGCTGCCAGCGAGTTTCCACGTTGACCGTCGTCATGCTGGAGAGTTTTGTGACATCGACGCTGCAGTCAAGTACAAGCTGAAGCTGAGGTTACCTGTGAAGGGTGCGTTTAAATCCGACATCAAGGCCGAGCGCCCACTTATCGTGAAGCCTGCGCAGACGGCGCAACTCGTCCAGTCACGGACAGATGCCACTGCAAAACACGCGAAGCTCTTGGGCATGATTCGCCAAGGAAACTGCGAAGTCTCGGGGTCTCTGGAACGCGACGTCTACGTTGCTGGCGAGACGCTGCAGATCCGAGCCTCCGTTGTGAACGGCTCGAGTATGGACGTCAAGTCAGTGTCTGTGCGTCTCGTGGAAAACCTTGTCATCCACGCTAACAGAGACCATAAAAAAGAGATCAAGGCTCAGACTTGTCTTGCTGAGAAGGACTTCGCAGGTGTCAAGGCTGGAGCTACGACGATCGACCAGGCCTACTCACTGGACCTGGTTGGACGCTCCGAGCGCTTCGCAGTGCTGTCTCCGATGGCCTCAAGCCTCGTCAGCACGAGTCACCACGTCGAAGTTCGCTGCAAGTTCCTTATGAGCCCGAACGTGCATATTGAGATCCCAGTGAAGATTTTGGCTCCACTGGTGACGGACGTAGCGGCCGCGTCGTCGCAGCTCATGACAGATCACAAGACTAAGGCCCTGGACTAAGTGATTGCCTCAATATATTTTTTTAGCTTCAACTTCTAGATGGCTTCAATGAGGATTTTTCTCTCGTTTAGCACCCACTTTCACCTCCTAGTCAACCTTTTTGTCACTTGCCAATTTGCCAAACATGGGGAAGCTCGCTCAAGTGTTGGGTGTTGGTGTAAAGGGGCATCTTCGTCTAGAGCTAAAACGCGGCAGGTATCAAGCTGGTGAACTGGTTGAAGGCACGATTTTCCTCACCGTCGACGAAGAAATCCGTTGCAACGGAGGTCAGTAGACACTTTTTCAGTCATTTAGCTGATAAATTCTCACCTTTGCCTGTTTTTGGTGACAGCTTTAGTACTTGAGATCAGTGGCCTGGAAACTATTGCGTGGACCAAACGTCATGGCGAGAACAGCACGCATCATCGTGATAAAAGGGTGTTTTTGCAGCAGCAACTGAAGATTTCATGCGACCAGGAGAGCTTCACACGAGGGGAGTACACGTACCCATTCCGCTACCAGTTAGAGTCTACGGTGCCAGGGAGTTTTCAGCTTTCGAATCGATCAGCAGGTCGGCTCCGAAATATTCGCGCTGCAGTGAAATATGAGCTGAGAGCTCGTCAACCTGTGCTGGGCGCTTTTCGAGCTGACTTGGAGACGAAACAGGAACTTGTGGTGGCTCCAATCCCGACAGTACAAATCTCCCGCCCTCTGGAGAGTTCGACAAGTAGAGAAGTGCTACTGATGACGATGCTCCGCAAAGGAACGTGTCAACTCTCAGCCTTCATGGACCGAGATGTGTTTACCCCCGGGGAGAAGGTTATGGTGCGTTGTTCGGTTTTCAATCTATCCAAAATGAACGTCCGAGCACTCTCGCTGCGGATCTACGAGGATCTCGTGCTCCATCACAAACGAGGGAATGATACACAAACCTCCACGTGCCTCTGTGAGGGAGAGTTCTCCGGTATCCTGGCAGGTGAGTCAGCGGACAAGACGGTGTCCCTGCACTTACTGGAATGGCGATCAGGCTGTGCCATGCGGCCTTCGACTGCGTCACAGTTTGTTAGATGGAGCTACCGTCTCCAAGTACGGTGCACGTTCTTGATGAGCCCCAGCGTGAGCTTGGACTTCCCTATCGCGATTGTCCATCAGAACAGCACGATCCAGACCGCAAATGTGGAGCAAACCCAATACATGACGAGCCAGCGATCTCTAAAGTGAAAACAGAAGATCAACACTACACGTACATGACTAATAACGAGTGGTATGAAGCTTCATAGCCATTTTCCATTGAAGAGGGCAAAAGCCAGGGCTTAAACAAAACTTGATATCGGTGTCCCTGGTGCTTAAAAAGTCTCAGAGTGAACTTAGAGAGCGCAGTGGTTCTGCATGGGTGTGACCGAGAAGCCGTCGTGCTTGCCCTCGGCCACCTCCAGCTCCGCGGCGCGCTTGCGAGTCTGGTAGATGAAACCGAAGGCCACCAGAGCAACGCAGGCAGCAGCAGCAATAGCGAGGATCACGGGTGCCGCAGAGCTGCCTTCGCCGCTCTGAGTGTTAGCCTGCTGCACGTTGTCCTGCTGCTGAGGCTGCGAGTTGGTACCGGTGGGGGTAGTATCCTGGGTGGTCTGCTGCGTGGTTTGATCCGAGTTCTGCACGCCCGTCGTGCCAGTCTGCTGGTGCTGCTCGTTGTCCGAGGACTCCGAAGCAGCCTTGGAGGTCGAGCTGCCAACTTCGTCACCGCTGCCCGACACCGAGGTGGACTCGGTTGAGCCCGAGGTGGTGGTGTTGTAGTCAGCCGAACCCGAGTTCTGGAAGATCGCTGGTGTCTCCGTAGGCACCGGGGTAGTCTCCGGGGTGGGTGCCGCCGTAGGGGGCTCCTGCGTCGGAGGTTGGGTGGGGGCTTCCGTAGGAGGTTGAGTTGGCGCTTCCGTCGGCGGCTGCGTAGGGGCCTCCGTAGGTGCCGGCGTGGGAGCTTCAGTCGGGGCCTGCGTGGGGGCCTGGGTAGCAGGAGTCTCCTGTTGAGTGGTAGGGGCCTCTGTGGAGGGTGTTTGCTGCTGAGTGGTAGGGGCCTCTGTGGAAGGTGGTTGCTGCCCCTGGGTGGGCTGCTGGTTGGACTGTTCGTTAGACTGCTGACCGATCGAGACCGACGCCTGCACCGACATGCTGAACTTGTCCTGCGAGTCGTACGTCACCAAACCGAAGTTCTGCTCGTACTGCTCGGTTCTGTACGGTGTGTCGAAGAACTGGAAGTAGAACTTCTTGCTCATCGAGCTGCTCCACTGCTGATACGCGTTGTAGAACGTCTCGGCGCCAGCCACGCTGCCGACGTTGCCCATGAGGGAGCCAGCCGAAGGCCAGCCCGTCTCGGTCAGGATCAGCTTGCTACCGTAGGTGCTAACCATGGTTTGCCATTGGTTGTCCAGCACCTGAATGGCGGTGTCTGCCGTTGTGCCGGCGGTGAAGTACGGGTGAGCATTCACGCCGATACAGTCACAGTTGTTCACGAGGTCCTGCCAGCCCGACACGGTTTCGTGTTGGATCACCTCCGTGTTGCGCTGCACCGTGCAGACCATCACACCTTCGGGTACTTGCGACTTGATCTGCTTGATGACATCGATCATGTCGCTGGGGACGCTGGTAGCTCCAGCCAGGTTCTCGTTTCCGACCATGACGGCGTACACACCGCCGGCCTGCGCAGCCTTGATGGCGGCAGCCATCTGCTCCCGGTAGTCGCTCTGCGGGTAAGGAACACCCAGCATGGCCTTGAGACCGGCAGCGGCAATGATGGGACCCATTTCCGTGTTACCAAACTTGGAGATGAAAGTTCGCACGCTGTCGAAACCATGGCTGGCAATGGTCTTCATGTCGGCCTGCACCGACGAGGCGTCCATGCCCGTGCCGTGATTGGGGTCGTAGCAGACACCATTGGCATCGACCTGCGATGAGAGGAAGGCGATGGCGCCGACAACGAGGGGTGCGAAGAGCTTCATGGTGCTGGTAGTACTTCTCCGGAGAAAAGTGTACTCTGGCCGATCTGCTTGTCGAGACGAAGACGAGAGTGAAAGTGAGGCGTTGCAGGCTAACTGCGGAGCATGACTGTGTCCCCACCGCAAGCAAGCGGACAGGAATCCTGCCTGGATAGGCCGGGCGCTGGCTCCGGTATCCGTACGAACATCAAACAAAAGCGGATGCTGCGTTTGATGGGCAACGTGGCGGAAGGTGGATAAGCCAGACACCCAGCGTTCGATTGTGGGGATTATTATCGCGGCAGTGCTTGGCCAGCACTATCGCTGGCACTGCCAGTGGCAGCGCATGGACATCAACAGAGTATTGATATCATACAGGTACTAAACAGTACTGTTGCGCAGACAACAATTTTATCCATGCTGTAATGGTTTCTAGAGGAATGAAACTCGTCATCGTCCACAGTCGTCAGTAGCAGCCTGCTGCTAGCATCTTCATTCCAGGCAATAAAGTTCATTATGAAGTGCTCCTTCATCATCAAAGCCTTGACGATTCTGCGAATGACCATGACACCTTCACCGTTGCGTCGTAGCGTCACAGTAAAAGAATGAATTCATGCGTCTTCAAAAGCAAAAAAAACAAGCGCCGATGCTCTCATAAGATCATTTATTAAAGACTTCGAAGCGCGTCGGGTACCTACAGAGGCGAGTAAAACCTTAAAGTTGGAGCCTACCCTTCGCAACACAGCTTTATCAGAGTCCTGGAGCTGCTCATTCGTGCCAATGGATAGACGGTGAATGCTCTCTGAGAAAATCTTTGGAGCTGTCGACAAGCTTGTTGAGGTCGACGCCGTAAAAACCAGGATCTCTGCCCGTTCTTGTGCCTGGGACCCAGGCCCTGGGTGTCTCGGTGTTTTCTCAGTTGGCCATTAGCACACGCTCATGATGCAAGTAGTAATAGCTTCCGCATTTCCGACCTCGATGTTCGTCCAGATACGATGAAGTTGTGCTGGTACGAATGACAAGGGATCAATCTTCGTACGTACACCCCCCTCCAACAGGCTCCGTCTGTGGTCGACGCGAAATCGATCGTCGATCAGGAAACGAACGAAGCCACGAAGTCACTGGTGAAATAGCTGAGCAGTCCTCTTCTGACGAGAAGCGCGGAGAAAGAATAGCGTCTACCCAACGAAATTAGCGATATCACCCATGGTATCCCTGAGTTGCCAACCACGATTAGATTTTCAAGACACGAGGGTTGCCCGGGTTAGATTTTCCTCCTCTCTAGTTAGATTTATACTGCAGTTCAAGACGTGCTCCCATAAGTACTATACTGCGCAACGCTCGGAGCGGCAGCATGTAATGGACACTGCGCGTAGCACTAACAGCGAAAATTATCATGCCGGCGACATCTTGCAAACCAGCGTTTACTTGGTGTGCAGCCTGCCCACTGCAACGGCGAGTGCTTAAAACCAGCGACAGAACGCTAGAATACAATCTAAAAGCAGAGACTTGGGATGTATATACGAGGGGACAGGAGTAGTAGTCGAGGGGGTCTATGAGTTTCTTACGACAAGCTAAAGTAAAATCAACTGATTGAGTAGTTACATGTATTGTCTTGTGTTTACTGCGCTTACACTTGGTCGTGGCGAATATACGGGCCTGGCGAGTACGTCTCCCCCGCCGTCTACCAGCTCTGTAGCACGTCGCCCACCAGCTCTGTAGCACGTCGCCCACCAACTCCAATTGAAGTGTTCGAGCCTTGGACCTGGCGAGTGCTCAGCTACACTGCATTTTTCCGCCGGCTTCAACGCCGGCCAGGGCATGATGCTAGCTAGAGGCACAGCGGAGGTCGTCATTCAAATAGGATAAGATTCTATTGAGATCATGGGACTAGAGACGGTCCCTCGGCGCATCTAGCCGTATCCGTAGACTATCTTCTCGCGAGATATTGGTTTTCGGCGACACTGGACAAGTCGTCTTAATCGTCAAGGTGACATGCTAAGAGTACAAGTCGAGTGCTCAACGACAGCGGCGATCGCGATCGCTCGCCATGCTTTAAGCTTATTCGAGGGTACTAGCGTGGTGGTGGTATCATAATTAAAGACCAAGAAAAGCAGGTTGCTGTGCGAGCAGAGCTTCCAGGTCGCGTCATAATGCCTTCGAGCTGGAGCAGGAACATACTCATTACACCACCCAACTGTGCAGTATCTGCCGATCGGGGTTTCTGCTCCAGTTATATCGAGCGAAAGCATCAACTGACCCTGTGGATCGCTCCACCTAGCTGCAATAGCGTTTTCAAGGAGATGCAAGTCACCTGTAATCGACTGGCTTCAATGTTCAGATGTAAAATGTCGAAGTATTAAACACGCTAACCCATTGCCGTTCAGTCCAGCATCGGAAACGCTATTCGACAGGCCAGCGAGCATGGCATAGGCATCCGACTCGTACGATATGAGGCATCCTCCTACAACAAAATAAACCATTGGTGTGACATCAAGCATTTGCGGCAAATTGAACTTCAGAAGTAGCCATGTCGAAGTGTGGCTTTGCACCCAGGAAATTTCCTGCTTGAGCTTCAATTTTGTTACTGTGCCCGATGAGATTGTAACGTTAGTCATTTGCCCACAACAAAATTGTATCTAAGTAACAAAATCTATTGGGCCCGACTGTTTCCCATATTTTCTGAATCTCTAATACATTTTGTATGATACTTGAAGACGGGAGCGATAGCCTTGCTTTCTTTGTAAAGATGCGCGATGTCGTCTGGTCCATGTTCAGACTCGACTACGGTTTACTTATACTTTTTAGGATCTAATGATAAGTTGTGACTCTGATGGTTTACTCAAAGTTGCTTTACGACTGTATAATTCTATTATTTGTAAATTATTATTGAAAATGTCTTACTGGACTTTCGCTATCACTTTTATTAACCCTGACATTCGATAGACAGTATTCCTGCTGTTGTATCGAAAACGATAAAATGCCAAGAAGTTTTAGTCCACTTTCTTCGTTTCAAGCGCTAGCAATAACCCAATCGAAGCTACCTAGTTTAACTATCTCACGTCCTGCCAAAGGCACGACCCACCGGCTGAGTTGGAGCTCCTCGCTGATTTATTACTGGTACTTTTGTTCTTTTTTCACTTTTTTCATTCATTTATAGAGATTTGCAAACCGTCCATAAAACGGCCAGCGCCCTTTCTGCTGGGCATCTTCCCACCCTGCTACATGGTCGTTGATTGGCTGAAAGTCGAGGCATTGTTAGAGTAAGTCATACTTTGCCTTCAAGCTGCTGCACCGCGTAGTATGGTCTCACTCTGCAATTTGCTCGATAATCCTAACCGACCACTTAACAACATGGGCAAAATGGCGAAAGCTCTAGGTCTCGGCGTGAAAGGCAACCTCAGTGTGGCGCTAGATCGCTCGCATTATCTCGCAGGCGACCTATTACACGGTAGTGTGGTGCTCAGCGTTACGGAGCCGCTCGACTTCACGTCGCTAGTGGTGCGCATCCGAGGCAAGGAGCTCCTCACGTGGACTGAAGGTGGCGGTCAGGCTGCGGCCGTATATCTGCGAGAGCATTTGCATCTGGACGAAGAGGTGTGATACTCACTAAATCTATTGTATGATTTTAATTCCTACGCTCTAACACTGTGGCCGATCTACTTTAGATCGTCCTGAGTGCCGAACAACAGTCGTGTCAACCGGGAGAGTACGTGTACCCCATTTGCTTCCAGCTGGCTGACACGCTTCCCAACTCGTTCCACATCTCGGGTCGCGACGCTGGTGTAATGAGCCGCATCGACGCGTCGCTGATTTACTCGGCGACTGCAGTTATGACAGTCAAAGGCAAGTTCTCTGCAGACATGGAGGCTAAGAAAACGTTCGTGGTACAACAACCGCCTATTGGCCAGCCAGTGTGCTCGCTGGAGAAATCAGCGTCGGGTGAGATCCACATGCTGCGCCTCATGAAGAAAGGAACGTGCTCCGTGTCGGCGCAACTGCCGAGCAACGTCCACGTAGCGGGAGACGTTTTACTGGCACAGACCAGTGTCCACAACGACACTTCGAAGGACATGAAGAAACTGTGTATGATGCTGTATGAGGACGTCACGGTGGACTTGGGTACGTCGCACCAAAAGTCGGAAGGGTCCACGTGTGTCAGTCGCCGAGACTTCCCGGGTGTCCAGGCAGGAAAAACACTCGAACAGGTGCTGGATCTGCCTCTGGTTACCAAGACGTCGCCGTCTCGACCGGTGTCTGCTGCTATCGAGTCGCATTTCTTAAAGACCAGGTATCGCCTCGTCATCAAGTGTCAGTTCCGCCTCTGTCGCAGCGTCTCGGTGGACTTCCCAGTTGAAATCCTCCGAAAGCTGGAGCTTGGAAGCGCTTACGCCCCCACGGCTGCTGTGCTGCCGGCGGTAGCTGCTACGACCGCTTCTCCGTCTGTGGATGTCATGCAAGCGGTGGCTGTTCCGCCCAGGAGAAAATCAGCCAGCGACGGACGGAGCTCGAGGAGTTCCAGAAGTTCCAGGAACTCGGTTCGGTCGGCCACAGCCCCACTGGACTAGACAGCAAGTGTGATTCACAGTCCGTGAACGTGGTGACGTATTTACTTGGGGAAAGCATATATATTAGGACGAGATGAGGTGCTGACAGATCGCCCAAACATCTTTTGGCGACGGGAGTGTAGTGAAAGTAGGAGCCCAACTGGCAGTAGTGTCGCTTAGGATAATGAAGCCGTAGATGGCGTGGATTTTGAACTGCATTTTGACAATCGCGGCAGCTTTGGAGATACATTCGTGTACTACAGAGGCTGCAAGAAACTGCTAGGTAGAGAAAGCAAGATCATCTAGCGGCATGCAAATAGAAGCGCGACTTCCTGCATCGAGAGATGCTGCGAGGCCTGCAGGCTGCAGCACGATGCCGAAGCAGCCGAGACACGCCGGGAGGAGGGAAGGAATTCATCATGCGGTCGCATCGCAGGCCTCACCTTGGGAGTCGCAAGATGTGTGTGGTGTCTCTGACACCACTTCAGCTTTCGTATCGTGTCTGTACTCATTGGCGATGAGCTGCACTTGACTGGCCTACGTCGCGAGATCCCCGCCCGGTGGCGGTTCCCAGCCTCGCGCCGTGCACAACTGAAAGTGCAGCACACGTGACAACGAAGCGAATCTCTCATACCAGTTGTCGCAATGGGGAAGGTAGCCAAGTGCTTGGGCATCGGCGTCAAGGGCAGCATTCGCGTGATGCTACATCGCGAGAGCTACGCCGCCGGCGACCTGGTGCAAGGCCAATTGGTACTGCGAGTCTCGCGGCCTATCGAGTGCGAGGAGTTCTCACTGCACGTGGAAGGAGCTGAAGCCATCACGTGGTCGGAAGGTGCCAACCACTCGCTTGCTCCCTGTAACATGCGCGACGACTTCCTGTGCGACCGGATTCAGCTTATCGAGCCAATGCCGCTCGCGTTCGAACCTGGCGAGTATCGCTTCCGGTTCCAGTACCAGCTGGACGACACGCTGCCTCCAGTGTTCCGTGTGACGGAGGGTTTTGCTGGAGCCATGCGCGACGTGAACGCCAGTGTTTCTTACACCATCAAGGCTCGACTTAGTCTGCAAGGCAAACTGGTGGCCGATCTGAAGACTTCGCACGACTTCGCCGTGCACCGGCCGTCGCTGTGTCACCCTGTGCGTTCACTGCAGAAGTCATCGTCCGACGAAGTGCGATTGTTGAGTTTGATGAAGTCCAAAGGCGCCTGCGAAGTCTCGGCGTGTCTGGACAGCGACGTCCACCTCTCCGGCTCGACGCTGTCGCTACAGACGCGTATCAGTAATTATTCGTCGCGCGATATGCACAATCTCTCAGTGCTGCTGTACGAAGATCTGACCGTGGAGCTGCCTAACCGCCGGCCGAGCAAGGGCACGCGCGTTGTGTGCACGCAAGATTTCCCCGGTGTGGCAGCTGGTCAACTGCTGGACGAGATGCTGTACTTGCCTCTCATTGACGAGGTGAACGGACTGCCAGTTGCTCCCACTAACAGCGCCGCGTTCGTTCGATGGCAGTACCGACTGGAGGTCAAGTGCCGGTTCATGCTGAGCAAGAGTGTGAAAGTGGAGATGCCGGTGATTATTGTACGCAATGTCGGAGCACCACCAGTGCCTGTGGATGCAGTTGTGGGGCCACCCGCTGTGGTCGTGGTGGTTCCTGGAGAAGACGATGATGACAGTGCTGCTGACCAGCAAGGGACGATGCCGTGGAGTCCTAGTCAATTGCACATTGAGGCCGAAGGCGACAGTGTTGTGGCTCGGCCGGTCTTCATTCTCCCCCAGGCCGTAGCAGCGGTGTAAATAGGCGACAACTGCATCGATACTGCAATGAACACTATTTATCATTCGTGCGGTGGAAGAATACGTATATGTCGTTGACAGCTACACGCGTTTGCTTTTCGATAACCAGAATGACCCAGACCCGTGTGCTATCGGTCATTCTGACAAGACAAACCGTGGCCAAAAGACGACCACTTCCCAGCGAAAGACGAACTGAATAAACTCAGCTATTCAGAAGTACGATATGGCGCGCAGGGCAGGCGAAACACTACCGATAGTCACTTCGCAGTGCTTTTCGATTAGCTCAAAGTGAACCCGTGGAGATGGAGACAACAATGGACAATGGTGTTAACCTTAAACGGATGAATTTTTCGAGTTTCAGCAAAATGGTCCAGCCGATTTCGTTTTGCGGGTCACTCAATGGTGATCTGCGCTTCAACCGACTCACCTCGAAGTCTTCGGATAGTGATCAAGTACCTGTGTTCGTATAGACTCTGGACACCAACGCTATCATCTTGACTGCATTGGCGCCGGTCTTGCCTGGCGTAGGCGAATATTTCTGGCAAAAGAGAATGTTTCCTTCATCGATAAGCTGCACCAGGCGACAGCAGAAGAGCTTCTTCCAGTGAGTGGTAAAGACTCGCCAGGTTTGCCTGAAGTCAGCATGGGTGACTTCATCTTTCGGATGCCGATGTGAAGCGTTTCTCAGTTCAGCACAGACACACGAGTCTGTTCTCGACTCAAAACCGAAGCTATCGATTTCCGGGTGTGGAGAGTACCAGACACAGCTGATGCTCAACGTTTTCAGGATATCACGCAACCCAATCAATTGAATATTGCTATCTCTGAGCACTTAGAGTAATAGCGATCGCTATGCTTCCATTGCCACTGAAGTCGCCAGTACATGTATTCGCACTTGACGACATGATCGATCTTGTTGAGAAGGGATTCATCTTAGCTCTTGGTCCAGTGGGGCCATTCCCGCATGAAGACCCCGCATCGCGTGCTATCGTTCAGGATTGTCTTCATCTTCAAGGCGACCAGGCTCAAATTCATCGATGAACGCATAACACAGCATCGATCGAGCTGAAGAATCCGTGTAGAGGGCATCGAAGCCACTCAGCAGAAACCGGGATTCCTCAACAGAGACCGAGCTGACTGAGCAAGTTTAACTTCGACGGTGCGAAATGAACCAAACGTAATTGAATTGCTCATTTCGAGTGACACCTTCCTGCAGCAGCCCCGCTAAATCCTTGGGCACTTCTGTCTCACGCAAAAACTACTTCAGAATTACTAGTAATAGTAGTAGTAGTATTCCTTAACCATTTCGCACCACCTGCAGGCTACACGCCTCTGACTCGGTCGTTGGGTTGGTGTCAAGCTGGTAGCCGCTACGTCGCTCGAAACCGCGGGCCAAAGACAGCCATCTCCCACCGAAGTGCCAGTTGAACGCACTCGACCATCCAGAAGTAGGAGCTCTGGCGAAGCGCAGGCGTGATCCCGCCGATGGTCACCTCGCAGTCCTGTCCGCGCTGCTCGAATTGAATCCTGCAATGTTCATTAGTCAAAACACTTCGCTTGAGGCTACGCTGAGTCGATCAGAGAGACGTACCAAGTCAACGTCTCCAGCCAGATCTCACGTCTGCGGTCTGTAGCTCCCGATCGAAGCAAATCTTGCACTTCCACACTCCCACGTCGCAGTCCACGAGTGATGATGAGGTGGCCAGTCCCAGTGAAGACTCGAGTCACCAAAGCCATCGTACTTGCTGAAGGAATGTCCGTCTTCTCGGACAAGACACGCGAGGCAGCGTGGTCGTAGCAGAAGAGAACATTATCATCGTCCACGCGTTGTACGAGTCGACAGCGGACATTCATGATCGGTGCGAACAACTTCTCTGTCCGAAACGGGTCCAAGAAGACTTCCCACGTCTGATTAAAGACGAAGCGAGCCGACTTGCCTCGGATCAGCTTGGATTTCCAGTTGTGGAAGTCCGACCGCTCAGTCAGACGCTTCTCGTTCCAGCCACAGATCTCTCGTGCTCGATTCATGCTCTTCACGACGCCATAGCTCGGCATTATGACATCGAGCGACCTTCTCAGCTCTCTCCGACAGTCGAGAGGTGTGAGTGGTTTGAGGACGAGGAAGTACGATGAGTTTGCTAGATACAGTTTGTGCTCGTTATTGAGCATTTGCTGCAGGTTAGTGGCCAAGGCCGTGGCTCGGTGGAATTGTTTGCGGAGCTGAGCGTTCTCGACCAGCAGCTCGTTCTTCTCCTGGGAGAGATTAATAAGCTGCTGCTCCTTCTCGTTCTGTAACGCTAAGGAAGTACCACCTTGTTGCTTTTGTAGAGCCTGGCCGCGTTCGTAGTCTTCGAGTATCTTGGTCAGCTGCTGTACTTCCGCTTGGAGTTTTGGGATTCTCTCCTGTAGAAGTGAGCAATTGTCAGCGCCGACTTAAAAGGGACCTTCTTGACGGTATACACACCTTTTTTCTAAGGTACTTGTTCCTGTCTTTCAGTCGATTGGCCTCGCGTTTTCGCTCCTCTTTCGACTGAGGAGTGACGGCTGCTGAGTTGCCATCGTCATCAAGAAGTTCGATGCCGGGCTTGGCGTTACTTGTATCGTTATTCTCATTCAGTAGCTGCTCGCTATCTGCCGGAAATGTGTCGACGAAGGCCAGGATATCACTGAGGAGGGTATCGTCGCTGGCCGGCGCGCTAGGAACTGGCATGGACAAAGGCTTAAACTCTGGTGACTGATGCATTTCTGAACGTCCGAGCGAAAGTGAAAGTGGCGAGATGGGCTACATCTGACTGGCGACTGTGTTGTAAAAATCGGGAAACTCCGTTGAAGTGTAAACAGAGTCGGATGCTGTATCAGTGATCCGTGCGCGGCGATATTATAATGTCACTGCGCACTGCATTGACGGCAATGCCATGTAGGACTCGAAAGCACCGGGTGAAGGTGTTGGCGAGAAACTGAGGTGGAAACACTTGAGACGTTTACTGGACAGGCAGCACGTTGAGTTCTCGGAAGCGTTAATTATCTGTCCCTGCCGCTCGATAATATCGGGGATATTGCACACTTCCTTCCACGTCCTTGTTGAAGATGACATGGAAAGCACGACAAGGAAGTCATGCAGCTCAACACAAGTCATTACCTTTTGATCACGCCTTCGCACTGCCGAGCTCTGCACTTGCTGAACCTCTCAAGATTGGATTGTACTCCCACGTAATCTACACAAGTACGAGGATTATACATGTATCGTGGACGGCATCGCATGTAATGTGCTGCATGTAAGCAACCGTGCTGCTGATCCTGTCGTCACGCGTTTTGTCTGCCGCTATCACGCCAACATCCACCGTCAACAGCTATCGTCATATTTCAGAGATTAATTGAGCTGTAGTCTCATATTTCAACTTGAATGTTTCGTTAAAAAAAACTACCGTCAAATTTGCATTGTCGTTGCAAGAAGTTCAGACTCGACTGTCTTGTGTGGCAAATGGAGCCCGACACGCCGCCAACCGCAGCGATCGCGGCCGTCACAGCTGCCAAGCTGTCGGAGCGCAAGCGCCTTAAGCACCGGGAATACGTCAAGAAATCGTACAAGAAGAAACTCGTAGGCCGTGTGTTTGCAGATTGAAAACTTATATTTGCCATATTTGCTGATCGAGGCGTTTGTGGTAGACAACGCTCGAGAATCTCCGACGTGAGCTGGACGTGCTGGATAAGCAATACGCGGCCCTGCTGATATCGGGAAGCGGAAACAGCCAACAGAGCGATAAGGACAGCTCCACTGGACCTCAGACACCAACGATGCAAAAGTACCTACAGGCCACGGAGCTTAAGAAAGTGTATCAGCAAGAGAATGGTCGACTGTACCAGCTCAATGCGTATCACATGAAAATCGAGAGCCGTATGGGTCAGTTGCTGGACGCCTATGAGGCAGCCAAAGTACCGCTGCCTGGAATCTCCACGGCTCGCCAGTACCGTATTCGCCCCCTACCGACTCCAGCCTACACTAAGGTTATCAATGATGCAACAAACGACGTACTGCGCTTCGCTCGTAGTCCGGAGAAACTCAGCACTGGTGCTCGTGTATTGGGGTGGATGGATCAACGTGAGGTTCACGAACACACCCTCAAGTTTGCCTTACAGAAGGAGTTTGGTCTCTCCCCTCGAGACTTGCTACAACGGAGCTGGGAAATATTCTCTAATCCAGACGAGTTCTCGAAAATTTACGGCTCTGCTTTGGATGTCCGGTTCCATGCACTACAGCATATCGACGCTGATACGATACTCTTTTACCGGCACATTACTACACCAGCAGACAGCACCCGAGTAGTCAAAACAGTCTTCTTGCTTGCCAGGAGACAGATTGAAGAGGGTTATCTGCTTCTCTTTCGGTCTATCGATAAGGATCTTGTGCACTTCGAAGAGGTGGACGTCGGCGGCGTACCAGAAGTCCATGTTGACGCCACTACAGCGCTCGAGTTGGCATCGTCCGAGATGTGGATCGAAAAGTACATTTGGGTTTTATTTTATAACGTACCGAAGGAACCCAAGAAGTGTCTGTTTCACTTTGGCGGGACTGCCACCACCACTCTCTGGCTACGCGAAGTCCTGTTCATTGCGGTTCGATGGGAGAGCATGGCTGTAGGTTCACAGTTCACACTCACAGCAGAGTGAGCGGGATCTTGTGAGTTTTTGTATTTTTGCGAGTGCAGTAGGCAAGCAAACAGTACCTACCTAAATATTAAATACTGACGCGTTGAATTCATCTCGTTTAGTTTTGGGTTAACTGTGCAAGGTAACGAGGGGCCCCATCGTTCGACTTTCCCAGCGGAGAGCCATGAGCAGTACCTCCATCATCCAGAACTTGGCGTTGTCTGCTGAAAAATGTTTCATCTCACCACCAAAGTGGAAATCCACACCAGATCCATCGCTTCGGCTCTCAAACGACGTCCATGCAAACATATCGAGCCAAACAACTCGCGGTTCTGGTACTCTCGAAGTCCGCTTGCCTTCATTTTTAGGACTAACAACCCCAGTAAATCTGAACTTTTCATGATCCAGTGCGCGATAAATCGTCATCAACCCATCTTCAGTCTCGAAACGGGACATTAACAACAAGGTCTTCATGATTGCATTTTGTCCAGGTCGCTGCAGCTCACGGCAGAAGACGCGGTTGTCCTCGTTTACCGTTTGGATGTCGTGCAGGTTGGAGGTCATCCCTCTTGAATGGAGAGCTTTGTATGAACTTTCCTTGGTCATAACAGCCCACCCGCGATCAGAGATTTCTTGCACCGTACGTCCAGGAAAGAACTTGCAAATGCAATACTGCAGTTTTTCTCCTTCGAGACGATAGCGGTGTGTCCAGCCCAGCACCTCCGCATTGGACGTGTAGAGATCTCGACTTGTCCGAAAGCTACATACCTCTGCGTATGCCGCTCGAATGACTTCGTAGCATGCGTCAGCAGTAACGGGCTTCATCTTCAGACTGGCAGGCGAATTTGAACTCGATTCGGGTTCCTGTCTAGGTTCCTCTTGACTTCGACCTTGCTCGTCCCGTTCAGACTGACGCTCACGCTCTTGTGCCACACTTGCAGCAGCCAGCTTCTTGTGGAACGTCAGGTGTTGACTATGCATGCGTCGCAGTGTTGCGTTCGCTTTCAATTGCTTTTCCTTTTCGCGTGTAGCTTGCACATATCTTTCGTGAAGAAGCCGCACTGAAGCTGTAGGACCTCCCAGCGTCGCCACTGGAGGTCGAGACTGCACGTAACGCAACAGCACCGAGTGCTGCGTGGCCAGCGTGTATTCCTGCCGCCTCAGCTCCTCCAGAACTTCCTGCATATCATTTGAATTTAACGAGGTGTTAAAAATTACATCTCCGCGCATGAACGCGAACAAATCGCACCAGCTTCTGGTAGTACTGGCGCTTGACTAGCTCACGGTGCTTGCGCTTGCGTGCCGCCTCCATCGATTCAGTGCCAGAAGTGGGGGAGGACGACACGCTATCCGTCATCTTGGGACTCCGAACAGCGGTACTTTGTCGCGGTGAACGTGACGCCATGAAGGACAGTTTTACTTAAACGGAGAGTGTTGTAAATCAACCGTGAACTGGTACCATACTTTGTTTGGTATAAATGAATCGGAATGATAGCCATGTACGGATGCTTGCGAGACAAAATCTACCGCTAGCGCTGAATAAAATGTTAAGCTGATCAAGGCCATACACATAATGCATCTGCGAGTGATACCTTCTTCTGTACATAGTTGCAGTCTGATCAACCTAGCATTTTAGCTGTAAGAACAGATCTAGCGATGGTATATGAATTAATGTAGTATGTTGGAAGCTTGAACACCATTTATGACTTGAAAGTATGGCAGCTTGGACAGCTTAAGCTCATATCCATCCAATTTATGTTTTGGCGAAAAGCATCCATACCAAAGGGTTGCTTGTGCTGCTGTTAGAGTGATGATCAAGAGTGATGTGCTTCAAGTTGAAGTTCATCCATATTCGCGAATCTTGCAAATTATCACAGCCTCGCTGAGAATCATTTTGTTTATCTTGCACGTTGGCTTGCAACTCCGATTTCTGCGATCGTCCACGGCTCAGCAAGTCCTGAATGGCTCATTTTGTTACTAGATGTAACGTATCGTAGGATCAACACGGATCAATAGGAATTCTCAACGAAAGTGATGATCGGGAATCAGTCAGACCTTGTAAAACGAGTCATAACAATCTTCACAGACCCCGAAACGGCAGATGAATCGACAGGTTCAGTGTCGTTCGGTACTGAGCTCGCTGCATGCGGACGGCAGCGTATTATATGAATAATTTGCGACACCAGGATGTACGGCCAAGGTTAACGGATCAAACGGAGCACCACGTTCGCAATATGAACTTACCGATGTATGCGATCTTCGTAACGACACTGTAAATTATAACGTTACTGAATACAAAATTTGTATCCGGTTGGATTAATATAATGAGCTAACCTATAGTTCACATTGTAGAAAAAACCGATAAAAAGTATTTGCCTCGTGCGGGTCCCTCCCACAATATTGTCATCGACAACCACAATTGAGGCAGTGCTTGTCAGCACGACCGTACTTTCACATTAATTCCCTAGAAGGTTCGTATGCTGCAAGATGAAGAGAATGCAGATATCAGGGAATGTGAAGGCGAGAGCCACCGGATTTCTTGTATCGAGCTAGTACAAGTCGGTACAAGCGCATCGAGAACACTTCGTGGTGAAGTGTGCTGGCTACTGCTAAGCGAATAAAGTCGCCATTGGCGGCATTGCACTTGGCCACTCCGTCGTAGTAATGCGGCTTTCCTCGCTCCACATTCGATATTCGATGTTGGCGAGCTTGTCTTTGCCGGTCGTGCCGTCGCCGCTCGCTCGCTAGTTTTTGAGCGCAAGCCAAGAATGAGTCACGGCCGCCGCTTTTGCTCGAAAAAAGAGCATCGCGAAAGTTCTAAAGCTCGCATCTCACATGCGCCAGTGACTCGGATTTGAAGGTGCAACAAGCTGCTGGACGCATTGGCCTCTTTTCGCCGCGTCGGCCACGAATGAATGCACACGAACTCGGCGATGACCATACTGCCCGTCCCTGTGTGGGAGAATATAGTGCTGTAGTGCACCCTACGCCACGTGGACGATATCCCACGCGAATAAGAAGCAAAGCCCAACTCTCACTGAAAAGTGCCCAACTTTCATCAAAAAGGACCCCAACTCTCCGGCCCCCGACTGGCGTTGAAGTGGCCGGCGAGCGAATCACGCCGTCTGGCGTGCGATACGATACGATTGAGGAGCAACGTCTGACAGGCGCGAACGCGCAGAGCAAGTGGATATATCCGACATACTTTGGAGGCGTTGCGACTTCTAGGATCAAGCCTTTATGCACTTGACCACTCCTTCCACCGAAGCGGACCCGCCACTTGCGCAGGCACAGATCCATTTCCGCCATGGTGCTGGACGATACTCCGAAGAAGCTGAAGCTGGCAGCTCGTCATCGGAGGCTGCAAAGTTCCCAGCGGAGACTTTGGGGCGAGCAAGAGCGGGTCGCCATTGCAAACCGTCCAGCAGTTGTTCCGAACTGTGTCACTCTTGGACTTGTTGCGCGCATAGCGAGGCGCAGAATCTTATTCTCTACAGTACAGCGAGGCGTGTTAACCTTCGAATGTTGCAATAATGGTCAGCATGCTCGCGGCCTCTTCTTCCAATTGCATTGTTTCCTTCCCTGCGATCGGCTTCACCGTCGGCGGTATCATGGCGCGGCCTTCGAGCGGAGAGAATTCATTCCTGGATTCACTCGCTACAGCAACAATCGTCTTCAACCTGCCCGTCTCGAGGCCGGACCCACACTAGCAACCATTACAACCGCCATCGCCACCACAACGTACTCCATGCCGAGCATGCCGCCGTCCGTGCAACCGCTCTCCATTTCGCTCGACTTTTTCGACATGGCCGACATGAACGCGGAGCATCACACGCCACTGTCCTCGGCCTCCTCCTCCTCTTCGTCGGAGCTCAGCAAGCCCAGTCCCTGTCGGAAGCTCAAGAAGCGCAGTAGCCCCAAAGTTCTCTCGACCAAGCGGCTCTCGAACGAGGAGAAGCAAGCCAAGAATCGACTCTTTGTCAAGCGCTGCTACTACAAGAAGCGCGAGGCGCTCAAGAATCTACGCGAGGAGGTGGCCCAGCTCGAGGGCGAATTCGCCACCGTGCTTCAGCACTGGCAGGAGCGCAACGAACACTCCGCCGAGGCCTTCCGCGACGGCAAGCGCCACATCACACCACAGGATTTGTACGCTGAGCTCACGATCGTGCGGAGTTCGCTGGTTGAGGAGCAGCAGCGACTAAATCTGCGCCTCGCGGACCGCCACCTCTTCCGTCAGCGTCTGCAGCAGCTCTACGAGCCCACGCGATGAGCGCAGGTTGGTCGACCAGCAGTTTTTCACAAGCCCCATCATGTTTGTATCGAGCGTCTCCCGGAGAGCAACGCTGTTTTTGTCTTGGAGCAAAATCTACCTCGTGTTGTACCCTGCATGCCGCCCCCATCCGGTCAAGCAGGCGGGATCCGCTTACTATTTAACGAGAGAGAGGAGGTTGAGTCCGATAGCCGTCGACTCACCATTTAAGAAATCAATCGATGCCGTCGGCTTTGTAGCTGAATATACATGCACCTCTTTTCACGTTTCACAGTTTGATTGCCTTGTCATAGGAATTGTCACTTGAGCTCCACGCAGATGTATCTTTCTCGCTATTCGCAACAAGCCATTCTACATGAAGTTCTAGCGTTAATCAACGAGCATAGCATTCACCGAGATGCCAAGTAGGTGAGTCTACACATGCGAAAACACCGTCGTCTCGGAAGCTGTCGTGAGCCACCTCTGGCTAATTAGACGCTTTGTTCTACCTGCTTGAAGGTGTAGCGTATATGGCGCGATCAGATCTGGAGCAAACGATAGTCCAGACGACAAAGTAGCTCCAAGCGAGATAGGAGGCCTTCAGCCCGTGAACAGCGGAAGTCCGACGATCACCCCGGCAGAGGAGGACGCCGCTGAAGAAGATGCTGAGCGCACAACCGTTGTGACAACGGGAGGAGCTCGTGTACCGGTAGGGTTCTACAATAGAACGGGCGAGATTCGCACAGCACACACTCGATCCCCAGCTGGCATCCGTTTACCATGATGTTGGTCGCCAACTTGGCGCGTTTCTCGGCGACCTCGCTGGTGCACACAAACCAGACAGCGCAGACGGGTGTCTTTGCAAGTCCAAAGCTCCGCTGGCCCGGGCCGTCCGTGCTTTTGCGGAGCAGGATCGGCGTCCACCGGACTGGAGGACGGCGCGCGTGAGTCCAGGCTCCCGATCATGTGCTTTGCTGCGTGCAGCGAGAATCAGGCTGCTTGGGGCGTCGCCGTCCACCCAGCTGCAGCTGGTGTTGCTCATAACTTTTCATAAATTCTTTTCTTAGTACAAAATACCCGAGCCGTTCTGTCATGCCACAGTAAGTCCACTACATGTATCCTGGGGTGTGACCGCCTCCAGCTGGGGGTAAACCCCGCAGCGCGAAGAATCTCCTTCGAGGAGGTGATGGCAGAAACATGCTGCTCATTTCACCAATTGCCCTGCACAAGTTGATTCAAATATCTTTCCAGGGGGAGATAAAGCGATGTGCAGGCCATATGATTGGATGATATTCACTACAAAGCATTTGGTCAAAATAAAAGTGTGCCAAAAAACGGGTGCAACTTGTTTTATTCCCTTGTCACCTATTCCTCTCGCATAAGTTAAACTACACGACAGCAAGAGAATCGGTGGGAACGCAGCACCATGAAGACGATGGAGAGCGATATGGCGGCGCTGGAGCTGGACATCGAAGCTGCGTTCGAGCCCAAGGTGGAGATCGGAGGCGGAAACTCGTCCTCCTCAGAGGAGGTCTCATCGTCGTCAGAGCAGATGCCGCTGGCACCGCCGCCTCTCAGCACCATCGACGACGACGACGATATCACGAGTCAACTGCTGAGCATGTTGGCCGAGGAGATGTCCCAAAAGAAGCGCAAGCGCAACCTCAAGACCGCTGGCCCCAGCACTACGGGCATCCGTCACCGCAAGGCATTGGCGCTGGCCTCTCCTGCTGACGATCTCAAACGCGAGAAGAACCGCGATTCGGTCAAGCGCTCATACTACCGCAAGATTGTACGATACTGACGCTGCTAGTCTGCACCCGTTACAGTGTATGAGCCCTAACAACGTTCTACCACCGTTGTGGATGACTATTTTTTTTGTAGGAGACGCTGGGGGAGCTAAGAGCACACACCGAGTATTTGCGGGAGCAGTACAACAGACTGCTGGCCCAGTGGGAAGACAAGACGGAAAGAGAGAAGGCGGAGACGGCCAAGGACCCGTCCAGCCTCATGAAGAGATACCTGGAGCTCTCGAGACTACGCGACCGACTTTGGATGGAGAACACACAGCTTCACGAACAATTCGAAGATCGCGAGAAGATCTCGTTCCGTTTCCAGAGACTCTTTGATGTGAACTATCAGCTCATGGACCACTCTATCGCCGCACCAATTGAGGATGACAACCAGGACCGTCCTGTGCAGACGCCTATGCTTATTATGGACGAAATGTCTTTCGAGAGCTTCAATAAATTTGCGCAGGACGCACAGCGCACATTCGAGGCGTTTGTTGCCAGTCGTCACCACATGATCACGACGGACACGGCACTCGGCTGGACGTGCTCTCACGTGGCCAAGGACAACTCCTTCGGCTACTACTTTGAGAAGAATTTCGGTCACAGCTCCTACACGAGCGCCTCTGAAGTAGCACGCACAGCATGGCAGACGCTCACGTCGCCCGAGCGTCACTCGAAGCTATACGCGCCAGCGCTGCACACACGCTTCCATATCATGCAGCAGTTCGACAATAACAGCTACGTGCTGTACCGCACAATGGAGAAGGAAGGTGAGGACTCGATCACCACAGCGCTCATCATCATGACGCGAATCCCTCACCCGAACGACTCGGGCTGCCTCATTATCTGCAAAGGCCTGCGCCGCGAGGAGCACACACTCCACGTCGAGTTCAGGGATGCTATCGCACTGCAGAAGAAGAAGGAGTGGCGGCAGTCCATGTACTGGATCAACATCGAGGAGATGCCCGTGGACGACAATAACAAGAGCGAGGAGGTATGCGTGGAGAACCAGAAGAAGAAGCTTAAAGTCGTGCACGGTGGCATTATGAACAACATGGGCGACCGCAGCCGCTCCTTCTGGCTGTTCGAGAACCTCCAGATCGCCCTGCGCTGGGAGCAGAACCTCGGTCTGGGCGAGCCGCTTAGCTAGAGCAGCTAGGCGAAGACAGAGCTTTGCTCACTCATCACCGATTGCGCCTCTCCAGATGAACGGGTGATAGCGCCCCGAGCCAGGCAGCACCACCGTACATTGCACCATATCCAGTCTCAAAGACATTAAGCGTCGGTGCTTCACGCATTCAGGCCCCCACTGCTCATGCAGAGATGTCCATCACGGCGTGTCATTTTCCGCTGTGGAAAGCTGGAGCTGAAATTCAAGTGATATTATTTTTGTGGGTACCCTTGACACGGGGTTGACGATATTTCACTATTCAACTGCAATGTTAGATACTTAACGTATCAATTCGTTTTCAGCCCGTATGTTTTCATAAAGGTCCTGCTCCGATATTCAACCACTTCGTCCAACTATGTGCCCTGGTTCACGTGTCGCCGACAGTCGGCGGCAGTGCTGTTCGTTCGTCCTTGCAGTGATCTCCATCCCATAAGTAACTATGGTGGCGTCCGAGCAACTGTCGCCCCAGGAGCTGCACCGACGCGAGCGCAACCGAAGCAAAGTGCGCCGGAGCTATTACCGCAAAATTGTACGTGGTCTGAGTGGCAGCAGAGTGATAGACGCGCTGTGCGTTGACTAATTATTATCTAGTTCAATCTGAATGAGCTGCGAGCGCAAGTGGAGACCCTCGAAGACGAATACGAGCGGCTGCTGCTGGCGCAGGAGCGCAGAGCGGCTTTCCACGCGGCACAGGCCTTCAGTGAGACGTTGAACGAGTCCGACACGCAGTCGCTGTTGGACATGACGTTGGAGCCTTTGGAGGAGCTTGAATCTCTCGGTGAGTTGGAGACCGTCGAACCACTGCCACTGGTAGCGGCGGACGAGCCTCCTGCTAGTCGAGAGAAGCGGCTGTTACAGCTGGCACGTGTGCGGAAAACGCTGTACGAAGAGAATGAGTCGCTGCGAGACCGAGAAATGACCTTCGCCAAGGCTTACGGAAGTCTTCAACACCTCATGGATGTTCACGCTGAAGACGATGACGAGAACAACACCATGTCGAAGCGCACACAGCTCATGGTCTGGAGGAAATTCAAAATTAACGAATGCCTCGAGATCAACCGCGTCGCGTACGGCCGAATAATGGCGGACATCGAGAAACAGCGCCATAAACCGCACAAAGGGACAACTTTCGGCTGGACGGACCGGAGGAGACTCGATGACGGCGTCATGAGCTACTGTTTCTCCAAGTTATTTGCCAATCGATCGTCCGCAGAGCTGGCTGAGAATACGTGGCAGCTCGCCACAGACATGAAGAGCACGAGCCGCTTCTTCTCCGTGTTCCTGAACGTGGACGTGCACATCGTGCAACATGTTGACATGAACAACGTCGTGTGTATGCGCACCGTGAACCAGGCGGATCACGATGTGGTGCTGAAAAGCCTCTATTTACTCACCCGCTTCGAAACGGAGAAGGGAATCATTATACTCGTACATGGACTGGATCCCTCGCGACTCGAGGACGATTTCACTACACTCGCGATGGTGGGGAAGGCTGAGATGTGGCAGGACGACTTTCGCTGGTAAGATGACGGGCATATTTCGCTGGTGGTATTTGATTGTATGTTGTAGTGAATGGCTATTGACTTTTTTTTATTTGCCACTTAGGATACTGCTGGAAGACGAAGAGGGTGGGTGTCGTATGTCCTATGGAGGGTCAGTGTTGGTAGAACATCCATGGGAGCAGTTTTGGCTCTGCGAAGTGTTGTTGTTGACGTTGCGCTGGGAGAGTTCTGTCGTCGCGCCACTCTTCTCGCTACGGTGCAATTAACACCGACGAGCTGCTCAGACGTACTTGTAGTTGTAAGGAAGGAACATCTGTGCTGTACATACATCTCACTTCTCCAGTTATTATGATCAACCATGCAGAGGATTTTATCGCATTAGCGCTCCACCATTATGGCGGCACTAGCTACTTCTAGTCGCCTACATGGGCTTGATACCCATGGAAGAACGCAGTTCCTCATACACCATCAGTGAAATGATGGTGTGCGGGCCAAGGCGGAACCAGTTCGGTAACCAGCCTTTAAAAAAGCCGCGGATACCTTCAGTGCGCACCACTTGCATGAAAGCGCGACCAAGGACGTTGGCTCCTCCACTCTTAGCTTCATTCTGGATCTGAGTCTTCATCACATCCATAGGTGACGACGCGGTGGCTGCCATTAATCCGGCAAACATGCTCGAGATCATATGCACCGTCATACCTTCCTCCAGCGACGTCTGCGTCAGGAGGGTGTGCTTCATGTGATCATAACTGGGCAGTTGCGCTGCTGTTAGAGCCATCGCACGGAACGTTGTGGCAGTAACACCACGGTAGAAGCCCTCAACAAGACCCTCCTGTGTGTAGATCTGACGGCACGCAAAGGTGAAGCTGTTGTTGTAGCGAGTACCAGAGCGATCCGCCTGCATACGGACTTTGACGAGATCCATGGGGTTTACGAGTGCACTTCCAATACCGCCAGTCGCGGCGCCTGCCAACAGCTTAACGTACAGCGGAGACGTGGCACGCTCGTCCGCCGAGACGTGAAAGATATTGTTTTCAAAAGTTTCCTTGACTACGTCGTACATGCCAAAGCGAATACCCGAGTAGATGAACTCGCGCAGTAATGACGGCTGCCAACCCTTTGCCCAGCCGGCGAAGCCCTCCTCATTCCAAATTGTCTTAAGACCATGGCCAAAGCCTAGATATCGCGTCGGAGCAGTACTACCAGCAGCCGTCACGGGCTCCAGTGCCTGTAGCTGCAGCCGCACCTTGACAACGTCGATAGGGTTGGTCACGGCCGTCGCAAAGGTATTGGCGATACCGCCCAGCAGAATCTTGACACCGACGCTCTGCTGCCAGTCGATTTCGTGCTGGACGGCAGCTAGCTGCGCAAGCTTGGTATTCTCGCGGCGCCCGAGAGGTGTGTTCGACGTGGACATGACCGCACTACTGCTGGATGGTCTTGGAGGTCAAACGAAGACTGCTGGATGCCCGGCAGTGCCGGAAAGGTATGCTGCGGCGAGCGTGCGCTCACTGTTAGTTTGTTGGTGACGTCTGACTATCTTCACCCAACACGGTCTCGGCTTGTCTCGACTTGTGTTTAGCACTTATTCGCATTCGCATCACCTGGTAATAAGGATCTCTGTTTGCAAATAAATAAATTAGTTTCCTCCGATCTGGTCGTTAAAGCGAGGTCCTCCCTCACGCAGAGGTTGCTGCTTGGTGCAAGGTTGTGGGCGTATGACGCCGATTTGCAAACCGAAACAAGCAGCTTGGCCAAAACCAGGTGGATAACACTTTCCTACCACGTAGTATATTACTGGGGAAAGATTCGCCAACTCAGTAAAGCACATACAGATGAGTTCGTGACAGCGCCCAGAATTGAGATGTGAGTGACATCGTGTGATTACCTGCCCGTCGACGAACTTCACCACCACTTCACTCGTGACCGCCAAAAACAATATTTATCATCAACAAGCCGGGATAATTGGTGAGCATCGACATAGGCGAAGATTTTTTTTTTTGATAATACAGGCAGCTTATCGAATTCGTTAAACGGGCTTGATTCCCATCGCAGCACGCAGCTCCTCGTACGCCATGAGCGAGATGATGGTGTGCGGGCCAAGGCGAAACCAATTGGCTAGCCAGCCCTTGAAGAAACCCCGTGTACCCTCCGTCCGGAGCACGCCCATGAAGGCGCGGCCCAAGACGTTCCTGCCGCCGCCGAGTTTGGTCTCGTTCATGATCTGTGTCTTCATCACATCGAGAGGGGAGGACGCCGTTGCAGCAGTGAGGCCGGCGAACATGCTGCAGATCATGTGAACAGTTACGCCTTCCTCGAGCGGAGTGTGGTGCAGCAGAGTCTCCTTCATGTGGTCGTAGCTGGGTAGTTGCGCAGCGGTCAACACCATGGCGCGGAAAGTGGTGGGCGCGACCCCGCGGTAGAAACCCTGGATCAGCCCTTCATCCTGGTAGATTTTGCGGCATGCAAAGAGGAAGCTGTTGTTATAGCGTGTACCCATGCGATCCGCCTGCATGCGCACCTTCACAAGATCCATCGGGTTCACAAGGGCGCTGCCAATTGCCCCGGACGTTGCGCCTGACAGCAGTTTGATGTACAACGGGGTGCGTCTTTGCTCGGCGGGGGACGTATGGAATATCTGGTCTTCGTAGAACTCCTTCACCTGGTCGTACATGCCGAAGCGGATGCCCGAGTACGAGAACTCTCGGAGCAGCGAGGCTTTCCAGCCTTTGGCCAGGCCGTACCATCCTTCTTCCTGAACTATGGTCTTGAGGCCGTGCCCGAAGCCAAGGTACCGAGTCGGAGCAACAGTGCCTGCCGCAGCCGCCGCTGACGACGTGACGGCCGTTGGCTCCAGCGCCTGCAGCTGTAGTCGCACCTTGACGACATCAATGGGATTGGTCGCCGCTGCGGAAATGGTATTAGCGATGCCGCCCAATAGAATTTTGAGCCCCACGCTCTGCTGCCTCTGAATTACCCCCACGGCATGTAGATGTGCCAGATGAGCGTCGCTGTGGTGTTGCGGCGCGACGTTAGACGTGGACATGCTCGCTGGGTCGACTGTATGAGGACTTCGAAGCAAAACGGAGACTGAGAGCAGCTCGAAGCGCGGTGGCTTGCCGACGGTCGCTTGGAAGCGTGTCAAGAGACGTCGTTATTGGCATTGCCGCATCTTCTTATCGACGCCTGTGTTGAGTGTCATTCAAATACAGTGATGTCGTTAGCAGCAGTTGCAGAGATCACATCGGCTCTTAAACCGAGGAGAAGATGGGTACTTCAAGGTGATAGTTGAAGTTAAACCTCGACTAGCTACGTATTCGAGTGAATCGCAGGCTCTGGTTTTACAGCTCCGCAACGATACAGGTGATAGCACAAGACGATCGTGTCCACGTACAACCACTGGCCGGCAGGAACTATAAATAGTAGATAAATGCAAGCGGAGGCTTCACCGCTCGCAGCTTGGCATCAGAGTAATGTTGACTCATCTCCGACTGCAGCCCGAGGCTTCCAGCGCGGCAGCCCAGCATTTGAACCCACATGGCTCTGCAGACGCTGGCCACTTGCAAACACAAGCTGCTGCTACCAATGCGCAAGATGAAGGTGCGTCGTCGTGCTGCATCGGATGCTTTCGGCTGATGCCGCCGCCCCCGGAAACAATGCTTCAAGCACTGCCCGAGGGCTCTGACGACAGCGCTGACTCACCTGAACCCGAGCTACTGTGCGCATCTTGCATCCTTCGTTTAGCAGGTAAGAGCAACACCTCACTGGCGGTACATTCTGGTGGTGGTGGAAGTAGAGTGCTGTCGCCGCTGCCGAAGTTGAGCCTCCTCGTAAAAGCTGAGGCAAAGTGTCAGGATCAAATGCAGCTCTTGCGAAGTCAGCAAGAGGTTTTAAAGCAACAAAGGGAGAGTCTAGAGGCGGCCAAACGTGCAAAGGAGGAAGCGCTTGCTGCCGAGCGAGAGCTCGCTCGACAGCGACGGAAGCATTTCTTGATGATCCAAGAGCGACGCAAGCGGGACGAAGAGCTAAAGTTCCAGCAGCTCCAAGGTGACGAGCAAACGAGTCGCTCCGAGCAAGAAGGCAATGCCGGCAAGACCAAAAAGAAGCCGAATCCCCCAAAAGCAGCCCACAGACGAAAATCCGAGCCTACAGCCGAGCCGAGCGAAGAAAACTTGCCCCACCTCGCGACTCCAATGTCCAAGCACGATGAATCTCCTTATTCACACACCACCACTAGCAACGACAACGTCACCTCAGCGGAAGCTCGTACATCAAGCCTCTACGAACGACGGCAGCAAATGATGGCTTGCTACTCGCAGGATCTTTCCCCACTCGTCCATGGCCGCAAACCCAGGCGTTTACCCTTCCCCAAGCCTGTAGCTGCTGTCGTACCGAGCGGAATGATTAGGAGGAGACAAGCATCCGACAACAACGCTCATGCATCTGCAGTAGCGATAATCCATCGCAATAAGAACCAGCAGAAAGGTAAAAGTCCAGCATCAAAGGTTATGAAGCTGCGTCCTCTGGAAGAGGAGAAACAGTTTATCAAAACTAGACCCCAGCAGAGCAATCAGTTCGAAGACTTTCATGCACGAGGAAACCATGAAACACCCAACAAGCTGTCGTTGCAGTTCCCTCGGCGTCCTGCAGATCACTCGGCCCCATTAACAGCAGAGATCAGGCCCGTGTCATGGGCAAATGACCTGCTGCCACAGGATGACTCATTGGACGAAGTTGGCAGTTTGATCTTGTCTGCACCACTACACTCGGTGGCAGAAGCTCTCAATGACGACGGCTCGCAGTTCACCATGTTCCCGCTGCAGCACAAGCTCCCGATCCCCACCTTTCCTCCTTCGAAGCCGGAGTCACGGACCGAGGTGGTCACGAAGGTGCCGCGGTGGGAGTACTCGGCCGAGCGGCTCTCAAGTCTGCTGGAGAAATACAACGTATCCGTCTCGGCCGTCACGACTGCAACAAGTGCGCCAAAGCTTTGACCAGCTGGTATGTAAACAGCTGGCGAAGATTGTGACAAACTTCAACTTGGTAGTCGCACTATAAGTGCGTAAGATAAGACTCCCAAGAGCTTCATCATCGATGCATGTACGCAATGGAATTGCTACGTAGCTACCAAGGCCAGTTACTGTAACGATCCACACTCAACACACAGCTGAATACACCACCACTTGACATTGTTTGTTACAGCACTGCCTGCAAAACCTCTGCACTAGTCGCCTTATAATCTACTGCTTCGGGGGTCTGCTGCAATTCACTCCCGCTCCTCCCAGTTGAGCGTGCGCTCGACAGCCTTGTTCCACTGGTGGATGAAGTGGCCACGCGTGTCGGGCTCCATGTCCGGGTTCCAGGTGGCGCTCACCTGCCAGTTCTCGCGCAGCTCCTCGACTGTCTTCCAGAAGCCCACGGCAAGACCGGCGGCGTATGCAGCACCCAGGGCCGTCGTCTCCGCCACCACAGGGCGCACAACCGGCACGTTCAGCACGTCCGACTGGAACTGCATTAGCGTCTGGTTCACCACCATGCCGCCGTCCACCTTGAGCTTGGTCAGGTGCACGCCACTGTCGCCCTCCATGGCTGCCACAACCTCTTGCGTCTGGAATGCGGTGGCCTCCAGAGCAGCGCGGCAAATGTGTTCGCGCGTGGCGTACGAGGTCAGACCGACCATGACACCACGTGCATCGTCACGCCAGCGGGGTGCGAACAGACCGGAGAACGCAGGCACGAGGTATACGCCGCCGTTGTCCTTGACTTGCTTGGCGTACTCCTCGACCTCGGGTGCGCTATCAATCATCTTGAGGTTGTCACGCAGCCACTGCACGAGCGAGCCAGCGTACGAGATGGATCCCTCGAGGGCGTACACAGCCGGTTGATCGCCGATCTTGTAGCCCATGGTAGTGAGCAAGCCCTTGGTAGACGGCGTGGGCTTGGTGCCCGTGTTCATCATGAAGAAGCAGCCCGTGCCGTACGTGTTCTTGGCCTCGCCAGGTGAGAAGCAAGTCTGGCCGAAGAGGGCCGCCTGCTGGTCGCCCAGGTCGCCTGAAATGGGGATGCCGGGGATCACGCTGTTCTTGTGGCCCGACGCGTAGACCTCTGAGCTGGAGCGAATAGCAGGCAGCATAGACTTGGGGATCCTGAGGCACTTAAGAATGTCGTCATCCCACTGAAGCGTATCCAGGCGCATGAGGTTCGTGCGCGAAGCGTTGGTCACGTCGGTCACGTGCACGCCGCCATCGACGCCACCGCTGAGCTTCCAGATGAGCCACGTGTCCATATTGCCGAAAATGGCGTCGCCGGCCTCAGCCTTTTCACGTAGGCCAGGCACGTTCTCGAGAATCCACATGATCTTAACGGCCGAGAAGTAGGTGGCGATTGGCAAGCCCGTGACGTAGCGGAATCGGTCGGCACCCGTGCCCAGGAAGCCCTCGCCCTCGCCGTTCTTGAGACGGTGTACGATCTCCGTGGTACGCGTGTCGTGCCAGACGATGGCGTTGTAAAGCGGCTTGCCCGTGACACGGTCCCAGACGAGCGCCGTCTCGCGCTGGTTGGTGATGCCAATGGCCTGCAGCTGCGACAGCTCGATGCCGCCCTTGGCCAGCGCCTCGCGCACGCACGTTTCGACATTACGTGTGATCTCATCGGCATCGTGCTCGCACCAGCCCGGCTGCTGGTAGATCTGCTTGTGCTCCATTTGGTGCGTGGCTGCGATGTTGCCGCTGTGGTCGAACGCGATGAAGCGCGAGCTAGTGGTGCCCTGGTCGATAGCACCCACGAACGACGTTGCCGGAGCCATGGTAGAGAAGAAGGATGAAGGAGCGATTGGGGGCGGAGCGACTTGAGCCTCGCGAAGACACTTGAAAAGTGAGCAGGGCAGGCGGACGTGACCCCGGCGAGCAACAGCTTGCAGCCACATGGCGAATGATGCCTGTCAAAAGTGAGCGCAAGCGCTGACTATGTTTTCGTATGCATCCATGGGCTTTCTGACTGGGCAAAAACATGCCAAAATGGGATCAAAACCGAAAATGGTCCAGAATGCTTGCATTTTTCAAGCGCATGAAGCGAGCGCCAGGAGGCTGAAATCCCGTGGTAGTCGAGTGCAGATGTGAAAGCACGAGGAATGATGAATACAGAGGCCTGCAGGGTGCTTCTCGCCAGTGACGAGTCTCCCAAGCCAACAACACTCGCCGAGTTGAAGCTCGATGGCGTCTCGTCTACTGGTGTCGGGGTGGGGAGATTTCTTCTCACCAACATGCGAGACGTACACGTATCGATAGAGCAGCGCACTACAGTCATTGCCGTTGGTGCGGAAGGCCGTCGTGTAATTGCGTAGGGATCTACATGTAGACGATAAGCTCGCTCAGTGAGAATCTCAATTTAAGATCTTCGAGGGGGCACAAAATCTTTTCAAAATGGGTCTTTGGGCCCAACCACACAAGTGACACATGCACCGTGGTCGTTGAAGCAGCGAAAGGGAGATGGGCTCCCCAAATTCAAGATCGCCGAAAATGGCATCTTTTACAAAACAAGGTATGGCTGGAGCCCAATTGACTTATATTGTGAAAGTCATCTTCTGACTTTGCACCGTAAAATGACACAAACGCTGACAGTTTCATCAATTGGCTTGATTGCCTGACTGCGGAGCTCTTTGTTTGCCGTGTGTCAGTTGAACTGACACGCTTCACCCAAAAGTGCAAGAGAGTAAAGTCCACTTCCTACGAAGTCCTCGTCGGAGTTCTCATCGCTGATGCCCTACACCGTGCAGGCATTCACATTCGCGGCGCCGAGAGGGCAAAGGCGGCGCGGGCTCTGTTGCCCTACAGTCTGCGGAGTTGTCTTTGCTCTGGTAGTAGCTGGTGTGATTGGAGTCTCAATCCACAACCCAAGCGGATGGCAACATGGCAACAGAGGTTTGGTTTTGGGAGAACATTGTTCATGTACTCGGAGGCGAGTCGCGGTGTACTGTAGTTAAGTCTCGAGAAGTTGCCTACGATGCACTCGGATACCACGGCACACTGTGCAAGCACCACGCACCGGAACACAGCTAGATCAGCAAATATCACTATTTCCGACTGTCACGGAGCCAAGAAGGCGAAGTAATCCTATTCCAGAGTGGCAGTAAGGGCATGAAACACGCTTCGAGAAGATTTCACGACAGGGAGCTGGTAATTTCAGCAAGCAGCGTGGCAGGCCCTAACGAGGAGATCAAGTGCCAGAGTGAGGGGGCAGGGCTCCCGTTTATGGCATTGTCTATTCAATAATTTCTTATGAAATCATAAATATATTTATTTTAGATGAATCCTGAATGAAACTGATAATTTATTTGATTAACCAAAAATCTCTCATAATTGATCATAATTACCCCTTTAAAATTATGGAGCT
>NW_008648988.1:2551355-2561911 GCF_000247585.1 Phytophthora nicotianae INRA-310 | reverse complement strand
CAGCGCAGACGGTAGATGAGGCTACACGTTAATTGTTAACCTGCTGTTGCTTTGCTCTTCAGTTCATAATGATCTTATTTATTTGTTGCTACTTAGTTATGACATAATTTATGAAGCACTACTAGCTACACGATGTCATCATTTATCCGACGTCGAAGCTCCCGATAAATAACAATGCCATAATCGGGAGCCCTCACTGAGGGCATGCCCCAGCTGCACTGAAATCTTATGACATAATGGCCGCCAATTTGGCGAGATTCGGACGATTGATTCAGGAAAGCCTATAAAAATAACCTTGGTTGATCCGGGTTGCTTCGGAACTTGCGTGAATTCTACAAAATGTTCTCAATCGACAAGTTGTCAATGACAACGCACTGAGCATCCTGCATTCAATGCTGATGGTACAGTATTTGTAGATCACTCGTCAGGGCGTTGGTGTTGGCCACCTGTATTTCTTTTCGTCCGACCTTCATCATTCCTACGCTGCACGATCAACACCACCTCACACCGGCCAGAGTCCCAGCTTCAATGCACTCTACTTAAAGCAGCGCACGTCCACATCTTCTTGTCGCCGTCCTTCTCTCAGACACCGAAAATGTCCACAACGACATTCAATACATGTATGTTGAAGTAAGATGAACTTCGTCACCATGCGGATGAGCCAGAAACGACGTGCCAAGTTGACAGTACCTGCCCTGCGTAAGTCGCTTGGCGGTGAAAACCTGGTGGCATCCAGGGCGACAACTACGGACAGCCATGACAGAGACTGCTGCACTACAGCCTACAGTGAGCTATACAACATGTAACCTGCATTGCAGCGTCGTCTCGGTGGTCGATCCGTGTACACTGTACTCTGCCGATATACGTGAAGCGTGTCTTTGTGTCCCCGTACATTGCGCATCTTTTCACCGCGCGTACCATGCACAGGTAACTTGAAGCCTTTTGGCGATTATGATGACGGTGCCTGTCCTCGTAGGGCAGCTAGGATACTGTAGAAGGTGGTGGTGTAAGCATGAGGCTAAAACCTTTTGATCCCATGGGAGCTCCAGGTTGGAGCAGAGCTTTCTTGACTGGCCTCTCCCCTCCCTCAAGAGCGATGCAAATTGCTTTGCAATGCATGCGTGGAGGCCATGATGGAGGGCCATCCATTGTAACTTCAAGCATTGGAATCAGGTGGTTACCATAGCCGCGGCGCTGCTCCATTTTCTGGGTCGATTGGCTTATTCCGATCGGTTTGGGTACGAGTGATCATTTTTGATACATGCTTTTTATGTCTGCTTTTCATTTTTCCTTTTCCCTCAATTACAGTAGCCTAAAGCGCTGTTTACCAAAGCTATTGCCAGCGGTATCACGTAAGAGTCTTGCCGAAATGTGGACACTGCACTGGCAATGCAGCACTGTAAGCTAACGTTGCCAGTATGTTCTTTATCGTTTTATTAAATATAAACTATTTACATTTATTTTTGGTAGGTATATGTATCCGAAAAGTCTCTCTCGCTGCCAATAGTCAATTTGGGCTTCAATTTGCCTTGACAGGAGCTAGTTGGCTAAATAGCATGCAGGCGAACACTGTATTACCGCCTACAAAGTTGAGAAGCCTATTTCAATGCTGTTTATTAGCTGCCTGGTATACTCTCAATCGTTTGATGAGCGCCATCTCTGTTTGCTTCAGCCATGACGCTTGGGGCGGTAAGAGTCCGGCCGGTGATGCCGCCTCCCCTGTCATGATGGCTAGAACATCAATAGGACCGCCCCAACATATTTACTATTGTGCCGGTTTCGATACAGTATTCTAAATAAATATTTCTTTCGATGCGAGGTGCCCATTTTAGGCGAAATGGGCGGCTGCATAGAGATGGACAAAATTCTTTTTCTCGTCACTGATTGGTACCGCACGCGTTTCTCCTGCATCTGCGTGGGACCACCTGCGTTTGCATTTGCAGGAGGTGAAGCCAGCCTACGTTTCCATTTCCGAATTCAACAAGACCCAAGCAACTACTACATCACCTTTACACCTCGCCATGGCCGACAGCGATGATGACACCACACGCAACATGTTGCAGTACCTAATTTTCGCGCTATTGCTCGTGATCGGGCTCTCGCCCTTCCTGCTGATGCTCTGGAAGAACGCGGCGTACCGCGACCGGTTGCGTGACACCTTCTGCTGTAAGGATTGCAGTGACGTCTGCGCACGGCGTGTGCACTACGACGAGGCGGACCTGCGAACGCTGCGAGAGCTGGAGGAGCCCCCACAGCGCGAAAGCGTGGGTATCAACGGCGCCTACCGCATGTACCAGGCGCGGCGCTCGAGGCTGTCACTGCGCTTGGCCTCGTGGCGTGAGGACGTCAAGCGCGGCGGTGGAGATGATGACCGTCTGCATCACAAGTTGGCGCAAATTCAGGCAGCGCATTACCGGCGTCAACAGACCCAGCCGGCAGCACCATCGACCACCAGCAGCGCTCCAGCCAACCGAACCAACTCGACGCCCAACATCCCTTTCGACATCCGAGTAGTGGAGATCAACGATCGTGTGGACGAGTCTAGCAGCTCATCCGTGGTGGTAGCATCGTCGAACGCATCAAATCTTTCCAACGATTCGGACGAGGAGGCTGCCTACGCACTGGTACCTCCCACGCCGAAGAATGAGCAACGAGAAGCACTTCGAGCAGGCCGACGATCGGTGGTCACCGCCGAGGAAGAGGAGGAGGAAAAGGAGGATGTGACGCCCCGCGACCATGAGATCGTATAGGTGATGGCACGGCATTTTTTGAACGATTGAAGTTACGAATACTGCGCGGCAGGAAAATGAACAAACGAACAATTGCCGCAGGTGAAGAAGTGAGTGGAGACGGCCCTGGTGAGCGGACGCTAATTATTTGGGCGTGAGCTGCTACCGAAGGCTGTTTTGTGACTGCTGCTTGCCAGCGCGCAAGGCTACTATATCATATTTAGACAGCAACTAGCGTGCATGTAGGGACTACCTAGCAGCGAATTTTAATGCCACATATTTATTTCCATTTTGAAGTGCAAGTTGCTGCGCCCGTCAACACCTTCGTATGCCTGCTGGACGTAGCTTCCAAAGCTCGCAGCTCTGCATACACTTAGCCATCATCAGCACACGACGAATCGTCTGTTTGATTACCTTGAAGTCATGTCCAGCTTGAAGTTTTCTGCCTCTGACTTCCTGTATCTGTACGAAAACTGAGTACATGTACATGCAAAACAATCATAGCAACTCTCGTTTGTCGAAAATGCGACTGCGTTAAGTTTCAGCCTGAGAGTGCTGCTATCATAACTCAAAGCTTCGATGGAAGGGGCAAATGAAACTACGCGCTCGCTCAACAGACGAGTTCGGCGAGCGCGGATGCGTCGGAGGCTTTGTAGATGCTGGTGTCCACGTAAACTGGGAACGCCACCGCCGTATTCATGCCCTCTGTTTTAGACGGCATCTTTGTCGCCATGAATGTGCGAAGCTGAGCTTCTGTGAGGGTGAAGTCTTCCTTCTTCGACAAAATCGTTACCAACTCGGGCAGGTAGGCCAAGTAGTCTTTGTTTTGCCCCTGCAGCTCCACGCTATCGCCATGGTCTTCGCCGTCCCAGAAGACCTGGTCCTTGGTGAAGCGGATCATTAGCGAGGTGGCGTTCACTGCTGCGTCGTAGCAAGTAGCGTCATGTGCAATCTTGGCTGCGCTAACAGCCTTGTCGTAGATGTTGCCAAACTCGGTCTTCCACTCGCTCACTGGTCTGTACCAGAAACCAATATCCCAGAGCGATGGAAGAACATGCAGCAGTTTCTTCAGCACATCGGCGTTGTTGAGTAAGCTCGGGGAGGATGCGATCTCGGTTTCCATGGTCTCGATGGCGGATAGCCCGTTCGGGGGCAGCGACGTCAAACCGCCGGTTGCCACGCGAGAAAAGATCTCGTCCGTGGTTGTCAGCCAGTCCACGGCTTCGCTAGCACTCGATGTGCTCGTGATTGGTGGTACTGCATCGAATTGTCCGTTCACGACGTCGCCCGGATCCATGTTGAGAATGCTAGTCTGGATAGCGTCGGTGATCACTCCGGAGTTCGTGGCAGCCACACTGGCTACGATCACGTAGAGAGCAAAAAGTACCAAGGACGGCCAGACGCGTTGCATCCTTCGAGAGGAAAAATGAGGATACGGCTTTACCTAAAGCGCAAATCCCCCTACTGAGTTTCTGTGCGTTCAGTCCGGGAATGGGATGAGGAACGCGATGTTACTCGGAAGGTGTTTTTGGAATGAATGCGACGCTTCGGATCGCCAGTGCCACCGCGTTGCTAAATTCGTACACGTGTGTAAAGCAAAATCTCGAGCGGTTAAAGAAAACTCTCCAACGGAAGTTGAAACCTCTTCAACAGCAGAAGCTGCTTTGATGAGGTGTGGGGCATCAGTTGTAGTATTTTAGTCGAAAACGTGCATACTTGCCATTGGCAACACCCCCGCTCGAGTACTTCATAAATTTACATACTTCAGTGGTTTTACTTGCCATAAAATCCAATGCTATCAAACTGATTTGTACCTCCAAGAGAAGTGCCGTCCGTCTCACTCCAAAATAAGCTCCAGTCGCCTGCAAAGGCCTTCTAATGACAACGATCCAGCCACAGCCACCGCATCAGCGCTATCGACACATGCGGAGGTTGGCGCGGCAATCCATTGGCGTGGCGGTGGTGGTCGTTGGCTGCGCAGCGGGCCTGGTGACCATGATTCATCGCGTGTTGTCTGAGCCTTCGCAGACCGCTCGCGTTTTAGCTGAAGCCTCTTCTTCGTCCGACTCGGATTCGTGCGGCGAGCTAGCAAGCTGGGAAACAAGCGGCGGCATAGTGGTGTATATCATGGCCCTGGGCTACATCTTTGTGTCGCTCGCCATCATCTGCGACGATTACTTCGTATCGGCACTGGAAAAAATCTCCGAATCGCTGGCACTGTCACCCGACGTTGCTGGAGCCACTTTCATGGCTGCAGGCTCGTCAGCCCCCGAGCTATTCGTGTCTATGGCTGACAACGTGTTCAAGAAGCCCGCCGAGAGCTTGGGCGTTGGCACTATCGTGGGCTCGGCCATTTTCAATATCCTCATCATCATATCGCTGTCAGGACTGCTGGCGGGCCAAGTCCTCAAACTCGACTGGCGTCCGCTACTGCGTGACTCGCTCTGGTACACGTGGTCTATCGTCGTACTAGCTTTCGCCGTATCGGACGGCAGCGTCGACGTTCTGGACTCGGTGATCATGGTCTGCTCGTACGGGGGCTATATCAGTTACATGGCGTTCAACGAGCGAGTGGTTAATTGTTGCTGCAAGCGGCCAGAAACCGATGAAGTCCAGGTGGGTAAGCTTACAATCAGTACGAAGTCGGATGCCACCTCGACTGCAGACGTTGTAGCCACCGTCGACGTGCAAAAGTCGGTTGACGGAGAGGAACACCAGCGCGGATTCCTCGGCGAGCAGGACAAACTGAATCCGATACTTCGTTCTAAGTATCGGATGTTCCAGTCGCAGCAGTTACTTCATCGCATGAACTCAAGTGGCGAGCTCCTGGACATCGAGGCACCCAAGTCCGCTGAAAAGGTTACTGTGAAAGAAAAAGCTCAGGATCATTCGAGTCACGTGCCAGACGCAGAAGATGGCGAAGAGCCACTGCCAAAGTACTTCGACGATGTGCTGGTTCCACCAGAAGGCGTTTTGGCTAAAATGTGGTTTGTGTTCACGTGGCCCATCGTAGCCTTGGCACGCATCACGATTCCAGACTGCCGTTACCCGGTCTTCTCAGGGCCTATGGGCTACTCAGCAACCTTCGTGATCTCCATCATCTGGATTGGCGTGCTCTCGCACTACACTGTCGCCTACGGGACGAAGTTCGGATGTATCGCTGGTATTCCATCCACACTAATGGGACTCACGATCATTGCTGCGGGCACGTCGATTCCAGATGCTTTGAGCTCCATCCTTGTAGCACGCGACGGCCACGGTGACATGGCTGTCTCCAGTGCTCTTGGCAGCAACGTCTTCGACATTCTGTTTGGACTAGGACTCCCCTTTTTCGTGTCGAATCTGGTTTACAGTGAAACCGTGCCAGTGTCGGGTGATGATCTTGATGTCTCGATTGCGATCCTTTTCGCCGTGCTGCTCTTCGTTGTGGTGGTACTAGTTTCCTCACGTTGGAGGCTCTACCCACTGGCTTGTGCGATCCTGTTGATGCTCTATGTGGCATACGTGGTTTTTTCATACTTGCGCGGTTTGGACATCTTATAGACTGGGGCAGCGTTTTTAACTTGGTGATAAAATCTCATTACGTCGTATGATATGATGATTTCCGCGAATATTTATCTTTACTAAAGATTCTTTAGTAGTAGGAGCGTGGTTCGAATGGGGGAATTGCCAAAAATTTATGCAAATGCCATTTAGGTTTATTAGAACTTCCGGTAGCAAAACAAGCTATTGTATTTCGCCTTCCTACCAAAAAAAGTCTGGTTGTAACGTGTTGCGGCGGGATCATACTTGAGTATTTAGTAAAGAGCTATATTGAAGAAAAACAAGCTCATATTGGGTGAATACATCATTGTTCATGTCAATGGGTCCATAAGTAGGAATGGTATCCAAACGGAGCGAACTGGACTTCGGTTAATCGAAAAGGATGCCGGGTTGGGCATGGACACCATGAGCGCGGTGCAAAACTGGATCGGATGGACGGGGTAAACCGAGATTAAATATTTGCGGTCTCTGCAACAGATTTCTCTGGTTGCTAACTACGTATGAACGGGAGGAGTGAGTATTCTCTAGTAGGGAATCCCTACACATAGATTACCTCCGACACATGGGCGAGTCGTTGCAATCATGCTCGTCATGACATTACAATATGAACAGCAGGGTCTTCAACTGGAGTTTGAGTTATGCACCGGCGGAAAGCTTGGAATGGCTACTTAATGTTAGTACAACAACAACCGACCAAGTTAAAGCAATCGTAAGAGAACTACCTAATGGAAAAGTTAACCAGTAAAGGAATATGATAAGTGGCTATAACGAAATCGACATTGATACACGTCAGTGCGAACATTACTGAGCTTGTGGCCCGTTGAAGTTTTCGCAAAGACAAGTTCAGCTCGAGACGATAAGTGGTATGAATGAAGAAACGATGAGCAGAAATGGCAGCGACAGTCTTTAAATTCAAATGAAACAGCAATCTTTCGTATACGTGTGTGTACTCGCGCTACAGACAACGCACACATGTTGATTTCTCCACGAGACGTGCATGTGCCTTGCTTGTTGATGCAATACGCTGCGTGGAGTATTCCGTCTTTTCGCGTAGTTTGGACAATCGTGGGAAACAAGCTTGGCATGTCTACTGAAAGTCCAGATTTGGTTGGGGCCTTTTCGTATTCGTATTGGAAGTATTTCGAGTTAAGATTGGGGATCGAGGGCAGCGGATTCTGCAACAACACGATTGTTTTTCGCGCGCCCAGTGTCATACACCCTGGTCATTGAGTCAACATCCTGCTGAAGTCAAGTTACTTGTGTCCTGTTTGTACGAGAGGCGGCAGTTGATGCGTGAGCAACCGGGAAGGGTGTGTGTACCGAGTCTTTCGTCCACCAAGCGGCCTCGTGCCGGGTTCAGTACTACCAAAGCGCAACCACATTCATGCGCGCTCACGCTTCCCCACAACAATTGCAAAGCGGCTCTTGGGCCAATAGGTTCATGCACATCAAGCGATGCAAAGTGGACAGCTTCGACTAACCGTAACTTCGAGCTCGCCACGGGCAAGCCGGACCAAGTGTGCGTGAACTTGTAATATATCGCCGATCACGTGGCTATTCACATGGCGCTGTTGAACATTATTTTCTGATGGGATTCAGTACAACATACAAGTCAAACACGAAAGTTGGGCTTGCGCACCCATGCTGATGCTCCATTCAAGCTGGAGTTCATGAGCAACAGCTGGGCGCTTGGGTTGGGTTGCTGGAAAGAAACGCGGCTTTCTCGGCGGCCCTTGTCCGCCGGCGTTCCGCCGATGTGCCGATACGATTTGTGCGATGGAGCTCAACACGCCGCTTCATTATTCGGTATTGCAGGGTTTCAGAACAGTGCTTATATGTAAACTATCATTCCGAGATACAATGCATCTAATTAAAGAGGTATAACACATCCTCGATGCATTGCTTGTATTTTTTTCATTCTCGTTCGATGCTAGCGGAGAGAATCCAGCTCCAGCGCCAACATCGGTGCAGAGCGCTGTGGCTGGCAGTAAACTAAGCTCAGCTTTGCGTCGCAAGTCACCGCCGCGAGCACATGAGAAACGACTCGCGAGCATCGGAGCAACGCGTCCTTTTCTTCCTCGACTCGGTTGCATCTGGGCATGCTGACGCTTGCACCTGGTTAGGGTGGCATAACGTCGGTCATTCCAATACTTTCTTCGGCGAGCAACGAGCATGGCAAGCCAGCAGCCCAAAAGCGAAGCAGGCTCACCGACGGAGCTGGACGCTGCAGAAGTGGAGCGGCGACGCAAGCAGCGCGACCTCAAGCGGAAGTCCCGCGAACGGAAGAAGGTATGGGTGCATAATGCGCTGGGGCTTAACCGAATCTAACGTAAATGCATTGGCTTTGACCACCGCAGAGGAATCTCTTAGAGCTACAGACAACCGCTCAGGCACTTGAGCTCGAGTACAAGCAGCTATTCGCCGCGAAGCTCGTGAGGGAGCAGCAGCAATTGGACACGACCGCTGCAATGAAGAGCGAGCCGAACGCGACAGACATCGAGCAGCCCCGACTGGTAGAGCTGCAGGAGAAATACAAGGCCGTACGGCAGGAGATGCACGAGCTCCGAGAACAGATGACTGGCTTCAAGCAAAAGCTCGAAGAGTACGAGCGCTTTATCGCGATGCTGGACGGTCATCTTATGGGGTTCCAAGACACTCAGACACGACAAGAAGAGCCGACCAGCTAAGACCCTGCATGGTTCAGCTGAAGCGATGCGATGGATGCCCAGATAGTCAAAAGGAAGCGTAAAGGGCAAGAAACAGGTTGTTAATGGACGTCCCAAGATGAAAAGTGGACGAGAGCGATGTCAGCGCGGAGGGAGGTGGATACTGAGAGGGTAATTATCAATCTACATGCTGTAGGCGTAGCTCCCGAGGAGCGAAGGGAGCTTGCTCGTCCGCGGCATTAAGCATTAAAAACGTTCCCCATTTCGCGTCGTCTCCAACGATGCAAGAAGTTCGTTCCCACAGGATTGGAAACACAGTTTACATTACGCTAGATATGGTATTGTGGACGTAAACACCGCATATGGTGCACCTGCGAATTGGTTCATAGTGGGGCGGTGGGCGTGGAAGAGCAGTTTATTGAAGTTCTTTCCTTTGAATTTCAAAAAAATCATGACCTGCCTAGGCACAGCCTACATGTATCCAGGATAGAATGCAGAGACTTTCACACAGTCAGGATAACAGTATAGGTCAGGTAGGCGATATAAATAATGGGTACATGTATTAATACTAGATTTAAAGAAGCACATGTTTAATACAGGAACTACGAACACAGCACATTGGGCATCGTTTTGTATTTAGAAGACTACACTATCCCTTATTATTTAAAAATAATGCATATTCGAGCTAGAGAGCATGATGTGAGAGAAGAGAAATGTAAAATACTCTATTTGCCCGGTTAGCCTAGTTTATAGATTCGTGACTAAAATTAGAGAACATGAGGTGATTTTCACATGTCAAACCGACTAGAGCAAAGGGGGACTCATCAAAATGTGCCAGTAAATTAGCGAAACGACATCGATGAGAACTCCTCAATGAGAAGACACCAGGCGTAGTTAGGAATTCTAACACAAGTACAGGACCTCTTTCCCACCGAGAAGACACCTGGCGCTTTTGAGTGTAAATATAAAATATACAGTGATGGTCTACGGCCTAGTCAAGCAAAAACTGCGTTGACTCGCGTCCGAACTCGATGTTTTACTGTTTTTAGAGTCAAACAATACATATCAACTCTGAGCAGTGGTTCTCCAATTTTGGACTTACATTGTTCTCGAATTGCACACTCCGTGTCACAATTATATGGCCACCTCCTCAGGTTAAAAAAACTCAAATTTTTTTACATTTTTTTTGAAGGTAAAAACTGGCTGAGTTCTAATTAAGTACTAGTGCTTCAGTACGAAATACCGAATATTACTGCGAAGTGTAACATCGTAAAAAGTCGCTAATTCGGTAGTGTAAAAAAGCCTTTTTTTTTTTAGATATACTTGAAATATTTATGCTTCGCAAGATCTATTTACGTGTTGTTGTTGAAGCAGTATGTAACCTTGAACTAATATCTCTAAGATATTATAATAATATTTAGGAGGTCCTGTTTAAACCGTTATGACTGGCTTAAACTATACTAACACTAATGGCTGGTGTGCAGCTACTAGGGGCTTCCTAAGACTAATAAAGTGCTCACTTCGTCTTTGACGTCTCCAAATAAACCTTCTTCTTCTCTCCTTGCTATCTAACTGCCTACCGAGCCAAAGGTTTTGAGCACAAGCGAAGCCTCAAGCG
>NW_008648988.1:2545940-2547227 GCF_000247585.1 Phytophthora nicotianae INRA-310 | reverse complement strand
CAAATCATTTTTGCATCAAAACGTTATCGTAAATGTATTGATAATTGACTTCCTCAGTAAAATAGTAAAACAACTGCATAATGTGGATCGTATCCAGGGGTTCATATCATCGACGCTTTTGATGGTATCTCTGATCCTGATACAGTGCAAATTTTGCATTGGAGTGTTATCATTTGATCCTGATCCCGCCTGATTCAGGCTCATTGTAGTATCAGTATCATATCAATATCATATCATTATACTGATACATGTATTGATACAACGTCAATGAAGCGAGCTATTTGCATAAATTCGCCATCTGCGTAGGAGTAGAAGGTATCACGAGCTGGAAATCCGATGGTGGGTTGGTTAGATAGCCGGCGAAGAAGATCAAGTAGCTCGTTGTTCAATAGGACAGTATACGGCAGACTAGACGAAAGCAACCAACGGGTTGCTAGTTCGCAGTTCGTAAGAACTGTCGTTAGACCGTGTTCCCCAGGATTTTCGCGTCATCGAGTGACCTTCGTGCATCCGTCGCGCAACATTTTGCACGCGCTGTGCTTGCACGTTTTGTCACGACCTATCACGACCTATTGGAGGGGGTGCACGTTTGGTCGTAGGGTACCATCTTTTGTCGTTGAGCGTAGGATCTCGTTTGGGGCTTATTTAGTGTACGGATACTTGAACTAGTGTACGTTACTCTGATGAAGGTGGCTGCTGCCCGTGCGGAGCTGCCCGTGGGGAGCTCACGCTGGCTGTGATTGATCCGGAGATGTCGAAGGCGGAGAAGCTGCCACCACTCGCTCTCTAGTTGTGGACTGCGATGACGAGCACGTGAGCAGTTGATCGAATTATCATCATTAACGTGCTGAGGAAGCACCGTGTCGTGCTACAGAACGCGAAGCAAAAGCCCAACGGTAAGTAATATGTCTCTGAGGGTGCTCGATCAATTATTGTGACGTGGTTTTCTGTCATTTAGTGGTGCTGGATCCACGCGACATTGTTGCATATGCACACCGTATCGCGGGCACGACATCAGCGCCCAAAGAGTGGCAACCTGGCGTACGTAAAGTTATCACTCGGTTGAGTGTATGTGATGTTGCTAACGATTTTTGGGTGATTTACTATAGAGTTCCCAATGTTTGGATTCATGCCGCCAGCATCACAAGAGCACATGATGCGAGCATGTGTACTCAGTCGTGGCATCGTCGCTGAGATCGTTTCTCAGGACCCGGAGAAATACACGTCTACTGCAGCTAGAGTGAAGCAAGACGGCGACAGTGAAGCCATCGAGAAGCTCAATACCCC
>NW_008648988.1:2541322-2542415 GCF_000247585.1 Phytophthora nicotianae INRA-310 | reverse complement strand
TAATCATCCAGTAGCGACGCTGCACGATACATTGTGGCCGAAGTACCTCCGTCATGCAGCTCGACGAGATCACACGAGTGCTCGTCATCGTTCATCAACTCCTTCAAAATGTCTTTCAACGGCAATGGTGCACAGTGACAACTCATATAGCAACATGAGCCTCTCATGAGATACAATACCGCGAGCGGACCAGCGATCTCACGCCGGTTAGTAACCGCAAATGCGAGTGACGCCACTCGTCGACGTCCGATACTGGCTCGGTCAGCGTTCGTGCATTGGTCCAGCTGCTCTCGAGCTTGACGTCTTTGGAAGGAAGCTAACGCAACGGCCGTCACGGACTCAATCACCGCTTGCAGCTTCGTGACATACTTTGTCACTTAGTATATTCGCAGGAGAGCAGCAGCACCGCCAATCATGACTTGTATGTCATGGTTTGACTTGAATGTGGACATCAAGACGGCGTTGAAGCCATTCACGTACTCATATCCGAGGTGACGAGCAATACAGACGCCTTCTGCCGTGCAGGTCGATCGTTCGACGCGCGGACGCGGAAATCCGTACCGGCATGTACCTGATGCAGCAGAGCGACTGTTCTTGAAACAGCTTCCAACGTGCGACCACCAATGCATGTTGAGGAGGTACACGAGCACAGAGACAGCAAAAGCCAGTACGGGGGACGGCCAACGAGCGTCGTCAAAAGACGGTGGCAGTGTTAACACCGCTCGAGTGACCGAGTCAATGCGGAACAAGTCATCTTGAAAGCGCTCGCTGCGCTGTGTCGGACGGTTCAGCGACCGAAGGTGGTTTCCTTCACTATCGGAATCATTTTCGCGGCCCTCCAAGTAGCAGTCGCGAAAGAAGATTGCATTTTTTGCAGCGTTTGTCGAGCCTCGGCAAAGCGCTTCACGATCCGTCGCCAGCTTCAGCTCGTTGGTCGAGTGTTCTCTCCGCGGCGGTGGCCAAAGTGGTGGTCGATGGTCAAGAATCACGCGGCGCAAAACGTGCTGGGAGCTCGCCTTGCGGCCACAGTGACCACATTGAACCAGCAACGGCTCCATTGACTGCCCGTCTTGTCGGTGGTTTGGACTTGTGT
>NW_008648988.1:2539620-2541222 GCF_000247585.1 Phytophthora nicotianae INRA-310 | reverse complement strand
TAACTCTACGAGTCATGTACTGAGGGTTTGTTAACTCTTCGGGTACTCCGTACCCATGTGTGGAACACACCAGGTGTAAACCCGTGTAACCCCGTTACAACCCGTGTGTGCGCAGCACTAGATGACAAGCACCTACTCGGTTACGTGAAGCACCCTGACTACGACAGTGTGTCTGGAGATGAGAGTGAAGACAGCGGCAGCGATATGTCTGACGACAACAATGAATCGCATACAAAGGCTTCAAGAACGTCGAAATCGACTCCGACGCTGTGGACTACGATGAGAGCGACGACGAGCTCAAGCCATCCTCAGAAGCGGACGAAGGCTCTGGAGCCAGCTCCGATACGTCAATCAAGCGGAAGGACCTCCCGGTAGTTCGACCGTTTAACCAGCGCGAAGCTCGTCATGCCTGCAAACACACCAAAAAAGTGAAGCCACAACCTCTCAGCCAGCGCGAACGCCGTCGCCAAGAAGCCAAGACCAAGGCCTTTTTGATGAAAACGATGGACAACATGCACGTGCGGCTGGTTAAGAATCTAACGACATCCTACGAGATATTCATCTACATCTGCCAGAAGTACGAGGGAGCACCCTTTCATGGTGGTCCGTACTTCATTCAACACTACTTGATGGAGATCAAGTATGAGGAAGGCTCCGACTTGAACAAGCTCTTTCTCAAGCTTGAAAACGCGATGAAAGCCGCGTCAGAAGTCACCGGATCGGTAATGACCGAGGGACAGAAGTCTATCTACCTGCTCCACTCGATGCCCAAGTCGTGGAAGGACGATCTCCGCATCTGGAAGGGCCAGCGAAAGCATATCCCGTACGAAGACATTAAGCAGAGCATTGAAGGCAAGGTTCGCGATCTTCAAGCTCAAGAGCGCTACACCTTGGCCTAGGGTACACCAGAGACTCTGCTACCAAGTGTGAGAGAGATCTAGTGGCTACCGGACCTCCTGCGTCACACACTCAAGGCCGTGACAATGCCAATATCTGCTCATACTGTGATCGCCCACGCCACGACATTCGTCAATGCCGAGGCCTGCAGAAAGATTTGCGTGATGGACGAGTGGAAGCTGGGACAGTGCTTCCTGCCAACTTCGCCTTGAAGGGTAACTCGAAACGCGATCACCCATACCAGAACTCAAACAAAGGTGGCAATGGACGACACGGTAAGAATAACAGCAACCGCGATTTCAAAGGTAACAACGGTAGTAGCAAGAACAAGCATGGAAATGTCGGCAAACATCGAGGCCAAGATCGCTTCAAGGACCGGCCTCTTGAGTCAGACAACGACGAGGAAGATGATGACGACAGTGATTCTGGAAAACAACCGGAAGGTAACTCGCCAAGGACGTCGTGATACCGGTCTCATTGCTGTTGCTACCACAGTCAATCTCCCGTTTAGCCTCACCGCTCAAGCCAAGGTAGAACCCGACCCCACCTGGACGATCGACTCTGGCTGCACTCGCCACATCACCCATGAATCTTAACGATTCACCGACATCACCTCTAGTGGTGGCTCGATTACGGTTGGTGGTAATAACCAAATCCCCATCGAAGGAATTGGACAGGTTGAGCTAGAACTCACTGACTCCAAGG
>NW_008648988.1:2538287-2539520 GCF_000247585.1 Phytophthora nicotianae INRA-310 | reverse complement strand
CTCACCGCTCAAGCCAAGGTAGAACCCGACCCCACCTGGACGATCGACTCTGGCTGCACTCGCCACATCACCCATGAATCTTAACGATTCACCGACATCACCTCTAGTGGTGGCTCGATTACGGTTGGTGGTAATAACCAAATCCCCATCGAAGGAATTGGACAGGTTGAGCTAGAACTCACTGACTCCAAGGGCACTATGCAGAAGCTTATCCTCCATGGCGTCTTGTACGCTCCCCAGCTCCAATTCAGTCTGCTATCAATTTCAGCAGCTGTGAAGCACGACTTTGGCTTCAACTTTGACCGCAAACAGTGCTATATGCAAACTGACCAGCGCTTCAAGATCAAAGCGCTCATGGCTACCAACACGGATCTGTATCAGTTTCATGCCAAACCAGCGGCACCTCCAACGGCTCTTATTGTCTCAGGAGCCAAGCCATACATGGACTCGATGGATCTATACCTCTAGGTCCAAACACAGATTCTTCTGTGTTACCTGCACGTTAGCGAAGTCACACCGCTCCCCATTTTACTCTAATAGAGTTGTTAAACGTGCTACATCACACTTGTCAAAAGTTCATTCAGATATCTGTGGTCCACTACCTGTGCCCAGCTTTACTGGTTGTCGTTACTTCTTGATCTTTACCGATGACTTTTCTCGATTTATGTTCACTTATGCAATTCAAAATCGTAGCGAGTTGTATAACTGCTACGAAGACTTCAGGAAGAAAGCCCTGAATATTTTCAGTCAAGATATATCTGTCATTGAGTACACGTTCAGTGTTGAAGACAATACACACGAGGGTAATTTGAGATTCAGCGGCTTCAAGCAGACAACGCTAAATAGTACGAGAAGCTTGGCCACATCATATTTAAAAAAGATTGTAACATACGCTCAGTTTACCAATGCAGACGCTCCCCAACAAAATGGAGTTGCAGAACGTCGCATGCGCACCATCATGGAGCGTGTCCGAGCCCTTCTACTTGACGGCAAGCTACCTAAGCAGTTATGGGCCGAGTGCGTTTGTTACGTGACCACTTTCATCAATATGGCGCCTAGCTCCAAGACGGATGGTCGAACCCCGTATGAGCTTTGGCACAACCGTATTCCATCCATGCAGTACATCAAAGTATTCGGATGTAGGGGATATGTCCAAATCACGGAGCAATACCGAGACAAACTCGACGCTAGAGCCCGTTTGTGTATGTATCTTGGTGTGCCGGATCATAAGAA
>NW_008648988.1:2532723-2534732 GCF_000247585.1 Phytophthora nicotianae INRA-310 | reverse complement strand
CAACTTCTACCGCTGAACATGCGTCAGAACCAGTGACAACACCGTCTCCCACATAAGGCCCTGCAATGACAACAGCACCAGGCACAGTGAACGAACGTGTACTGCCCTCACTGAGGGAGGCTATTGACCGAACAGCCATACATTTTTCTTTTAGAACGGAGATGGACTCTGACCCTCTGCATCATTCAATTCCTAAGCGACCCCGCCTCTCTGCGGAAGCCATGGATAGCTCTGCGGAAGTCAATGACGTAACCCTCAACTCTGAGGAAGATATTCATGAACAGGAGCAACGTCAGCAATTACTGTACACCTTACTAGCTATTTGGTATGTGTCAGAGCCCACTACGTATTGGAAAGCAATGATGTCCTCCAACTCTAACCAGCGGCATAAAGCAGCTAAATCGGAATACAAATCTCTCATGGACAATAACACTTGGGTGTTGGTATCCCTCCTAAAGGAAGGAAGAATTTAAATAGCCGATGGGTCTTTGTAGTGAAGTATACCAGCACTGGCGAAATTGACCGCTTCAAAGCGCGTCTTGTGATCAAAGGATTCCTTCAGGAATATGGCATCGACTACAGCGAGATTTTCACTCCTGTAATCAGGATGGAGGTACTCAGACTACTCCTCACCATTGCAGCTCTTCTTGACTTTGAAGTTTACCATTAATGGATGTTAAGACAGCATTCCTGAAGGGTTACTTTGGAGAAGAGATCTACATGGCTCAACCGGAAGGCTTTGAAATCCCGGGCAAGGAGCTCCTAGTGTGTCAACTTCTTAAAAGCTGATACGGGCTTAAGCAAGCGCCCCGTGTCTGGTACCAATCCTTGTCTGTCTACCTAGAGAATCTCGGATTCCTGAAACTCATTAAAGATCGATGCGTATTTCGACGCACAGTTGCCGACATCACCTGTTACATTGCAGTGTACGTCGACGACTTACTGATCGTTTTGCCTACACCAGCACTCATCACTGACCTGAAATCAGCCCTGAAAAAGCGTCTCTCCATGTCCGATTTGGGGAAGGTGAATACTGACTCGGCTGATCTATTCAACGTGACCGTAAGAACCGAACGATGTTTATCCATCAGCACAAGTACGCTACGAAGGTCATTGACCGCTTCAGCGACTACATTCCGTACTCTATTGCAACACCAGCAGAACGGAACGCTAAATTCTCCGTAAGCAGCCAGCCTAGCAGTGAGCAAGAGAAAGATACGATGAAATCGATTCCGTATCGCCAAGCCGTAGGCAAGTTCATTTACTTAATGGTAGGCACTCGACCCGACATGGCATTCTACATGCGAGAGGACAGCCAATTCCTTGCTAATCCAGGTATGGATCACTGGAAAGCAGTCGTCCGTGGTCTTAAGTATCTATCCGGAACGAAAGAATACGGTCTTCTTCTGGGAGGCTCGACCGATATTACCTAGGAAAATCTAGCCGATCAGCTGATGACTCTGACTACGCCAACTGCCCCGACACGAGACGCTCCGTTGGAGGATACGTGACAATGCTAACAAGCAGTCCTATCTCATGGCTTTCGCGAAAGCATCATACTGTAGTTCTCTCTACAACAGAGGCATAGTATATCGCCCTGTGTCACTGGATGCAAGAGATGATATTCCTCAAACTTCTCCTCAAAGAACTTGGCTTTGCTACAACGCAGGCTAACGCTACATACGAGGATAATCAGAGCTGCATCAAAATCTGCTACAACCTCGAACTTCACGGACGATCAAAACATATACACGTACGATACTGTTTCGTGCAAGAAAAAGTAGAGCAGCATGAATTCAACGTCACCTACTGCAATACGAAAGAGAAGATAGCTGACATTTTTACTAAAGCTTTAGACAAGCACCAGTTCAGAGAACTAAGGGCCAAGCTCAGGATGAATTCCCTGAAAGTTGGATCCGGCCACACAATATAGAAATACACTAATAATACAACTGCATGAAGCGTGTCTTTATCCTGCGTTCTTTTTAGTTTTTTTTTCCCACTGGGTT
>NW_008648988.1:2529276-2532623 GCF_000247585.1 Phytophthora nicotianae INRA-310 | reverse complement strand
CACTACCCCAGATCGTTCCTCCGCTGATATCGACTGAGTGCAGCAGTCTCTCTGCAATCGACTGCTCGCCACGAGACGCACGCGTTTGACCTTGCCGGTAAAACTCTTTCTGCTTGAGCGCCTGCGCCAAGTCTGCCTCCGACATGTCACTGAAAGGCTCGAAAAGTGCGGGGTTCCGTTTGCACTTGAGCGCCACTTGAGTGTACATTTTCTTTAACGATATGTGGTCGAAGGCAACTAGCATGAACAGTTCGTCTTCAGCAAACCGCCGTGAGCTCAGCATACCATAGTGACGAATGCAAGCTTCAAGTGATACTGGAACGGGCCGCGTCTCGCCTGGGTGACCGCGGCCGTTTGGAAAAAGGTGGGGGAACATCTGAGCAAAAAGCTCTTTACGGCTCGAGGAAAACCGGCTAGAGTGACGAACTAAGAATTGCGGAGCTGACGAAGTCTCGTTCAAGAACTCAACAGCCGTATGTGCACTCTCAGCTGAACCTGTGCGGTCGTCGGTGGCCGAACACTCACTCCTAGTAGCGACCTCGCGATCTTCAGACACGAACACCACGCGCCGCTCCGCCACTTCATCCTCGACGACAGTAGACTCGCTGGCGAAGACGCCCCCAACGCGGCTGCCTTCTACATCAACGTCTTCTGCCTCGATTGCAGCGTCTGGTTCTTCACTCAACATATCAACTGGAACTTCGTCTTCGGCTAGCTGTGAGCAATCGACAGCTATGTGCTCGTAGAGCGAGTTATGGATACGATAAAACCGCAGCAGGTCCTCGACCATTGTTCGTCGCACGCGATGCATCTTTCGTACACGAGCTTGTTGGATGGTAGTGAATGGCCCCGCCATGACGACACGATACGAAGTCACGCCGCGCATTGTCGTCGGCAACAACATCGCTTGTGGTCCCGGCGTCGCGTCAAACGTAAGACAATGAGAACGAATCGCGCGATGTGCACCTCCACGCATGACCCTGGTGACGGCCATTACAGAGACGAGCTGAGTCATCACACGTTCGGGTAACGTCGCCTGCTGCAGATTGGTCGGCAGTGAACTGATGCAAAACCCGTTCTTGATTGCAAACTTTGGAATCTCCCGCTTTTTCAAGCTATCATCGCACAGATTACAAACGTGAAGACTACGGCCCGCTTGATCAACTCCACGCTTAGAAAGCAGGATGCCCTCGAGCTCAGGGAGCATACTTGAACAATCATACTCACTCACGAGAGGTGGAATGAGATTTTCGTCTCGACTGCTCAAAAGCGTTTGAATGTCATTCATTTGAACAAACTCTGAGACGACAACGGTGTGGCAGTGTGTACGTAGAACCCATGTATCGCACACTGCGCACACTGTCTCATCCAATCCCGACGCGCCCAACGCTCCACGCAGTCGCTCTAATAAGCTTTCCTGAGTCACTGAAGACACCGGTCGTAGTTGCGGAACGTCGCGGTCTCCCCATGCAGGTGTTGAAGGCACGTCAAGTTCATTTACAACAACGGTTGCAGGTTCTGATCTTTGCCGAAGTGCTGGCATTGACGTCGAAGGTGCAGTCGAACGTTGCCGCCTCTCACGACGCCGTATACGCTCTTGTTGTCGATGCCTTTCGCGATCTTCTGGTGTTCGTCGAGCACGATATCGACGCGCAGCTTCGGCATTTCGGCGACGCCGTTCCACCATCTTCGGATCCACGGTTTTGTTGCTGAGATCGCTACGGTTGCTCATGCTGTTTGCTGCAAAGCGAGAACTTGAACACTGTGTTTAAACAGAGTTATCTCGTCTCACACATACGACAAATATGAAATCAAACTAGGGACACGACGTGTTCATGTTGAATTCATTATTACACCGCGCAGTCATGACACTTTATTAACAAGCGAGAACTCTACGACGACGAGTGCCTTGCGTTGTAGATAGATGTTATGAGTGATAATTTCGAGCGACCTAAATGCTCTATCGATAACTGACTTGTCCATTCAAGCTACGTACACAGCTGACAACCCTGAAAATGTCAAGAACAACGCAATGATCAACCTCACTATCTACCTTGACTTTCAAGCTAAGAACCTGGTCCCACCACCAACAAATCCACCTTGTCCCTAAATACGCTATCGATAACTGACTTGTCCATTCAAGCTACGTACACGGATGACAGTTTCAACGCAATGATCAACTTCAGTATCTTGACCAACCATTAGCGACTGTTGCTGTGGTGGGACCAGACTCACACTTTTAAGTACGAACAAAGCCACCTAGTCCCAACTTGCACAGCACTCCTGATGAAACATTTAACCAAACCTCCACGACAAAGCGTTCTTTACGCTGTAGATACGACCGGCCTAAATGCGGGGTCGATCACTGACTCGTCCATTCAAGCTACGTACATGGCTGACAGCTCCTGAAAATGTCAAGAACAACGCAATGATCAACCTCACTATCTACCTTGACCTTTAAGCTATGAATCTGGTTCCACCACCACAACAGCAATGATCAGCCTCATTATCTACCTTGACTTTCAAGCTATGAACCTGGTCCCACCACCACCCCAACAAATCCACCTTGTCCCAATTTGCAGTAGCCATTCCTAGCCATTGTCGTTTTGTCAGCCACACGCCAAAAGGGGTCAACCGCGCCGCCTATCGAAACCAATGAAACGACACAAGCAAGTCGTCAAGAGTGTTGTCAACACCCAGCACGCTTCAAACTCACCCACACCAACGCTACCGACCAACGTGGACAGCCAAATGTACGAATCCCCTCTCAAAAAGATGAAAAAGAGCATGAGCCAACACCCACAGGAAATCCTCACTACAATCGACGGTATGTAAGCGTTTTAGTCGCTCCGGTAAACATACTCACTCACATGCCGTACCGCCAACATAGAGATTCGCGACTTCATTAACTCAAATGACGTTAGCAACCCAGACGTGCGTTCCAGTGTTCGAATTCGCGCGCGCCTGCTCTGGATGAGCGAAGATACCGTACGAAGCTTCGATCATGCCGGCAACACAACACAGCATCATTTTCTCCGCCTCTACCTCGGCGAAGAGCAGGCTCCGGAGCCGATCGAACAACAACAACAGGTAGGACTCCTTGCTCTCACTCTGAATGAAGTTAATGTAAACGTCTTTATTCTCATATTCTCATCGCAGGAATACCAGGACGCCCAGAAGCAGGACGCGATGCACGCCAACCAATATCTTATCACAACGTCATTGTACCAAATTGACTTAGCTGATCCACGTCTCCCAGGCGAAGGATCCGTGATCACGTTTACACCAACAAAGATGAGAATCTACCACAACTGCGTGCAGCTGGACACCAAACTGCACAACATCAC
>NW_008648988.1:2526971-2529176 GCF_000247585.1 Phytophthora nicotianae INRA-310 | reverse complement strand
CTAACAAGCAGTCCTATCTCATGGCTTTCGCGAAAGCATCATACTGTAGTTCTCTCTACAACAGAGGCATAGTATATCGCCCTGTGTCACTGGATGCAAGAGATGATATTCCTCAAACTTCTCCTCAAAGAACTTGGCTTTGCTACAACGCAGGCTAACGCTACATACGAGGATAATCAGAGCTGCATCAAAATCTGCTACAACCTCGAACTTCACGGACGATCAAAACATATACACGTACGATACTGTTTCGTGCAAGAAAAAGTAGAGCAGCATGAATTCAACGTCACCTACTGCAATACGAAAGAGAAGATAGCTGACATTTTTACTAAAGCTTTAGACAAGCACCAGTTCAGAGAACTAAGGGCCAAGCTCAGGATGAATTCCCTGAAAGTTGGATCCGGCCACACAATATAGAAATACACTAATAATACAACTGCATGAAGCGTGTCTTTATCCTGCGTTCTTTTTAGTTTTTTTTTTCCACTGGGTTGTATCTTTTTTGTTCGCACAAGGTTTTCCCTCGTTGAGGTTTCCCGGTCAAGTGCCGAATAATTTAGACACAAGAGTTTATACATAATAATCCACGCATAATAATCAATTTGCTGGGAAAGTTCATTATTAGTTAGGCAAACCTGCGAAAATCCCACTGACTCCTATCATTTAATTCTGCTTGCAGGCAATAAACGGACGAACAAATGCATAGAATTCAATCCAATCCTCCGTTGACTCGACAGGCTTACCTTCTTCCAAATCGTAGATAAGCAGGTTCTTGTCGTGGACTGTGAGAACGAAAGCATGCCCGACGCTTTGATGGTTATAAGCTGCAGCGACGTAAACACCATTCTTGATCTTGATCTCGCCGAGCACACGGACACCACGCCGACCAGGAACCGCGAAATTGTCCAACGTAATGGCTCTCTAAATGAAGTCACGACCAGCATCACGTAGACGACGCAAGAAGACGAGAACAACCTTACACGAAGTCCCCTTCGTCAAGTCATCTCCACGAGAACTCATCTGATGCTCCACAAAGTCGTCGATGTCCTTCTTCGTCACGATATCAGGACGGCCGGCTAATTCTGCTGCACGTCTCAACGCATTGAAAATGCAGAGTCCTTCCATGTCCGCACCGATAGCATTCTCGCCGTACTCATCGGTAGGCCAGAATTTCGCTAATGTCTTGACTTGGGAGGCTTTCCACCTGTCCATCAGCTCGATCTCTTTCCGGAATTCATCACCGAGCAGCTGGACACAAGGTTCCCATGTCCGCTGATAGTACCGTCGTCTCTTGACGAGAGGGTTAACCCACAGCACTTGATACTTGTATTCAAGGAGCGAATCACCACGCCTATCATTAATTCGAGCAACCTGCCACTTTTCCTTGGTTGATGCGTAATTTGCCGTGACAGTCAATTTGGATCGATCGTAATTATTGCCGTAAATGCGCCAGTACATCTCACAGTCGCTGCCACTATCAGTGTTTGTGTCGCTAGACACATAATCGGTGTCAGAATGTGTAAAATCTGTGGTTGCAGTGCAACAAATGGAAGAATCCTTTAATTCCCCCACTTTAGTGTGTGGTGGACACGTGGGCTGGAGAAGTCTCCTTCTCTTCCTCCAGCGCGGCGCTGAGAGCTGACGCAAGCTGCAGTGCTGTTCGTGACACCCGCTTCTTCTTCTCCCTCGTAGAAGAGCCCTTCGTAACTGGATAGGGCTCTGAGCCCACCGAAACAGCGTCTGTTAATGCTACCGTAGCTATTGAACCTTCTGGCACAGCTTCAGCAGCTGGTCGCCCAGTCTCAGAGACTGTTTCCGCCTCTGGAACGGCCTGAGAAGTCGTCGTGCACGATGCGACCGTCGCTGTGTGTGTGTGTGGAAGTGGCTCGAGCAGCGGCTCGTGCCTTCTTTCGAGCGCGCAGTCGCTTTGCGGTTGTGTCTCTTTTTCATGCGCAGGGGGGGGGGGGGCTGCTTCGTGGTAGTGGCAGGTACAGACGGCAAGTTGGTCTCCATCCTTGAATTCCTACCAGGTGTGTCGCTTAATGTCCTGCTTCCCTAGCAGAAAACTGCAGGGCCAAGTTGGATCAGCTTGCCTAAGCGACTTCCTTGGCGGCGTTTCAAGGACTGAGGAAATGTCCTGTAAAGAAAATTTACCTCTGTTATAACATAGCATTATCAGTTTGATAAAATTTGTTAAGAGGCAGG
>NW_008648988.1:2524215-2526871 GCF_000247585.1 Phytophthora nicotianae INRA-310 | reverse complement strand
GTGTGCAGCTACTAGGGGCTTCCTAAAATTAATAAAGTGCTCACTTCGTCTTTTGACGTCTCCAACTAAACCTTCTTCTTCTCTCCTTGCTATCTAACTGCCTACCGAGCCATAAGTGTTATAGACAGATTACATGTTGCCGTGATATGCGGTAACCGTACCGCCCAACAGGGTTGTTTCGTGTTCGTCTGTTGTGTTTTACAGCTGTTTCATGCAAAACAAATAAACCCATTTATTTGGGTACCCCCCCCCCCCCCCCTTTGCTTTGTGTGTGTTTTACTTTTGCAATGGACCCCTTCATTACATAAGTAGGTATATTGTTTAAGTAAGGAGGGGCTTTTGGTAAGGGCCCTTGACAAGCGTGGAGAGCGGGACAGCTGGCCAAGAATGACGAAGGTGGGATACGAGGACAGACGCAATTACGAGAGACGGGGAGTGACGCCAAGGATGGACAGGATGGCGAACAAGGCGCGGCTACCGTGGGGCCTGTGCGTGAAGGCCTCGAGTGCTGGAAAGGCAGACCGGCTGACCGATAGAGACTGGTGACTTCAGTGCGGCAGGCCAGATCACATGGCCGGTAGCTACGCACGAGGCGGTGAGATGATGGCGACGGAGAAAGCGGAACGGACGGAATACCAGCGACGACGGGGTGTACAAGTGTAGAAAACCCAAGGGCAGCGATGCCATCGAGAACGGAGATTGCAGATGAAGTGCGAACCGTCGCACTTAGCGTAAGGGCGCCATAGCTAAGAGTACGACGGAGGAGAACGGTGCCGGTACGACGCTGGTCAGTTCGAGATTTGCGCGATCAGAGACAACACCGAGAGCGTGAACGTGTGCCAGGCTAAGGGCCATCTTAGCACAAGCGCTAGCGAGTGTGAACACCGGTTTGGTGCGAGCACAGGAGAAGACAAATAACCAGAAGCAATATATTGAAGTTACCTGAACAAGCATCTAGTTGAGTCAACAAGAGGAGCCGACTAAAGAAGCCACTGTCTTGGGATTACTAACATCGTCGAGGCAGGCCTCGCGACATTACGTTGCTGGAAGTGGAGCCATGAAGGACTGGTTAGCACGCGAGCCAGACCGACGGACTTGCCCGTGAATATCTCCAAGCAAGCTATTCCCTACCTGAGAAACTCCAAGACGAACGGAGTGTAAGGGGCGTGCACTAGTACCTGGACTTTTAACGAACGGAAGCCCTACATATTCGATAGTGTATATTGTATAAGAGGTTGAAGGGCGTTACTAGCCGCCGAAATTCTCTGATCTGTAGTCAGGAGGATTCGGAAAAGGTACAGGACGTAGCTGATAATTGCGAGCTTTCTCCTATCTACCGTGTAAGCTAGTGACGGATAAATACCTGGCCCGTTACAACTTTACTCTGTTGTACACTTTGATTTACTTATTACCTAGGGTTAGTATGTGTTTTCACAATGAGGTTGGTGTACAAATCATAATCATGTCTACTAGAGAGCGTTTATGCGCTCAAATAACTCGGTCAATTTTTACCATTTCTTAAAGGCAAAAACTGGCTGAGTTATACTCATGTACTGATAGTGCATCAGTACGATATACCGAATATCACTGCGAAATGCAACCATCGTATAAAGTGGATAATTCGGTATGTAAAAAGTCTTTTTTTTAGATACACTTGACATATCTATACTTCGTAAAAAATATTTACACGTTTCTGGCGAGTTATGTCGGTACTGAACGAGGAGGAAGAAGAAGAGAAGTAGTATCTGTGAGTTGTCAAAAAGACCAAGTTGGTGTATTGGGAGAGAGCGCTAGCTCTTGCAGATGATTGGTGTAAGGAGGGTGAGCCTTATGCTATGGCTCACTCTATAGCATACTCTACTCTAGTCTAACGGCTTTAAAAGTTTTTTTTTTACTGACTGGATCTCATTTCTTGGGTACACCATACCGCTCAACAAAGAGGCTACTTCAATAGCGTTTAAGTGTTCAAGACAGATTGCATGTTCCCTGTGATATACGATAAAAGTACAACCCAACAGGGATTAATTTGTGTTTGTTTGGTAGGACAGGTAGCATCTAATCTTGGAATGAGCTAAATTAATGTAGATGAGTCATGAGTTAGACTGTTGAATGTAAATATTAACCAAAGGCGTACATAGCTGCAGAGTAGTTTGCTCATCAGTCTCAGCACCTTCTCTTGTTGGGACATTTTCATTCGAAACTGCACGCTTCCTTACCTTTTTCCAGCGCGCTATCGCGTGAAATTGACAGAGTAATATCTTCGCTCTTGGGAATGCCGCCTTCAGGGTCCCCCATTCCACCAAGTCCTTGTCGATCACCACAGACTCCATCTGCTTCCAGGCTGGATTCTTTTCTTCGAAGTACTCTAGAATTCTTGATAACGTAACCGCCTGCTCGTTGAGGCTAATGAAGTCAACCACTGGGAATCCTCGTCCTGTTGCCGTGATGACGACCAAACTTCCTAAATAGAACATCCAGTTACAAAACAAAGTAGTGGCTGCTAAAAAAACACCATTAAGAGCGTAGGTGACATAGGCATTTTCTACTGAATATAATTCTTGAGGTCGTGCAATCACGTCTTGATCAACTCAAGGAACAACCTGAGGAGGAAACAGATGAAACAACTGAAGAGTCTACCAAGTAATAAATAACGCAT
>NW_008648988.1:2521296-2522600 GCF_000247585.1 Phytophthora nicotianae INRA-310 | reverse complement strand
GAAAGATGCGAGACATCCACTTCCATGATCCGGTCCAATAATGTTGTCAACTCGAGTAGACGCTCCTCGTATGTTGCACTCATCTGTAATTTACTGAGACACAGCTTTTGGGCCTGAACGTGACACATTGGACACTGGTATTCCTCAATGACAGCGCACGGTAATTCCATATTCGCAATGAATCTTGATCATGACAGCAACTTTTCCATTGTTCTTGAAGAAGATCACCTCATTGCTGCGAAGCCGACACAACCAGTCTTCTGGACACCGAGGGAACTTCTCTACAAATCGATTCCATGTAGCGAGATGTTTTTCAGGAGACCAACGTTGGTTTTCCACACCCCTTGACTTGATAAATCGTTCGTAGAAGTATAGATCGATTAGGCAAGCGTCGTGATTCTCGTTGAACAAACTTGTGGGTATACTGGAACAGTCGAACAACCGAACCGGATACTTCTTCGTCACCCCAGCAAGGTCAGCATAGTCTCGATTAAACTCGGTCATCCACGGGTGGCGGTGAACGCGTTGTGCTGCCTTTTCTTGGAATAAGTGACGTAGATAGCTTGGGAATGGGTGTGCCGTTTCAGTGACTGTTCGGACAGCCGTAGCGAATACGAGTCGTCGCACCCCTGAAGGATGATTACCGGAATCAATAGCTTCTTCGATCTCAGTCGCGTTCGCCTTCCCGTTCGAGCCCATAACTCCTGCTTTCCGATGGAGGGGGTGAGCTTGACACGGTGTCGTTATCATCGTCATCACGGTACTGACTCTCTACAATATACAAAAGTTAGCAACTCTAAAGCACCGAACAAAAAAAATGTATTCTACTAGTTGGTACCAGTAGAATGTTTCTCCATCTGCTTCTTCGTGGCGGTCATGATTTGCGCGTTCAATGCTCAAACAAGCAATCGAAAGCAAGCACTATCCAGTGAATGCGACGAAAGCTGCTTCGCTGATACGCTGCGCTACGATGTGGATGGAGGAAAGTCCTTCACGAATACAGTGAGGACGACCACACAACTCCACGGTGTGCGTTCCGTTCCAGAGACTGACTTGAGCGGTTGCCGTGAAATCTGGAAATGGCGAGAATCGAGCAGCCGCGGCAAGTAAGGTTTTTACATATGAGACTGCGCGGCAAGGTTTTTTTCATATAACCTGGTGGTTTCAGAGTTGAAGGTGAAGTTGAAGTTTGAAGATCGTGATAATAACAGGTCGTGCAATCACGTCTTGATCAACTCAAGGAACAACCTGAGGAGGAAACAGATGAAACAACTGAAGAGTCTACCAAGTAATAAATAACGCAT
>NW_008648988.1:2514760-2521196 GCF_000247585.1 Phytophthora nicotianae INRA-310 | reverse complement strand
CACGTTTCCGATTGTTGTTGCGAATGTCGGAAATCTGCACCGAAAGATGCGAGACATCCACTTCCATGATCCGGTCCAATAATGTTGTCAACTCGTCAAGCGCTTGAGATCATTTTAGTCTGAACGGTTCAAAAAATATAAGTGGTTGGAGTATTCCGAAAAAGCAGACACAGCGTCTTGTAGATGGTGTTACTAAAGTCGGGAAGCAATGTCAGCAAAGATCACATCTGTGTTTGCACATCCAGCCCTGGGCCTTCACAACTGGAAAAAGCGACGACAGAAGACGGTATTGTCGCCCACGTTGGTCAGCCCTGTTCTAGACATCATAATGCTGAAGCTGCATTTTACGAAGTTTTGAGGGGAAGTTGTGATATTACAATAGCTCTGGAAAGGACAAATGCAAGTGAGAACAGAATAGGAAAAGACTTCGTCAGATTTTGGACGTGTGTTTATTCCTCGCGCAACAAGGTATTGCTTTCAGAGGTAACGACGAGAAGGTAGGTGTTATTAGCAATATCGTTTAACTGAGGGTACTAATTGACACTATTTGGTTCTTTAACAGGATACTTCCTGCAATAGGGGTAATTTTCTGGGAATGCTTTCTTTTTTGGCCCAGAGAATGCCAGATTTTGCGGATTAGATAAACTCTGCCGCCGCAAATGCCAAGTACACATCTCCTACTGTACAACGGAAGCTTATTTATTGCGCGGCGGATCTGGTTTGTGAACATATCGTGGGGAACGAACTTGGACAAAGGTCTTTTTCGCTCCTAGTAGATGAAGCAACATGTGAAGGTGGAAAAGAAAACATGGCTATTGTCGTCCAATTTTTATCCAGACATACTGGTGAAATTCGAGAAGGTTTTCTGGGCTCGGTTCACGTGCGCGATACCTCTTCTGAGCTACTTAAATCTGCGTTGATGAATCATCTCACAATTTGGGGAATAAAAATTTCTCGCTGCCGTGGCCAAGGCTACGATGGGGATTCAAACATGCCTGGTGGATACAATGGGCTACAAAACTTGATCCGAGATACTTGCCCGTACGCTTACTACGTTCACTGCTTCACTCATCACCTTAATTGTGCAATAGTGTCTGTATCAAAACAGACTGTCTCTGTGACGGCGTGCTTCAACATCGCTCAGTCTATTCACGCTACTTGTAGTGCATCATACAAAAGAAAAGACAATTTGTATGATTACGCGCAAGATGAACTTACAGCACCTAATCAGCAGTGGTTATCTGGAAACGGGTCGAGGTAAAAACCAGCCTCTTGCAACTCAGGCTTTTAGTGCCACGCGCTGGAACTGTCGTGTGCGTGCTTTATTACGTATTAGATGGTTGTGGACTTCAATTATTCAAGTATTGAGCCGCGTGGAATTAGATGGAGCCAATCCCGACAAGCGAGCTGATGCAAAGGGCATTATTACAAAAATGCAAACATTTGATTTGGTTTTTCACATGGAAAGTCTCATAGTGGTACTGGAAAAGTAAACATTTTGTCTCAATATCTACAAAAGGATGACATGGATGTAGCCTAGGCTGCAGGATTAGTGAGACAGACACAAACTTTATTCAACAATACGCAAGACAACAAACTAAAAGACGACTGCAAAACTATTTTTTACTGTTTGAGCTACTGCAGTAGAATTCTGCACATCATTGCACGACCCTATCGACGTACCGGCCAAAACTACACCGTGGTCAAGAAGGGGATCACGTAACAGAGAAAAAGAAAAATCTGGTGTCCCCGGTGCGTATCGAAATGAGATGGTTAAACAAGAATTACACTAGGATGAAGACGTGTATTGAGCCGTGGTTAGAGGAATTGCTGCTGAATTAAAACGATGATTTAGTGGAGACATTCTTGATCTGATGGAGCTTTGGGCAGGATTAAACGCTCGTAAAAAGTTCATTTATCGGAAACCTGACTCAATTTCTACAATTGCAAGCGACTACTACCCGGAAGACTTCGAAAATCAAATTGAAACTTTGAAGCAGGAGACAATCAGCTTCCGTGAATTTGCAATTAATGACAGTCGCTTTGAGAACACCAAGTCGATCAACCAACTTAGTGTCACAATGATGGCTACAGGTGCACATACAATATTTCCTACGCTGTACCGAGTGGTTCAACTAGTGTGTATGCTACCAGTGTTAATGGAGAGCGCTGAGCGCTCATTTCAGTAATGAAACGCGTTAAAACCCGTCTAAGGACGAAGATCGGCTACGAATGGCTATCCGATCTTCTACTTTTGAGCACAGAAAATGACCTCACTATTGGTATCAGCCGCGATGAAGTACTAGATCGATTCAGTAGTGCATCACAACGGCGAATTCCTCTATAAGTACCAGTTAAAGGGTAGTAATACACTGAAATCCCACAAAAGTTTATACTTTCGGCTTTTTTTGCTCACTTTCAAATTGTATTGGCTATTACTGTTAATTAATGTACAGGATACTCTTTTTAAATCGGTTTAAAAAACGAAAACAGAAACTTGTAAAAAAAAAAGAAAAGAGTTCCTGCTGACATAGTTGGCGACCACTGTTCAGGGCCGCCGAAAAATAAATGGCACTTGCAATAATGGTCATAAATATTGTTACATGATTTATGAGCCGTGAAAGTAGTACATTATAATTTATGACCCCAAATTACTATTTTCACGCATAATTTATGATAAGGTACTATTCATGCTTAGGTTAGTGTACAGAAACGTTTACCTTCAGTCAGCCTCCCCGAATCAACCATCTATCCAAACAGCTCTCCGACACATTGTCTCGTCACTTTCCAAGTTTCTCTGTCTGCTACAAGCTCTACACCTCATGCTAGCTACGCCTCGTCCCCGCTCAACTTTTTCAAACGCGCAGATTGCGGAGTACTTCTACTCACCGTGCCGTGACCAGTACGATGAATCCGTGCCGGAGTACTTTCGCTGCCGCTGCGAGAAGGTACGCAAGCAGACGAGCCGAAATGGCTTCACCAAACTCATGCAGCATGTGCACAGCGAGCATCCAACCTTCCAAGAAGAGATGCTCGCTGGCACAACAGCTCAGATCGGTTCGGTGGCACACGACGCTCGCCGGACGGCTATGAACCACTTCGGCTGGCTCGAGTGGATTGTAAAGGCAAATCTGCCTTTATGTTCTGCGAGAACGCGTTCGCTCGCCGGCACGGATTACCATTACTACTTTTTGATAATGGAAATACTAATATGATTATGTTTTTATAAGGTACACTTCCTTGGAGCCGATATCAGTGGAAACTCTGCGTGCACTGCTCGAAGGCGTTACGCGTTCTGTGGAAGCAGCTGTTGCTGCAGAGCTGCCGGACGCTTTTGGCATCATGTTTGACGGGTGGGCCCACTCATCCGAACATTTCGTCGCAGTATTTGCGTATTACGAAGGCAATGGCATTGCTAAGTCGGTGCTGCTGAGCATGGCCCCTGTGATTAACGAGCCCGACGAGGACCTGTCGGCCCATACCCACCGCGACGTTTTGGCGGAAATGCTCGAGCGAGATTTTGGTAAGGATTTAAGTTGCTGCAAGTACCTAGTTGGAGACAACTGTTCAATGAACAGGAGATTGGCAACCATCATGCAAGTGCCGCTGGTCGGATGCGCTAGTCATCGACTATATCGGGCCGTTCAGCAGCATTTGGCACAGAACGAGGACGATTTGGCTGTTGTGCAAGCCCTGATGGCCAAGCTGCGGACGATTAAGCAGTCGACAAAACTTCGGTAAGAACTATTGACATTAGTCTTGATATTAGTACTAATACTTTTTGTGTTATTATTATGCAACTAATATGATATTATTTATTTATTTTTTTTTTACTAGATTTAAGACAACACTTTGGCCAGCAATTCGGCAGGATACCCACTGGGGGTCCACCTTTTCAATGGTGCATCGCTACTTTGCTCTACTGGAGTTCCTGGACCTAGACGACGAAGAGCTTATGGACTTGCTGCCGCCTCCGGCATGCAACCGCCGGCTCAAGAAACTCTACGCAGATCTCAAGGACTTTGAGTCAGTGTCCAAGGCCTTCAAGGAGGAACGTGAGCCTACTGGACGTGCGGGTCTGGTTCGACGGGCTTATTGAAGCCCAGCCTGCGTTGGCTGCTTATATCGGTACGCTAAGCTATGATATTTTTGTTTTTATAATATTTTCTAACTAATACTGATACACGTAACTCCTCGAGCAAACATCGTTCACAGCCCAGACTTTGAGTAGGGGTGCGTCCGTGTGCTCAAAGGAAATGGAGCCCGCCTCACCGCGTCGAAGAAATGGGCTCTTCGTCCTTTTCTCCAAGTGGACCCTGCCCCGGACAACAATCGTGAAGAAGCCGAGACGCACTCGCTTGTGCAGCGGCTTGAGAAGCGGTGCCGTCTTGGAGCACGAGAAGCTCGGTACTGCCTCGTAGGCAGCATCCCCGCCACCTCGAACAAGGTGGAGCACTTCTTCAGTGTTGCGCGTGCAACTCTTGGACACGAGCGTAATGGCCTACAGCCCATTGCGCTCGAAATGGTCCTTTCCTGCGTGAAAATTCCCGCTTTTGGGATGGTTCTACTGTAGATCAACTCCTCTAGCTCATACCTTGCTAATCAATACAGTACGAGTTGATCACCATTATATATTTATCTCTAACAGATATTACATTATTTATGAAGTCGAATCGTAAGAAGACGTCACATTATTTATGAGTACATTGAGGCTTTCATTCATATAAATATCATAATCGGCGGCCCTGCCACTGTTATGTATATTTAAAAAAAAATATCCATCAACTTCCCCGCAATTTTTTTTAAATCTGGGGATTTTTGAAAAAAGGGCTTGCCTCCGCCCCTGATATGTATACACTTTTCCAGATCCGTGTAGTGTGAAATAGTCAACTGGGCTTATCCGGATATCTGCGCTTTTCTGAAACTGACAATAATTTCTTCTGGTCGATGTGAACCCGCATAAGTAGACACAAGTATGTTTAAGACTGGTTAAGTAGCCAGTTTTAAACACACTTCTGTCTACTTATACGAGCTCAAAGCGCTATTTAGCCAATCAAGTCGATGCTCAAATCTGTAATTATTCTAACGTGTTGATTCTTAAAACATACCATCGTGTGTATGCGCTGGTTCTGTGTGCACCCGAACCTGCCGCTGCAGGCGGAACTGCGCGTCCGCACGTCACCTGACAGTAGCGCCATCGAGCGTGCCCGCATCCCTCAAGGCCGAGCTATTGCTTCATGCTCTCCAGTATTCCAAGTGCCAGGAGATGGTGTCGATGCTGCACCGATCTCTTGGCTTCAAGTGGCGTATCATGATGCTCTATCGGGCGAGACGGAAGGAGGTTTTATGATGGCGGCACTACCCGACGGGACGCCACTGGTGACACCCTGGGAGTCTACAGACTTCTATAGCTGTTGTGAGGTGACAGACCCAGCCGCGCTCCAGTATGACGGCCCACACGAGACAGCGAAGAGCTTCGGGCCAGTGCAAAGCGTCAATTTTCTCTACTGCATAGTGGAGGAGGCTGAAAAGCGAGTCAGGCTTTTTCACCCAGAGCTAGAAAACGTATGGATCGAGAAGAAAGACGTGCATATGGTGTGTACGCGGTTCAAGCATGCAGAATGCAGCAGTACGAAGAGTGGGGTGGCCAACGATGACGTGTATGAAGAGCTAATACTGTTATTATGTTTGTGCTATGTGCATGTACAGCTCCGCATACATTTTTTGAATTAAGTGAGGCGCTACCAGAAGAAGCGCAAATTGCAATACGAGAGTACCCGTCGAAGGAGGCGCAGACTGTCGGCCTTCTTAGCCGAGGAGAGACGGTGGAGGTTACTGTGCGGGGTGGAAACTGGCTGCAAATTGCTGGTGGTAGTATTGATAAAGCGTGGATTATGTGGCGGACGGATGCGTTGGAACTGCTTCAAGAGGCGCCAGATGTGTGCTCGAGCACTTGCGTAACGATAGCGGCGAACGTCAACAGCCTTGCGGACAGTAAAAATCTAGCTGAAGCAAATCCCGATCAAAGCGGGGACAGTGAAGAGTCTACTCATGTTACTCCTGCTACCTCCACTGGATCCGTACAGGACGATGCTGACATGAACGCATCTGGTACCAAGTCTACGCCCGTTGAGCAGTCGTGGGATGTTCGATCCCCCTTAGCAGCTCTGAGTGCAGGGGTTGATAACGAAAACGATGGTTCAAGAAAGATGGTAATGGAGGTGGACGATATGCTCGTTAACAGGTGTAACAACGACAGCAAAACTCCTGTTCAGGCTTGTACCGCAGTTGCACAGGCTGAATGTAATGATGTTACTCAATCAGATCCGAAAGTAAACGAAAGTATGGAACGCGAGGAGGCTTTTACTCATCCTGACGAGCGTCCGATTCATCCGACGAGAGACGTGATTGAAGAAGAGCGAGCCGACGCGGCTTC
>NW_008648988.1:2506359-2511617 GCF_000247585.1 Phytophthora nicotianae INRA-310 | reverse complement strand
CCCCCCCCCCCCCCTATTCATCGAGTGTTGTGGCCGATACGAGAATTACTTTACAAAGTAAATTACAAGAATTACAAAAAGTAATTCTTGGTCTCTCGTACGCTCTCTCGTCTTGCGTTCAGACAGGATCTGGAAAGATCGATCGAACTTTGACAGAATTTATTATTGGTCGCCCACTGCCATATTTTATTACTCAACGACAACGAACTTGTAGAACTTTCGATGAAAATGTCGCTTGCCGTTGGATGGGATATTCGGAACCAACTCAAAAAAAAAGTCAAATTTTGGGTCGTAATAATATAGGGGCTTGGGTGGTATTACACATAGTTCAAAATCTCGTCGTGATGCATGTTGATTGGCTGGGATGGCATTCAGACGAAAAAAACCCATTAAAATTTTAAGGCGGGTGCTACCGCCCATGTTTTCTATAAGGGTTAGGTTTCCAAAACATGGGCATTAAGTATGTATTCCATGTTTTGTCCATGTTTTGCCAAAATAAATTGCGAAATCTATGAAATTTATCTCCGGCATGTTTGCGGTATGTTGAGGCATGGGCAATCATGTTGGCCGAATGGCATGAAAATTGAAGAATGACAGGGGACTCGTATTGTCGGGAAGGCATGCCACTGCTAAATGGCATAAATATACTTACCATTTGTCATACTTCCTGTCTCCATGTGAGAAAGTTGTCGAAGCATGAAAGCAAGAAAAATATGAAAACATGGCGCGCACCTAAAAACATGGAAACATGTAAAAAGCATGTGAATCATGGTAAACCTTAGAAGTTGTGCCTACGCAGCTACAGTCTCCTTCTCCTTAGAAGTTGTGCCTACGCAGCTACAGTCTCCTTCTCCTTGCTGCCGTCGCTAAACTCCACGATCAAATGCATAACATCCCATCGACGGCGCACCAACCCGGTCTCCGTGTAATCACTGCCTGCTTCCTTCCAGAATCGGCGCCAGAAATACAAGCAGATGAATAATCCGCAGTTGTATCCATCCTTCTGGATCGGGCTATGAATGGGGGTGATACTGTATCCTTGGGGGAGACTCTTCTTCACCAACTCGTCTGCTAGCTCAGCAAGTAGGTTGTGGTTTGCGCGCTTGTTTGTACTGTCGTAGCAGTACACAGTTTGCTTGGGCCCATCCACCACGATGCAGGTCCAGTGGTTGTTATTAATGTTCAGCGGCATGAAGATAACTCCTTCGCTAGCTGCTGAGACCTCACTCAGAGTAGTGGTAGGGAGACGCATCCCTTTTTTGGGGGTCTTCGGTAACGGTATTTTCATCGCTGGTAGAAAGATTGTAGTGTTGTTGCCATACTTGCTTTCCATAGTCTTTGCGTAAGCCGAAATCAAGTTGTCGTTGTACCAAATTCCACTTCGAGCAGAGTAAAGATGAACCCAAGTAATGTCGAACCCTATTCCGAATCCAGGTAGAATTTCTTGTGGCCAAGCGTCCCAAATACGTTTAGCGAGACCAGCCGTATCTTCATGGGAAATCTGGTCGTCTGCTATGTTCATAAGCCACGAATAGCAGCTCATTCCTGCTTCGCTTGCGTGAACCAGCGTCCACACGTATTGCATAGCCAGTAGTTGCTGGTGCGTAAATTCACCAATTCCGTCGACTGTAAGCACCCAACACTCCGCCGTGGCATTCACTGGTGTACAGAGGTCAATTGGTTCGTTAGACGGGCTCTTGCACCGGATTAAATAGGTTCCTCCCGTACTAAACCTTCTGGTAGACGATACGGAGCAATGGTGGGTTCCGGAACACGCCACACGACGGATATTTGCTTCGGTTTCAGTTTCGAAAATCGCTCTTCAAAAGTGTTCAAAAAAGAAGCGAGATCGCTTAAGGGCGGCTCACACGACCGGATAAAGTCTGCAACTTCGACCACGTCATCCCCTCTTAAAGCCCCTCTCAGCTTGCATCCTTGGTTGAATTCCTGTCGAGATTGTTTGCGCTGTGATGCCTCCAACGCTCTGTTCTTGCGAGGTCGCCCCACGCGAGTTCTGGGATTGAACGGCTTTACTTTCACTTTCTTTTGTTGACTCTGCTTGGAAAACACCTTAGAGATGCTGTTCTCGTTTTTTTCTTCTTGGTCGCCCCCGTGTACGTTTTCAACCTTCTCTTCATTTCCTTCCTTTTCTTCTTGATCATTTTCATCCCTTTCTTCTTGATCGCAAATGCCCCCGTGCCTCTTTGCATCCTTTTCTTCGTCGGGTTTATCTGCTGCAACCGGTTTGGCAACTTGTGACGAGGGCTTAACCTCATCCGGGGCCTCTTGCGTCCCCATTCTCACATCGCCACGCCTCAGCCGGGCACCCCATTTTTCCAAGTGGTCGAGAGCAGCTCGAAACTTGTCGTCAGGTAGATCGGTGAGCTCTGTGTTGATTCTGCTGAACGCACTCTGTGCAGCTCTGTACTTGTCCCTATCGCTCATGCGCTTCATGCGTTTCACGTCTGCACATGGCGCCGATATACGCAGTGGTACGTCTACAGCTGCAATCTCCTCGTCCAAAGCCCCCACTCTCAACCATCTTAAGTTGTAGAACGATACATGATCATGAAGAATCATAGCCGGAACACAACAGACATGCCGGGAACATGGTAAAACTTGGTCAGCACATTCAAAACATGGTAACACATTAGAAAACATGCTCAAGACATAGACAAACGCTGTGTACACATACCTGGCAGGAATCGAAGAATACGGAATAGTCAGCATATGAGCCACGTGCTTTCGATAGATCATACCGTGTCTGCATGGCAACTTCATGGTCGACGAGAACTCGCACGTACACATCCAGTTGTACTTGTCCACCCTGTGTTTCCGGCCGTCACGGTATAAATTCACGTACAAATCCTCGTCCTCGATACGGTAAAACTTAGCCACATTGGGATCCAGCGCGAATTTGTACTCCGGTTCAAAAACTTCAGCCACCCATTCGCTTGTCATTCCCAGTAGCTGATTCATTTCGTCGTCGTAGGTTAGGTCACGACGGGTACCAGGCATTACAACCCGGGTTGCGTACTCATCCTCCTTGCGACGCTGATACCGGATCGTGGCCTCCAAACATTCTCGCATAGACATGGAACTGTCTAAATCAGCCTTGAGTTTCCCAAAGAAACTTTCCAGTCGATTGTTCGTATTATTACGGAAGTGAGGAAGTTCCATGCGGTGCTGCGTCACCCACATCTCCTTACAAGCAACCCAGTTCCTATCGAAATAAGTCCACAGAGTGTGGCGTCCGTCGCGACAAGCAAGATACTTGAATTCAGCTGCGTGAAGCTGGAATTCGTCGTCCGACTTCGAATACACCATGTTCGAAACGCAATGGTCCATCTGTTTAAGAATGGCACTGGGGAACGTGTCGTACTTGCTATCATCACGTACAGCACCACGCAACCACTTCAAAACATGGAATTGGCACAACAAAATCCTGGCGTCAGGAAACATGCTCCGAAGTACTCCAATTTCAGTGAGGTCTTTATCCACCATGATCACCTTGGTCAGCTTCCAGTCATTCGCCACTTGAAATTGCTCCACAGCATGGTTAAAAATGAAAACATGATCGAAACCTGGCCAAAACTTGCTTGACCATGATTAAGAAGGAAACACACCTGTTTGTCTTGTGGGTGCAGTTGACAAGCAGTATCTCGGGGAAACGCTTGTACAGCTTGCGCATATGCTGGGAGCTAATGGTTACAACAGCCGTGTGGCCGCTACCATCCTCGTCGATGGCTGCTACGTTTCCAGGCGACTCCAACTCGAAGCTCACGAGTAGTTCAGCGACAAAATCTTCGTCACTCAGCCTGCCACCTACGAACAAGTAGGTACAAGTATGTATGAGTAATAATCACCTAAAGGAGGCAGCACTCTTCTTACCAGAATTTCTGATCCGGGCTACGAGGTTGTGGACATCTTTGAGCTGGATGTAGTGCGGTGTTCGTTCTCGTATATACTCGTAAATCTTGCTGGCCTTGCTCCCACTTGCAACCATTAATTCCACATCACTAATGATCGGTGAATCCACAGGAACTTGACGGACAGAGGGATAAACTCGATAAACCTCTTCCGATAGCACGTGATTGTGGCCGTAAAAAGCCTGTTTAATCTCAATACGCCACTTTCCTTCGTCTCGTTCAACGAACTGGGCTCGAAAGCGCATGGGGCATCCAACCCCCTTCATGTTTTGACGGGGACGTTGTCCTTTTGATCGGACGCGCTCTTTCCAGCCGTGTGTACAAATGTACACTCGCTGATACGGATCCAGCTCTTCTGGAACGAGCGGCAACTCTGACTGGGGTTTACCAGCATGGATCTTCATCTTCGAGATTTTTTGGTTCCGTAGACGCACATTCATAGTCTCAGATATCACGAGAACGGTGTGCGTTTCCTCCTGATAACTCTTTAGGCGTTTCTCCAAGTCCTTCCAGCTTCGATGATACTTCCGTAAGGGGGCTGCGTAGTACAATTCATCCTCACATTCAGCATGATCGCGCTTGCGACTGCCGCTCGAAGCTACCTCGCTGCGCTCTTCATCTTCACTATCGGCCTGATCACTATCCGCCGACGCTTGAGGAAGCTTTTCTTCAATGACTTCTCCACTAACGTTCGAGTTCTTGGCGTCGGAATGGGTACCTGTATTTCCATCAGGAACTGAATCGATTTCCTCTATGTCATCCGTGGTTTGGGCGTTAGGAATGCCCTCAAACCGAGCCTCATTCGTTCCAGAACTTTCATTCGAATCACTCCCATTCTCGCCATCGGACTCAGCGTCGCTGCTGCTGCTGCTGCTTGTGGTAGCTTGGATCTGAAGCGAACGCAATATGTTGGCAGTGTGTTTCGCCCGCACCATGGCAATAATCTATATTAATAAACCATAACGAAAATATGCCCACAACATACACAAAACATGTTACAGTGTTTGTCGATACGTCGCTTTAGTACTCATGTTTACGTACGTCACGCGTTGAGGCTGTAGGTCACGTGCCGTAGGTGTCTTGTGCAACCGATTCAAAGACAATCTTGAATCCGTCTAATACATACGTAGTGAAAACATACACGAAACGTACCAAAACATGTTAGTTTGTCGGATGATTGACTGGCATCGCGTGTACAAGCACCTCACCTTCGATAGGGACAGCGCGATACGGATCGACACGTGAGCGGGCCCGTTAGATGATGTCCTTCACGAGAAAATATTACCTGCACGTTAATACGCATAGCAACTCACGCTGTAGCAGCAAACT
>NW_008648988.1:2343938-2506259 GCF_000247585.1 Phytophthora nicotianae INRA-310 | reverse complement strand
GCTCGGAAGTCATGGCAGCCGTCACTTCTCCTGATGAGCGTCCGATTCGTCCAGCACAAAACGTTGTGGAAGAAGAAACTAACGCAGCGTCTGTCAAAGTGATGGAGGATAGTGGTGCTGGTACTGATTTCGTTCATGCTGGCAACCGGGCACTGGATAGAGATGCAGTTGCAAAGGCCGCATTGTCGGCTCGTATATTTGGTACCATTGGTTCTTCCGGATCAAAAGCAGAATCAAACTCCGAAAGTGAAGCTGGTGACATTGCTGTTTTAGGAGGTTTGGATGACGTATTTGATCCTGTCGACGAGCTGATCGTGGATACCTTGGCTGAAGACACGACGAAAGCAGTAGATACCTGCGCGTACGCTTTGAAGGAGGAAAGCGAACAATCTACTGGCGATAAGGACAACAGCGTAACTACGTCTAGTTTTAGCTTAATAGCTCAAGAGAAGGCGGACAAGAAGGACGTCGAAGGCACAGATAATGCGGCTTTATTTCTCCAGGAGTTTGGCATTACGAAGTACTGTGAACGGAAGCAATCTCTATACCCAGTGAGTGATAGATTATCCCGGGCAATGTTTAACGCGGATCAAGACGACGCGGACCTCGTTTTTGAGGTTCTTGTGGGCGATGACCCCCTCTCCGATGAATGGTTTCACGATGTAACTTCAAGACATTATGCTGCAACACTGCACTCAGTGCCGCGTACAGCTGTGTTGAAGCTTTCACTAAGTGGTGACTCAGGAGACACTTATACACTGATCATGGGCGACGCAACGCCTGAAGCAATCTTGGAGTCGGGACTTCTAGACGACAACGATGGAGATTACGATCTGGTCAGATCTTTCAGGTACCCGCTTCCCACACGTCGGCTTGGGCGTAGTGGGAAAGCGCCTTCTCCTTTGAGGGCTCAATCGTCGAGCGCTCTACATCAACACAAGTCTGCACATGCAGAGAATTCTACCGTAAACAATGTAAAGCCCCCCTCGCCACCAACCCAATCTGTTGTACCACCAAGTGTATCGGCGGCATCTTCGGGACTGGCTCAACGAAAGTCCATCGGAGCTCCAAGCAGCATCGCGAAGCCTCCGAGTGCTGTAGTTCGTCCACGACCATTCGTCCGTACACCAATGACGCCAAGCACTATGGCGGTAAAGCCTTCTTCATCTCGCTTGACTCAACCTTCATCTGCTCTTTCAGGTACGCCCTCATCCGTATCCAAGACCACAAAGAGCTTTCTTCCAACGCCAAGCCCACACAAGGTGCCCAATATTTCAACGAACGCGATCCCCAAACCTGTTGAGTCGAGCGGCTTGCCAACGCCGCGGATGTCTTTTGGGTTTCGCCGCCTGCCAAAGAATTGAGATCTTGGCCGATTTTCTTCATTTATGATATGGTACTTAGCGTAAAAAGCAGTCCTCACGGAGAAAGTAGAGCTAATGGATGTGCATTACATTAACCGAATGCGACCTCACGTAAAGCTGCTCTGCATTTCTGCTCCACGGCCTTTTAGTTCTGCACGCGGTACGGGATGTTCCTGTCCTCAAGAAAACGCTTGATCGAGTCGGGTAGCTCTCCGGAGACAGACACAGCATATATGCCTGGGATTAAGCGAACTGCGCCAACAACGAATACCGATAGGGTCATCAATTGCAACCTTAAAATACTAGACCACCTTGACGCACCAATGCGCTGCCATTTGGCCACCCAGCTCTCCTTCGGCTGCATCATGGCGATCATGCTGAAACATATAACAGGAATCTTGTCACACGAAAACAAATTAAGCAAATATAATCGCCGGTAATAAGCTAGCGCACCCTTCGAAGTAGGCAGAGGTGCACTCGGCCACACGCTGTCGGTTGTCGGCCATTTGAAGAAAGGCACAGTTCTCGCAACCTGTGTCGTAGAACTGCGTGAAGGTCTTGATGAGCGAGCACGTCATGCAGGCGCGAAGCTCGCGGAAGGTGTTGGGGATGTCGGCGTGCTGGAAGCTCTCGTCCAGTTCCTCGTCGTCCTCGTCGCGCATCCGGCTCATACTTATCGTAATAGTGTTTTGAGCTGTCCAACGTTTGGGCACATATTGGGATGGGTTAAATAGATTTAACCCATCCAAAAGATGTGTTTCTGAAAAAGTGTATTCATCCAGTTCTGGGTGAATACACATTTTTATAAACCCACCAAAATGCATCAATTTTTGATGGGTTTTAAACATTCTACCCATGTCAAAAACCCTAAAACAAAAAAACCGCTCCATACAAACTTCAAGTGAAAGATGGCCAGGACACCCAAAAAGCGGTCAGTGCAATACGCCCAACTATACCGTAACGGACAAAAAAGTACGATAGACGACATAAAAAATCGGCCTACATGACAGAAAAGGGCTAACTTTATTCTTACAGTTAGAAAATCAAAACCCTTCTGAAAATTACCATGCGCCTACTAAATTATGAGAATTTATTATGAAGTTGGCGCCGCTGAGCGCAGTTATTTCGATAGCACCAGCTCCATCATGTACTTGTACACCCGATGGCTTGCACGATAATGACTTCTGTGACTCACAGAAGTTAAGGTGGATCTTGAAGCGGGAAGCCGTCTACTTGGATAAGTATTTGTTGTGGCGGTACCGCGCAACTCCAGCAAAACAAGCTACTTCCTCAGTCCGGGAATGATCGCAGGTTTGTAAAACGTTGGCCATAACTTCTCAATGTCTGCTCAATTGCCGTGCTGATTGGCTTAAAATGATCCTTGTCACTGAGGCTATTGGGCAATACTCGATTTGGCACGATCGGAGCCGTAGTTCAGAAGTAATGGCTCTGAGAAACTGGCGTTTCCAGCCATTCATTTTGGGGGCACCCGCCACGGCCACAGGAATCTCATTTAGTCCGCGATTTCGCTATCATGCCAAACCTTACTGATCGCGAGCGCCTTGCAATAATCGACGAGCTTTTGACGCGCGTTAGAGGGGGAAAATTAAAGCACGTAGCAAAGGTAGAAGTTGCGAGGAAATTTGGCTGCTGATGGGCGCCTGTGAACCCAGTACACCTGTACGTGTACGCATGACATTAACGGAGGTGACTGACGAAGCAGGATCAAGAGCAAGTCAGGAAGGATGCCAATAGACCGCGATGAAGTGGCCCGAAAGTTGGCCCAGATTCCCGTTGAAGAGCATCTTGTTGTTCGACGCACAGCGATCGCCGCTGGCATCACGCGTCACTTAGTAACTGCCATGCTCAAGGAAGGCCGCTTGCACCGCAGTTTGACCCGATTCAAGCCTGCCCTAACAGCCCAAAAAAAGCACATGAGGGTGGAGCACGTTCTCAGCTATATCGACGACGAGAGCCATGAATTCGAAAGCATGGAGAATGTCGTTCATATAGATGAGAAATGGTTCAACCAAGATACAAACAAGCGCACGTTCATGCTTCTTGATGAAGAATTGCCTCCGCAACGGAACCGCAAGAGCAAGAACTTCATCCGAAGACCATGTTTCTCGCTGCCGTGGCGAGACCGAGGTAAATCTGCAATATATTATATTTTTCTACTTTATAATTGACCCCCAACATTTGTTTTCTAGATACGACTTCCATCGCAAGTGCAGATGGAACGGCAAGATCGGCATCTGGGCATTAACCAAGGAACATGTCACCCAGCGGTCTAGCCAGTATAGACCGAAAGGTACTATATGCACGCGCAACATTGAGAGCATTGATCGGGAGGTGTACAAAAGATTTTAATTTGTCATGTATTTCCAGCAATTAAACCCAGTGGCCTAGATGACAGCGACGAGGCATACAGCAAGATAACGCTAAGCCTCATATCTCGCCGTTTGACCCCGACATCCTCGCGGCTGAGCTGGAAGGAGGTTGCCTAATCTTCCAGTCTCCCACCTCGCCCGACTTGAACGTGTTGGACATGGGTCTGTTTGCATCAATGCAGTCGTTACAATGTATCGGATTCCTATCTACAAGATCACGGATCTGATCGATGCGGTCGACGACGCGTACAAAACGATGAGCGCAGACACTTTAGTCGACATTTTCTTGACTCTTCAGAGCTGTATACTCTGCATTCTGATGGAATATGGAGGAAATCAGTACAAGCTGCCACATATGGGCAAGACCAAGCTGCGTAGAGCCAACTGTCTGCCAAGGGTTCTGACATGTGAGCTCGAGTTATACAAGCACGCTATCAGAACGCTGCAGAGTGGAGATCGTGGCAGCGTTCTTCTCTTTGGTGAAAACTAATACCCGCTTAACACGATACAAATCTTTAATCACTTTAGATCTTAGTCCTTACATCGCCATATGGCATAGAGGGAGTAACATTCATCGAGTGTTGTGGCCGATACGAGAATTACTTTACAAAGTAAATTACAAGAATTACAAAAAGTAATTCTTGATCTCTCTTACGCTCTCTCGTCTTGCGTTCAGACAGGATCTGGAAAGATCGAACTTTGACAGAATTTATTATTGGTCGCCCACTGCCATATTTTATTACTCAACGACAACGAACTTGTAGAACTTTTGATGAAAATGTCGCTTGCCGTTGGATGGCATTCAAAGACAAAAAAAACATTAAAAAAAATAATGGGTTTTTTTCGTCTGAATGCCATCCAACGGTACGGTTTATTTGGGGTTTTCGGAACCAACTCAAAAAAAAGTCAAATTTTGGGTCGTAATAATATAGGGGCTTGGGTGGTATAACACATAGTTCCAAAATCTCGTCGTGATGCATGTTGATTAGCTGGGATGGCATTCAGACGAAAAAAAAACCATTAAAATTTTAATGGCTTATTTTCGTCTGAATGCCATCCCAGCCAATCAGATTTCCCAACACAACTTAAATGGGAATGGAAAACATATTTCGAGAGATCTGAATGCCATCCAACGACCGCCCAACCAACTCCTTCACTTTCAATTTTGCGGACCAAGACACCCCTGTCGGCGGCCAGCTCTTCCGGCGACGTGATGTCTGTCTGCAAGCTGCTGGAGGCTGGCGCAGTGATTATTCCAAATATTGGAGATAAGGCCGTTAAATCAATGGATGAAGCGGAGCCGACGCTCCGCTTCATCCAGGCAGCTGAGAATGGTCACCTCGAAGTACTCAAGTTACTACTCCCGGCTGCTAAGGGGCAATTTAAGACCAAGGCGGCCACCTACGAAGCCTCCGAGGAGTGTTGGAGAGAGGTGCTGAACGCAGCCATTCGAAGTGGCAGCGAAGATGCTGTGTCCCTCGTACTGGACATCAGTGAACTGCAGTTGGGCTCCAGGAAAAAGAATCACAGTGCGCTACGAAGACCCACCGTTGTTTGAAGCGGTGAAGTACGACAACACTGGGATGGTGAAGCTACTCCTTTCACGTGGAGCTAGCTTGAAGGATCGCAATCTTGTAGGCCACACCTTGCTGCACACGACGACAGAGTATAATGCGCAAAAAGTGTTCGATTTAATTGTCACCGACGCACCCAAGGACGAGGTAGACCAGCAGGGCAACACAGCGCTGCACTATGCCGTCAATTACGGCCACGTCAACCTCACCGCGCGTCTGCTTGCTGCAGGGGCAGATGTGAATGCTACAAATACCCGAATGGTGACACCTCTGCATCTGGCAGTACGTCGTGGACGTGTAGATATTGCCAGAATGCTGCTGGTGAATGGTAAAGCGGACCCGAACACGAAAGACTACACTGGCAACACCCCGCTGCTCGATGCCATCGTTCTCGACGAAGCCAGCTTTGCCGAAGAAGAGTTTTTTTTTTTTTTTTTTTTCAATCTGGTGCTACCGTCGTCGAAGAACAACCAGAACGCATTCATGTTGCGCTTGCCCAACTATTGCTCTCGCATGGGGCAGACGTGAATGTGGAAAATGACACTTCGGGGTATTCTCCGCTGCACCAGGCTCTTCGCGATGGGTACGAACGCACTGCAGCGGTGTTGCTCGCGCGTGGAGCTGACGAAGAGCAAGTTTGGGGTGACACCGTTGCATGTGGCTGCCGCTTTCGACGCGAGTGCTAGTCTGTGAAAGGAGCTTCTTGCGCATGGTGCGGACCCGTTCGCGGCGAATGATGATGGAAAGACCCCGCTGGAGCTGATTCCCGAAGGGGAGATGCGGGAGCAGATCGAGAAGCTGGTTGCCGACTTCCAGCACGCGTAAGTGGTCCGATGGGTCTCACTGTCGCACCCTTTTCGTTATGCAGGATCTCCTTCTGGGTGCTAGGCAACAGAGTCTCTGTCAGAGGCGCTGCTTTGCCTCGATGAAATGCAAGGCGAGCAATACATGTTGGATTGGACATAGCAATGATGTTTCATACCTCAAGTACTCCTCAATCTTATTGGTCAAAAAGTCATTAGTTGTGTGGTCCACGTATAAGCTAATAAAAGACCGCGAAAGGCAGTGGAGGGAGCGCACTTGCCTAGTTTGGCGTGGAGGATAAGATGGACAGAGCCATCGGCGCCCCTGCCGGCGGAACAGACCATTCCCCGCAGCAGGCGCAGACTACGGCGGGGCAACCCGCTATTGCGACTGCTAGTAAGATGGGAGGCGACACAGCCGTGTCTAGTGCGACTCCTGTTATCTCTTCGACCGCGAATGGAAGAATTGAGACGACGGGAGCTGATCCTGCCTCGAGCAAGCCTGCGGTTGAACAATCCGATAAATTGGAGGGTACGGTCTCTACAGGTGTGGAAGGTAAAGCTCCTGCTGCAGCTGTTGCAGCGTTGGCTCCGTTTGATACCTTGATCGTCAATGAAAATGTCGAGGCTGCTGAAACCGCGAGTGCTAACCACAAGCGCGCTCATGAAGAGGACACAGAAGACACCGCCTCGCAGGAGTCGCACCCACGTAAGCGCACCGCTATTGCAAATGGCGAGAATACCGTGCTGAGCTCCGGTCAAACCACAGACGAGACTGTGGGCGACAGCTCAGATGACGTCGAGATGATTGAGGCTAAGGATGAGGAAGATGTTCTTGGTAACGATACAACTCACGCCAATGGGGAAGCTAATGAGGAGTTCTATCGCAACTTAGAGGTAAACCAGCAGGTGGACGTGTATGACGTGGGTACCAAGGATTGGCTTGCTGCCAAGATAGTGCGCGTGGATGATGAAGGCTGCTCTGTTCACTACATGGGATGGAACTCCAAGCGCGATGAAAAAATCGACATAACTAGCAGCTACCGCATCCAACCCCGAGCCACGAAAGCCACTAAGGCGTGGACAAAGCATCAAGCCAAGATTGACAAGCGTAACGTTGTAAAGAAGGTCGAGGCAACACCATCTACTGATGATAACCTTGGACGTCTTGGAGCGGAACAACACGAACTGGTACCGGCATTTGTTCAAACTGGCCTCACCCGATCTGGGCGTGCAATTACCAAACGTGTTGAGAACGGAGCTCTGAAGCCAAAGGCGCCCCCCAAGAAGAAAAAGGACGCAGCGGCTGTTGAATCCGGGTTCCCAGAAGAGGATTTATGCGGAGTATGCGGTGAGATTGAAGATGATGATCTTACGGACATGATACTGTGCGACGGTGGCTGCCTGAAATCGTATCATTTCTCATGTCTGGGTATCGATTCAGCGCCTGATGGAGAGGAGTGGTTGTGCGAACAGTGTCGTACGAATGAGCAGTTGTGCTTTGCATGTGGACGCAATGGAACGATCAACGAGAAAGGAGGTGTATTTCGTTGCAGTGCCCCATCTTGCGGTAAATTCTTTCACCAGGCCTGCGTTGATGCCAACAAAATGTCACGTCGAGCTGGAGGTAAAGCCAAACCTGGTTCTGCAACAGTGGAGGAGTTGCTCGAGTCAGACGCTTCTTTCCGATGCCCTCGGCACGTTTGTTTTGTGTGCGAGGGAAAGAAAAAGAGTTCTGACCTCATGTGCTGTTTGAAGTGTCCGGAATCTTATCACCCGCAATGTGTACCTCCAAGTGCCCGATATAACTCCGTAGGTTTACTTTGTTGGCGACACTCTGAAGAAGAGCTACCGAAGATCCCGTCATTTTATCTGTCTGATCGGAACATTGACACTGTGACGGTTGATTCGAGTTTGCACCTCCCATGGATGTTCCTGCCTAAGCGTGATCCGGATGCCAGTAACCCCAACGATTGCCATCACTTTCGCCTGCTGAAGAGTATTATCGAGGATGTCCGTCTTCAACCGCCGACTTACCGCAAGTTGGGTCGCAGCATCTATACGTTTAAACAACCGAAGGTTTCACTAGAAGACGCGCCAACTTGTGTGTGCAAGGAAAAGTGCGGAGATGACTGCATCAATCGGCTAAGTTTTACTGAATGCTTCGGACCAGCACCGACTCCAGGAATGAAGTTCAACAAGCACAATAGAGAATCGAACTGCATGCTTGGTGAGAACTGCGGGAACCGCGCGCTTCACCAGAAGGTGTACCCCCGCTTTCAGAAGTTTCACACGGTCGAAAAGGGGTGGGCTCTCCGCCTGTTGGAGCCTGTCAAGGCAGGACAATTAGTGATCGAGTATGTTGGAGAGGTGATTAATGAAGAAGAAAAGGAGCGCCGGCTACTTGACCACGCAAAGAACAGCCCTGAGGACAAGAACATGTACATTATGGAGCTTGGCAAGGGCGAATACATCGATGCGCGATTTAAAGGAAGTGTTTCCAGGTTCATTAACCACTCGTGTGATCCCAATTGCCACTTGCTGAAGTGGCGTGTAAAGGGGGTGAACCGAATCGCTATTACCGCTCTGAAGGACATCGAGCCGGGTACCGAGTTATCATACGACTACCAATTCCATACCAAACAGGCGATGGAGTGGAAATGCCACTGCAAGTCGAAGAATTGTCGCGGAACCATGGCACCGGAGAAAATTAACCAAGCACTCGAATCACCGGCAAAGAAGCTTACGAAAAAAGAGCAAATCAAACAGCGCAAGCGTGCTCTTATGCAGGAAAAGATCCAACAGGACAAGGAAATCAAGAGCACTGCTAGGCGGCTTTCCTTGACAGCACAAATCAGTATGGGTGACCGAACCACAATGGATAAGATGGTTGTCCGCACGGGCCCTGCAGCGCGTGAGCTGCAGTGGGCGAAGTACTATCACCTTTTCAATATTCGAGATGCCAAGCACGGCTTCAACTTCAAACTCCGCAAAGAAATGCGAGATCTACGAATCGCGCGCCAGGAACAAGTGAAACAGGAACACGTTAGCGTGTCTGGTTCGACAACTGCTGCATCAAGTCGATCCGTAAGCCCAGTTCGTCTTTTGGGGGATGAGATTGAACCAAACCAACAAAAGGAAACGAAGGAACAATCATTGTCAAAGGGAGATCCGGCCAAGGACCGACAAGAGTTTGCTCAGGAACTCGTGGTCTCTGAGCCTAAGAAAAGGGAGTCGACCAAAGAAGACTCGGTAGGCACTGAGCCCGAGGAAATTCCAGCGTAGTAATACCTAGCTACAGATCTGAGAATGTGGCCGTGTTTATTTCTGCTGCTGTACACAGCTATGCTCGTTCATTGATATGCGCGTTGGTGATGGCAAATAGGCGCACTAATGAAGCAGCAATCCATTTCTCTTTTCTTTTTGTGCTGCAAGGGATCGCTAATTGTTTCATCTTGACAGCCCAAACACAGCATAGTTGACTTGATGCGATTCCAAATACGTACCATTTCATTTGAATTGACGCATTGAATGGAACCTAAAGCTTGAGCCAAGATGGCTTTTTGGTAGACTTCGCTTGCGCATTCGAAGAGGGTTGCCTAGTTGGCTCCACACGCGGCTCTGCGCTGGGAGGGGTTTCTTCAGAAATGTAAAATTTCAACGTCAGCATAATAGTGCAGAAAAAAGCTTATGCTCTCTTACACTTACCAAGATGGAGCGGCTTTGGATATGCCGCCTTCTGCAACGGACCCACACTTTCCTTCGACTCGGCGTGCTCGTCCATCAACTAAGCACTTCCGAGTTAGTAACATAGTCCATTCGGCAAGCAGATCATAGCCACTTACCAGGTCCCTACGGAAGTAGAAACCGATGCTAGCCACCTCAGCTTGAGGTGTCTCCAACCACGAGAGGTACGTCAGAGCAGCAGGTACAAGGTTCAACTCCGCCAGGGTCTTCGTAGACGCCAATTTCTGAGTGGGAGGCGAAACATAGAGATAAAACCTGCTAGGTTTATACTGGTCCGCCAAGCATTCCGTCACATGGTCCATGACATCTCGGATCGTTTCGTTCGGGTGGAAAGTGGCTTGCATGACAGCTATCGATTCGGATACAGCTAGAGTAAGATACACCTTACTCATCATTCCCTTGTTGCGCAGCTTCACGTACCTCGGTCTGGAAACTGAACTCGGATTAAAGCAGTTTGGAAGACCTTTTTACGCTTAAGATCGTCAAGTTCACGCATCGCCTGGGTACGGAAATTCTGGATGTGAACCATTAGTGTACAACCAGTCAGTCCCGCTAATCAATCGTCATGCAGAGTTTCAATTAAGCCCACCTTCGTCTTCTCCATCTCCTCCCGTCGAGCTTTAAGACTCGAGATCAGTAACTGTGCGTCATTTCGTTCGCCAGGCTCGCCATCTGTAGAGGCTTCCACCAAGTTAATTGGACTATTTGCTCGTCTCCCTTCGAGAACAACAGTTGTGCTGCGGGGAGGCTTCTCGTGTCCAACCAGTTGGTCTTGCTTGGACTTTAGAGCGTCAACAAGAACTTCAGTCGTACTTGGACCTCGAGGTTGCATCTGAATACAGGAAGATTTAGATTTAGTTCCAAAACTAGCCTTAAAACTTACAGTAATCGTACCTGCACTCGGGTAATCTGCGTCTTAAATACATCAAAATTCGGATCTTCTCTCTTTTCACGAACAACTGGACGCGCGTCCGGCGAGATGTTTAAATCGTCTGCCTCGATGCTCAATAATCGAAGACCCTCCGCCAGCACGCTTTTGTCGCTTGGTCCCGGACTAAGCACGAGCACTTGAGTTTCTGGAACCACTGCAAATCCAACGGACTTCAGGAATTCTAGGCCTCCCTTAACCTGCCCCACATTGCGATAGAATGCTGCATTCGACAAGCGGATCGAGCGTACTTTTTCGTTTTCTAGACGCGCAAAAACAAGTGCAAACAAATAGTTAGAGCGGAACGAGTAGACCCGTAGCTAAGAGGGTTGCGAGTATTACCTGGATTGGACAAAATATTCGTGACAATTTTCATCAGTGTTGTGACTGCAGCCCGTGACACTGCGTCAAAGTTGCTGTCTCGCAAGAGCTGTAGTGCACCATAACTGCTCATGACAGTAGTCTCCATGTTGCTTGCGTGTTCCTCGTCAACAGGCTCTTTCATCTCGACGTCCTCAGTCTGCGGCTGAAGAACACGGTTCAGCGACTTCGGTGTGGTAGAAAGCGGGGAGGATGGTGTCGGTTTACTAGATGCAAATGAAACATGAGGGCTCTGTGAAGACGCTGTAATGGTGTGGGTGGATGCAACTGAAGAGTTTTGGGTGCTTGACGTGGAGCTAGGCTGCCCATCTGGAGCTTGAACGCGAAACATCGCTGAGCCACTCATGATACCCAACTCTACATTTGAAAAATACCATATTGTTAGTAGAAGAGAAAAGTTGTAACTTTGCATCATCAGCACCTTTCAGCGTGGTCGTCGCGAAAGCATGTGCTTCGATCTCGCGTCGCAGGAATCCAAGGGAGAACTGCCACTCACGAACAAAGCCAATTAGTTTCCATCGTGTCCCACAATTTCTAGTACGAGGGTAAATGTCACCTGCTCTGGCGCTGGAAGCAGCTTGAAAAACGTCAAAATGCGCTCTATGCTCTCATCGCTCCCGAAAGACGCTTGGACGCGTTTGCCGTCGCGCAACTGGACACATACGCGCACTTGCTGCACTTCATCCGCCCCCTCCAGCTCCTTCATCTCGACGGAGGCATTGTTCGAAATACCTGTGAGGCGGAAGGGAATCGACAGGTCGATGGGTTTACTGCGGTGCAGGAGCTGGTACTGGCTCGAGTCGCTCAGTCCAAACTGCTCCCGTGCTTCCGCGAGTACTTGGAACTGTAATATCAAAGAGAGATTAGAACGAGGGCCAGAGCGGGGGATAATACAGCATACACACCATCGTCGTGCCGGGTGTGACCTTCACGCGCTTGGACTGGTGCTTAAAGTCCACGTTTAGCGCCATCGTGCTCAACCTTCTCTCTCGACAATTGGCCGGATCAATTGTTCGACCTGTGAAATATCATGGAAACTCAGTAATAGAATTAAATTTAAAGGCAAGTTGAAGTGCAAACGTTTATTGCGATCGTCCTTTGCTTACTGCTGCTTGTAGTGGTAACGCAGGTAGGGTAGCTCCACGTCCTCTCCCTCTGCATCCATGGCGCACACCTCCAGGATGAGGTACTTCAGCTTCGGGTCGATGGGCTTCTTGGTCACCGTGCGCACAAGGTCCGAGATTTTCATCGCCATTCGCTCCTTCGACCGCGATTTCGCAGAGTACATCGCGTAGAGGATCGTGACGCCGTACGACAGCATGGAGACCTCGGCGTCGTACTCCTTCTCAAAGTACGCAAGGAACTCCTTCAGTGTCATGTCACCACGGTCTACCTCCAAACGGTCCCAAGCCGTCCACTTGTACTCCTCGCCCTTCAGCATTGTCTTCGTGAACTTCGGTGCGATCGGCTCGGCGAAGGTAAACAGCGGCAGCGCAAGATTCACGAATCCGTTTTTGTAGTGGTCCAATGGCTTGTCCTGGAACACCTTGAGGAATTCAAAGCATACAAGTCCTGTCACCAGTGCCGTCGTTGTGGCAATGGCTGGAATGATCTTGCCAGCAATGAAACGAGACTTGTGCATGTCCTCCTCCGGGATCTTGTACGAGCGCGCACGCAGATTGGAGACCGACACGATAACCTCCATGTGGGAGTCATCATCCTTGTCAAACTCAATCGGCTGCATGCGGTAGCCTGCAAGAGTTGCCGGCTTCGGCAACTCCTTCAGAATCAAATCGCACTGGGCATCGCCGTCTTGAAGCGGTGGGGCAGCACCGCCTTCCTTAAGCTCTGCATCAGAAGCAGCAATTTTCACACCCTTCTTGGGAGAAAACTCCGGTACGTGAATACCACTGAGGACTTGGGCGAACGCGTCTCTGTCATTGTGTCCCTTGAGACCATAGTTCTTTGCGCGGCTGTTAGCAACCGAAACAATGAAGTCCATGTGCAGTGGGTCCTTCGCGTCAAACGTAATTGGCGTTGGGGGTCGCTTCGGTCCAGACCAGAACGGAGTACCTGACGTTGTCAACTACACAACACAAGAGTTAATGAGTTGTCGTGGCATCAAGTGGTAACAACGAAGTCGCTCAAACGAAGGCGTGAGGGGCGTACCTGGTCCAGAGGGAAGTTGTACAGAAGCTGCTTGATCTGGTTGCTGAAAAGTTCCTCGAACTTGAAACGAGCCCATGAAATGCAGTCTTCAAATGACATGGGGCGATCATCCACAAGCGAGCTTTTCAGCCGCTCTAAGGTTTCAATCTTGGTGTTTTGCTGCTCATTGAGCTCCTTCATGAATGCCGGTCCCTCTAAGTAGCGATTCACATCCGAAGGAGCTTGGAAGAATTCACCCTCGAACCAATCGCGTGCCCACTGGAGAGTGTGCTCAATCGCGTTGGGGAAATTTTTCAGCGTGCAAATGGGAATGCTTTTCTCAGGAGGGTCCCGAGAAGCTCCATAGTTCTCAGTCTTGTGCGGGACGACAATCTGCGTGTTGCCCTTCGTTCCAAGCGTGCCGGACTCGAACATTGGGAGACCGTAGAACAAACAGCGTTGGTCCATATACAAACGTGCCTCGACATTATCCAGTGCCGTGCACACACCAGAGAGCGACTCGAAGAAGTCGTCGTTAAACTGGTCTTCAGATTCTGCACCGACCCGAGACACGTAGGACTGCACGTTAACGTCTGGGTTCATCTCCTTAATCGCCCGAGCAGCAACCGAGGACTTAGCTTGCTGCACATCCTTCGAACGGAATAAGAACTGACGGTTCAAGTTCGATTTCTCAATCGTGTCCATGTCCGTGATGTGGATCGTGCCATCCTTGCTTGACGCCACACCCATCATCGCCCAATTCTTCAGCATTTCGCAACCAATCGCACCGGCGCCCACAAGGAACATGTTCAGACTGTTAATCTTTTCCTGCAGCTTTCGGCCAAACACAACAATCTGTCCGTCATATCGAGAGCCGGTGGGAGCGAACTCGTCAGGGGTCCCCGCGTATACTGCGTCAGGAAGACATTCCACTGCGTCGAAATAGAAAAACTGCTGAATTGGCGTGAACTTGCCACTGCATGCCTTGAGAGCTTCCTGGCCAACTATACCTCCAAGGAAAGCTGCCATGGGGGAGATTACGCCGACAGCGCCAGCTGCAAGGGCTTGAATGATTTTTTTCGAGTCAGCATCATCGATACCCTCGACACTGAACTGCTTTTTAGCAGCAAACTGTTTGTTGATTTCGCAAGAAAGAGTGAAAACTTCTTCTGCATCCTCCATGCAACCTGGCTTCGGGTAGTTTCCTTGGTGCTTCTCCTGGAAAGCATCCAACGCTTGAAACGCCACGTGGAGCAGCTCAGACCGTCCAAGCTTGGCAAAGTCGTTGATTAAGAACTCCCCGGGCGCCGCAAGAGCGTTCTCTAGACTCTTAAACTTGGTCACGAGGGGCTGCTTCACCTGAGTAACGTAACCTCCAGTGAATGATTGCCCCTCCTCAAAGAGCTTTTTGTCGGCTTCATCAATAATGTCCAGAGTAAACGTGAACGGGCCGGTAACTGTTACCTTCCTGGGCTTGCTGTCATTCAAGAACGGAAAACCTGCCACTTCACGGAACGAAACCAAGTCCCCGGTTTCCAAGCCGTGACGGGTGTCGTCATTCACAGTAACTAAAGGAGGCGCTGAGTTGGAAATGGACGAGATCAAACAGCTCACAGGCTCGACACCATCGCGGTCTGACACGATAAACTCGTCTCCAAAGTCGCAGAAAACCGAGCCAAACACGCCACGTGCCTCGGTAGTAATGAAAGCAATCGACTTGGCGTGGCAAATAGCGTTAATACGCTTCGCCTCCTTCAGTGGTGCGTTGACGAGAACTACCGCCTGAAGACAACAACGCCAAAAACAATAAACCCAACCAATCGATTAGAATCACACCTCAGCAAGCAATGCTATCACTTTGCACGCACCCGGAATCCAAGAAGAAACTCCTCCGTGATCTCACCACTGTAGCATCGGACAGGCACGTAGGGGTTCAGCTCCGCCAGCTTCTTCACAGACACTGCCGCTCGCGGCTTCCCCATGTCACCCTCTGTCAGGTAAAACTGAGACGCCAAGTCAAGCTTGCTGGCCGGCGTATCATCGTGAAGCGTGACGCTCTTCACTCCCGCTAAAATAACATTTTTAGCGATCTCCACGCCGAGGCCATTGAGCCCAACGATGAGCACGTTGGAAGTCCCCATGCGCAACTGAGCTTCACGACCCATCACGTATAACTGGCGGCTGTAGAGCCCCTCGTCGATCGACGCGGCACCGCTTTGATCAATGTCCATGGCGTTGTCTGTGACATGCACCAAGTTCCGCACACCGTCAGCAGTCTCATTCACATCCCCCGTTGTTACAGCGTGCGAGCTCATGGTGCTGGCGCTGGCGTCATGACATACAGACAACATGTCATGAATATTGAGCTCCACGCCCTTGTAGCTCTAGCTGACCAGCGAAGCTAATCTACGCATACCAATATTAGCCACTGACCTTGCTAAGGCTACGAGTGCTTGTCCCCTTGTAATTGCTTAGATCTACTGTAGTGTTCTACTAACCCACAGTCGACCTGTTTACACCAGAGAAATTGTTAGTACGCTAGAGAGTTCTCTATCCATTCATGGGGCTGCTACGATATGTCTGAGCGATCCACGACCTCGCAATCTTTCTCACCTTCGTTCCTTTGAGTTGATTCGTGTTCTAGAGCTTCGGTCATGTTTAAGACGTCGATTGGTCAAAATTAAGGATTCTATTCCACCCAATGGGATTGCGATGTTTGTTCTTTGTGTCGGCTGAAGTGAGACACATTCCGCCATCACCTTTTAACCAGCGGAACTTCAGGTGCTCACATCGGAAAATAAGCAAAGAGAAGAGAAAGCGGTAGCATGGGAAAAAAGCGCGGAGGTTTGTTAAAATGGAAATGGAAGCTGTGTACTTCTTGCAGTCCAATAGCTGATGTTTTTGTGGATTCTGGTGCAGGTGGTCGGCGCATGCGCCACGAAGAGGATGACGACGACGAAGCCGCGTCCGTGGCGTCGGTGGAGACGCGTGGGACGTTTGTGTCAGATGATGGCGAGTTCTATGACAGCTACTCAAAGAACGTGGATGACGAGCAGGAGATCGACGAGGCTATCGAGGAGCTGACCGAGAAGAGGTAAACGTCGGGAAATTGCATCAATAGAACTAAAATGTGGACGCTAAGATTTTGCGGTGCTTCCAAATGCACTCGTTGCTCAGAACAACAACGCGAGTTGCTGCCTTGGAGAAGTTGACCGCCTATCTCCAGCAGTACTTGGCGCCTGAAGACGTGAGTGAGAGGTACGCCCTAATACTGCGATCTGTTCAACCCATAAACACCAGACTTCGATCTAATTCCTTCTGATGGACAGCTTCGTGGACAACGTGCTTGGATGCCTTCGCAAGCCTTCTGAAGGCGAGGCTGTATTAGGATCTCGCATCCTGGCGATTATGGCAATCATTTTCGGAGAGGATGAAGAGCGCTACTTTCAGCGATCGAAAAACGTGCTGAAGCCATTGATCAAGACAGCCAGAAACGCGAAAATAAAGGTTTCGGTATGTAGTGCTTGTTACTGCTCTACCTCTTATTACCACGATGACCTAGAGTTATGCTAAGGCCTCGTATCATTACGCAGACCATCCGCGCACTGGGACTGATCTGCTTCGTGTGTAGTGTTGAAGAAGAGAACACAGAGGAGCTTTTGGAGCTGTTCGAGACATTTTTCAACCCAAAAATCATTGGTGACATCTGTAAGGCCGCTCTCGACTCGTGGGGACTCGTCGCATCCTCGCTTTCAGACGAGATACTCGCAAGCGATGAATTGCTGGAAAGGTGAAGCTTTGTATTGCGTTGAATCTGTCGAATCTCTCTTGTTGTGACAAGCTGCTTTGCATGTAACACTGAACAGACTGGTGCCGAAGTTCCTCGCCTTGCTGGATCACAAGGATGTTGACGTGCGCTCAGCTGCTGGTGAGAATGTAGCTTTCCTGTACGAAAGCGCGCAGAATTGCGGTGTCCCGTTGCCCTACAGCGAAGAGATCTTGGCTCGTTTCCTAGAAATGAGCAAGGACAGCAGCAAGAAGAATAGCAAGAAGGACCGCAAGACCCAACGAGTTGTTTTCCGCGACATTCACTCGACACTTGCTGTAAGTTTTCCAAACATTGCTGGAGTTGCTGTTACTGACAATGTTGTGTTTGATTTCTTCGATATAGAGCGGAGAAACTCCGCATGTTTCGTTTTCGGTGAAGAGTGACGTTCTGGAGATAAGCTCGTGGAAATCTGTCAAACAGTTTGAAGCGATGAAGGAATGTTTGCAGACCGGTCTGCAGGAGCATATCAAGTACAACAATATACTTCGTGCGATACTGGACCTCCCGGAGACTTTGGAAGACCGCAAAGTGGATAGGGTGCGTCACCGAAGTTTGGATAACTCGTATACGGTTTGAACTCTGACGACTTTGTTTGCTGCTTTGAATAGAGCGATGTCTTCAACAAGAAATCTGCTTCAAGGAAGCAACGCAGCAATGAATTGAAGGGGGATCGCAAGCGGAAGCAGCATATGCAGGACGCTTTTTATGATAATGGCTTTTACTAGTAGACGACAGTATTAGCGCTAGACTACGGTGTTCCTGCTATTCTGTAGGAAATGTTTTCAAGCTACTACTATAAAGCACCTTTCGGCCTGCTGACAACACTTTTAACCACTACGTAGTCACTTTGACCTACGGTCTGCTGGGCTGTGCTAGCTGCAAATGCTTCACAGATCTGGATTGTGCTGAGGATGTTAAACGCTGCATTTGGTGTCATCTCTGAAATCTGACGAGATAGCGCAGCAGTCAGTCACAGCACCAGTCAGTCACAGCACCATTGCATGTACATCGCGGGCCGCATCAACACTACTTCGATAGCACGACATCCAGTGGCTCCTTGGCAATCGACCAAAGCATACGAAGGGATTCATGTATTAGGTTCAGCGGCAAGCACCAAGAGGAACATCAGACTTACTTACTACCCACCTCTTATCCGCACTTGGGCAAACCCGCCTAGGCAACAACGAATAAGAGAACTAGTCTGTAATTGAAAAAGCCCTCAATCCTTCTTCTCCGCGGCGCCCCCTTCCTTCCTAGGGGGATCACGCTTCGAGCCCCGAGCAGGAGATCGCGGACTGTGACTGCGTGAGCGACTACGGCGGTCTTTCTTCGCAGGCGACGGAGAGTGGCTACGACTGCCCTTACGACGGGAGGAATCGCCCTTCAGAGCATCGTGCGATCCACTGCGCGAACGGGATCGGCCCCGTGCATTCCGTCCACGTCCGCGGCTTGTGCTGCGGCTTCTGCTTCTGCTCCTGCTCCTGCTGCGACTTTTGTCACGTCGGCCACGGTTGAACATTCTCTCTAGTTCGCGCTGCATCGATCGTGACACCGTCTTGATGTGCATGAAATTGCAATAGCCGCCGCGGTTGCACGTTCCCTCATCGAACTGGCGGCAGCGTGCTTCCCTGAAATCTGTCACCGGCGAGAACTCGCACACGAGCGGCCGACCTGCATAGAAGCGGCCATACAAAGCCTTCTGCGCCGCCGCAGCGTGCTCCTCGTCCTCGTACTTGGCGTACACATTGCCGACGAGGTGGTCGCCCAGGTTGTCGCAAATGTTAAGCTCCTCCAACTTGCCAAACTTGCACAGCTCCTCGAAGACCTCCTCGTAAAAGTCCTCAAAATCCTCGTCCACCTGGCGCTGGTCCAACGAGGCTGGGTCTCCATTCTGCGCGATCACCTGGGCGATCGGGTTCTGATACATGTGGCTCACCAAGATAGTCTGGCTAAAGACAGGTTTGTTGTGCAGCCGGGAGCAGCGATCACCGTGTCGGCAGGCACCAATCTTGAAGTAGAACGGGCAGTTCACGCGGTCTTCCTCGGTGCCGTGGATGCGCGCCAAATGCTCGGCACCCCCGCCGCTCTGCTCCCCGCGACGGCCTCCCATGCGGTCACGGCCGTAGCCTCCACCTCCCGATCGGCCACCGTACCCCCTGTCGCCGCCACCTCCGTTGTAGCCACGCTCCCTACTGCGGTCTCGGCCGCGGCCTCGAAACTCGTCTCCATATCTGCTTGCCATGGCCTCACCACAAAAGATTCCAGAAATCGATTCCGCTCCACACGCTGAAAGCTATTTATCATATTCCACGAGTATCCCCTTACAATTCGCTAAAAGTGTTTTAACGGGTGTGTCGTTTCTAGAGGTATTTAGCTAGGTACGAAAACGGCACAGTTCAAATTTGAAATTTCGAGTCGGCCGTCTGATAACTTAGATGAGCGCTCTGCATCTGGATCTGTCCTGGGAAGAAGACGAGGTCGAGGCAGAGCCATCCGTGCGATGGGGTCGCAATCGTGAAAGCCGTGACGACGACCGCTATCTGTGGTTCAGTACGTACTTGCGGCCATCAGGTAATGTGAAGTGCATTCGTGATGCAAGTCTGACAACGATCTAAGCTGTCCGCGTCTGTGCTGCAGACGTCGTGGAGGCGACGGAACACAGACCGAAATACGAATACACAGTCACTGGACGGAAGCGCATCAAACCTGGGTCAAGAACAACTACGTTAGGTTCGTGGTGATGAAGATGCATGTTCCTTGAGCGTCGATTATTGACTGCAGTTTTCCTCTTTTATTCCAGGGACAAAGGTGGAGGTAAACGGGAAGACAGTGGCCATTTTCAAATACGATGGCGGATTCTACGCCATTCAAAATGCATGCCCACATCAGGCTGCCTCATTGCACCTAGGCGACATTGAAGACATTGATGGCACATTGTGCATTTCCTGTCCACGGCACAAGTGGCCATTCTCGCTGGAGGACGGTCAGTGCATCCTTCCGGTGAACCGCCAAGCGGAGTGCTATCCGATCCGCGTTAGGCAAGAGCGCGATGGATCCAAGATCCTTTACATAGGGTTCACGTCGATCACCGATACGTTATTCCACGACGACTCATTTTGACAATGGTTCGTCGGGTTAGCTACGAAGCAGGAGGCTTCAACAACAAAACAAGCTTGAACGGGAGAATTTTCCCCCGTAAAGCGAACTAAAGGGGCGCAAACGAAGCATGCGGAAGCGGTGTGCATGTTATATCTACATGGATCATGTAACAAAATTACTGTGTGATGTACGCGCGGCAGCATTTCGGCCGGATCTCGCAGCGATGTTATTTTGGTGGTGGAGCGGTCCCCACGATGAAGCGCTCTCTAATTAGCATGCATTTGTGAAGCCTATCCAGCAGCACTATGGGGTCTTCGCACAGCTCTGGGCAGCTACAACCAGTGCGCGAACCTGCAGCACTGCTGAACACGGGAGCCGGTATCATCATTCGACTCCCAGACCCTGTGGGTGGTGCATCCACTTACGAGCATAACTCGCGACTTTCGACTTCACTCGCATCAATCGCAGACGTTGATGAGAAATTTCGAGGACAGCAGTCGCGCGTTGCCGTGGTGAGGCCAGGCGAACGAAATCAAGCGCTGAAGGGAAGCATTGTGTATCTGAAGAAAGCCCCGCGTAGCTCACCTCACAGCTCTTAGACCGAAAAAGCTCACATAGCGACCATGAACTTCATTCCATGGCAAAGGTAAAACAATATTTTCTTCACGCGCGTGAATTGAAGAGAGCCGAGCTTCCTATTCTATCCTTGTTCAAATTCTCCTCGTCACCTGTTGACAAACAACAACGGCTCATTCATTGCCTACAAAACCGTGGCGAGTCGGTCGTAATCCACAAGCTCTCCGCAATCGGTACCGAACACGAGGTGCCGGTCGTTAAACTTGGTCGAGGTGAAGCGTGCAGAAGCAGTCGGTGGCTCAAACCATCGCACCGGATTAGGCTCGTACCATCTCCACAATGCCGCCTACAAATTCAAACGAAAGATATACGATCAGTTACGAAACCTGCAGTAACGTTGCTGCCATCGTGTAGCTTACCTTGCCGGTCGATGACACACTAACTAGCTTGCGGTTGTCAAACTGAAGAGCCTTAACACCCCCGTGCTCGTGATTGCTAAATGTACACAATGATTGTTGGGTTCTCACATCCCAGGCTTCCATGCCCTGCTCAGAGTAGCCAGCAACAACCACGGTTTCATCCATCTCAAGCGCCGAGATGCCACCTTCGCATAAGGCGGACTTCGATAAAATCTTCGCGCTTTTTCCACCCCACCACCGAACAGTGCCCTCATTACCAGCGGACCACAAAACTCGTCCTTTAGTATCTGCGTTGACGACAGCGCCTGTAAAATCAATTGTGCAAACACACATGCCAGCATTAGCCAACTGTCAAGTTATCAAATAGTAGCAATGATCTTATACCTGGGTGGCCTGCGAGTCGGTGTGTTAGTCGACTGCTGCGCACATCAAACACACGGATAAGACCGCAAGATGTACCACACACAAGTGTGTTACGCAGCAGCATCAAGCTCGTGATCTGTGGGGATGTCTCTCTCTGCGATCGTGGTAGCATCGACTTGTGGATCTTACTGGACGGGATGGAAACAACGATCTCTCCTTTTGTGACATCCCAAACGTTCGCTTCTCCCTTCTCTGTTGACGTCGCCAAATGCAGGAAAGAGCCATCATTGTGGTCAATTTTAACGTTAACCACTTTGTCCTTCGCACGCGTCCTAATGAAAGGAACCATTCCGAGGCTGGAGCGATGGGAAATCGAGGTCGTAGGCGAGGCATTCACTAACGACGTTGTATCGAGGTTGCGGCTTTCAAGCGACGAGAAGCTCCAAATCTTGACCGCGCCGTCAGTGCAGCCCACTGCTAATGCTTCATCACATACATCGTAGCACGAGGCATTGGTTTGAGTCATAGAAGCGCGTAGGTGCTGCTTCTCGAGTGACCACAAGTAGAAACTTGCACGCTCTTGGTCAATATCGCCTGAAACTAGCTGCACACAAGAATGCAACCGGAATCGTGTAAGATTGCGCTCCAAAAACGATAATAGACGCGGTACAATGCACACAGTTTGGTTACTTACTCGAGCTTCTTGGCTTCGGCTGAATCGATTGTTTAGCAGTTTTGGATTCTCAAACGCCGTGCGAGGGTTCTTATGCACCTCGTTCTTAAGTTCCGGCACGCTGTCCAGATTGAGAATCCTTGGGGGCTTATCAAACCACTCGTTCTCCGCTGTCATCAGTTTTAAGTCATGAACGTATTCACGCATGGAAGTGCGCTCATTCAGCAAGCAAGCCCGGATGGCAGGGGGCGACCCTCGGCGATTCACATTGCTATCGTCGTAAGAGCAATAAGCGTCAGCATTTTCTACACCTATCGTCCCAGAAGTTATCCAAAAACAAGGAAGTGCAGTAAATATACAGCGGTGGGTTCTTACGGGGAGGGCGCGTCCACCTCTCGGTAGCAGTAATTGGAGGCGCGACGGAAGCAGTTAATCAGCAGCGGCTCATATGGCACCCCAGCCGAGATCTCCCACACCGACGGCTTCATCATTTCTCTGGCCCAGTTCCGGTTGAGACATACTACAGCACAGCAGCGGAAGCGTACATACATAGTCATAGATCGGCCGTCAGTACCCAAGGTTACCTTTCCAGGATTCCTTTTCGCTACGCACCCAGCAGCCGAGTGTCCACTGACCCTACAAACGCCACCACCCGTGCCAGTAGGGTGGGCTTTCCCAGAAGCACATTGATCGGAGCGGTGGGCGCCGAAACCTCGACGTCGACTTGGTCAGCCATCGTCGCTTCTCTCCTGATTCCCCGGAATGCGAGGGGGAGGAACCTGGCGCTTTTCTTGCCCGCCTGATGTCCGTACATGATTTTGTACCGATCTCCATTTCATCGGTGCCGATAGACCTCTACTGAATTTGGATTGGTGAAAGTTCCAACTGGCTGGTGGCAATACAAACACACTCGAATCCATCGTTTAAGCTTGATTTCAGTAAGGCTTCATATTTGTAATATCCGATTACTAGTATCAATATTTGGAGGCCAACGGCGAGGGGGAAAACTGCGCCAGAACGAACCAAGAGGACACGTGAGTGAGCAGCGACGATGTCATCGAGCGAAGAGGAGCTGGACCGCAACCTGTCGGAGGATGAGGATGCCTCGGAAGATGAAATCCCCGAGGAGGAGGACGACGAAGAGGAGGAGGAGGTGGCGCCCGTAAAGAAGCGCAAGTCCGCAGATAAGCCCAAGCCCAAGAAGCGCCGCAAGGTTAACAAGTTTATCGAGGAGGAGGCTGACGTGGACGAGGACGAGGAAGAGGAGGAAGATGACGACGATGACTTCTATCGCTCCGAGCGTCAGATGGCGGAGGAGGTCGAAACTAGCCACTCGTATCGCTACGAGCCTCAAGATCGCACGGAGTTCGACGAGTCGGAGAGCGCCGAGGCCATTGTTAACCGCATCAAGAAGCGCCACCAGCAGAGTCGCAAGCAATACGACGGTGATGAGGAAGGCGGCGATGTGATCCAGAGTGAGGTAGCGCAACAGTCGCTGCTGCCGTCCATCCAGGACCCGCGCATGTGGGTATTCAAGTGCAAACCTGGCCGTGAGCAGCACCTTGTGGTGGCTCTCATGAACAAGTTTATTGAGTTTGCGCGTCGTGGCGAGCCTCTCATGGTCAAGTCCGTCGTGGCATCCAACTCGAAGGGTTTCATCTATGTCGAGGCAGAGCGTGAACCGCATGCTAAGGATTGCTTGAATGGTCTGCGTGACGTGCAACAGTGGTCGATGAAGCTGGTGCCTATTCACGAAATGACGTCGGTCCTTAATGTTCAGACGCGGAGAAAGCCGCTCGTTGCTGGTGCTTGGGCGCGAATGAAGCGCGCGGGACTGTACAAGGGCGATCTCTGCAAGGTTATTGAGATTCTCGACAATGGTGCGCGAGCAGTGGTGAAGATGATTCCGCGTCTTGATCCTATCGTACTGGCTGGAGGTGAGCAGCCCAAGTACAAAAAGGGCCAACGTCCACCACAGAAGCTCTTCCACGCCAACATGGTTCCTGGAGCAGACGTGGCTCGTCGCCGATACCCTTCGACCGGAGAAATGATGGATACGTTTGACAACGATTTCTACCAGGAAGGTTTTCTGATCAAGGAAGTGAACATTGCAACTATGCTAACTACGGAAGATGTTAACCCGACTTTAGACGAGATCAATCGTTTCTCGTCCGTCGCTGGAGAAGATGGTGAACACACTGCTGAGGAGATGCTGGCCTCTGTGGAAGCCGACGATTGGAAGAACAAAGTGGATCTCACGAAGGGAGATACGGTGCGTGTGATTGAAGGCGACCTTATCAACCTCATGGGTGTCGTACTGAGCACCAACACAGCCAACGACACTGTTCGTGTCATGCCACTACACGAAGAGATTAAGGACACGATCTTGGATTTCCAGCTGAAGCAGCTTATGAAGTACGTCAAGGTGGGCGATCATATTAAGGTGATATCTGGAATGTACTCCGGTGAGACTGGTACTGTCGTGGCAGTGGATGACAGCGAGGGTGCTCCAGTGGCTATTGTTCTGGTGGATAGTATGGCTCGAGAAATTCAGGTTCGTGTTCGCGACTTGCAGGAGTCGGCAGAAATCTCGCACGGTCTTGATTCATACAAGGGCAAAGAACTTTACGATCTCGTTGCGCTAGCTCACGGTGATGTGGGTGTGATTACTCATGTCGGTCGCGAGGGCTTTACAGTACTTTGCCAGAACGGCCAGTCTCGAAACATCTCTGACCAGGAAGTACAGCGCAAGATTGTATCTTCACGCACAACAGCTGCACTAGACAAAAAGCACAACCACGTTAGTGTTGGAGAAATGGTAAACGTGGTGGAAGGACCTTTCGCGGGTCACAGCGGAACGGTGAAGCATATTTACCGAACATATCTCTTCATTCACAACAACCGCGTCACGACAAACTCTGGTATCTTTGTGACACGTGCACGTGGCGTGATCTTGTCGGGCAGCAAGGCGCGTTCCGATATGATTTCAAACTCAACGGTGCCTCGAATGGATGCCGGTATGCGCCAGCAGAACCAACGAGGTGGAAGGAATCAGCGCGAGTCCGAGTTGATTGGTCAGACCGTCAAGGTGAAGAAAGGACGCTGGAAAGGATACATCGGTATTGTTGTCGACGAAAGCGACCAGAAGGTCAAGGTGGAAATTCATTGTAAGGCAAAAATTGTCGACATTGATCGATTACATATTTCTGTTGCTGGCACACGTGATGGCAGTGTGGTAGACAAGCCTCGCTACGCTGGTACTCCGATGACTGGCGCTACACCGCTGCCGTCGCAGACACCACTCCACGGCAGTGCCATGACCCCAATGGCTACTCCACTGCATCGTGGTATGGGTACCCCGCAATCATCTGGACGCGGTGGTGATGCATGGAATGTTGGGAATGACGATGCGTTGCTTGAGACGCAGATGAACCAGGAGAAGGATATTACCCACGCTACGAGCTTCGGAACTCCTCTGGAACCTACTGCTCCATCCAGTGATATGTCTAGCAATAGGTATTCGAATCCGACAACGCCAATGGCTCCGCGGTCCCCGACAAGAGATGGTATGATGCCTGTAACTCCAGCTGCAAACCCGACGACGCCCGGATTGAACCCTACAACGCCTGGATTGAATCCGACGACACCTGGACTGCAGCCAAGAACTCCAGCGTACATGATGGGACATAATCCGACGACGCCTGGCCTGAATCCGACCACACCCGCACATTTGTCTGCTGCAACTCCTGGTATGGGTCATGAGCCGATGGGAATGGAGCCGATGACTCCAGGCTTCAACCCTACGACGCCTGGCTTGTCGGCTATGACTCCAGGTCTCAACCCCGTGACACCAGGAATCAATACGCCAGGCTACAACCACAACCCAATGACTCCAGGCTTTGGCGTGGCTACTCCCATGGGTCGGATGAACTCCGCTGCCACACCTGCAGCGACTCCTGGCATGATGGGAGGTGGCGGCGTTCCTATGACGCCAGCCTTCAACCAGGATCTAAACGACGCTACAGGTGGGCCTGCTAGTGGAGAAGTCACTTGGAAGATGAAGGGCGTTGAGGTCGAGGTGATCGTTGGTGAACACAACGGCAGCGTGGGCGCCATCACCAGTGTGAGCGGTGGTTCATGCTCTATCGATATCGATGGGCGTGTGATCACTGTGTCACTAAACGATGTGCGGCCAGTGGTCCCAGAGAAGCAAGATACGGTGATCATCCTATCAGGCGACGAGGCAGGCACCAGGGGCTCGCTAATCGGTACAGATGCCTCAGATGGTATTGTCAAGGTCGACGGTGGCTCTGAGATTAAGATTTATGCTATCGCATCGCTGGCCAAGATTGCGCAGTAAGACTACTAGGATTGGATGGAAACAGGAAGCAGACACGTATAACCAAGGCTCAGACAGACAGACGACGCTGCCGCCCATCAATACTGACAAACTAACATGCATCCGCTGACAGCTTGTTCACATCATCTTTGTCGGAGGTTTTGCAATCACCTAGCAGGACACTCTATAAACGGCACGCGGATGGACAGACGTCGGCAAAGCGACGCTCGAAATGCCATCACTATCGATCGGCAAGGCACAGACTGCGTCCACCACAGGTATTCGTTCCAATGCTAGGAAGCCTAAGCACCAGACCACTAGGAAAGGGATACCGGCACACGGCAACAATACCGCGCTTTATGTCGAAAGCGAAAGCGAGCTGGAAGCAAAGAGGCTCGCCGCTCAGCGGACAGCAATGGTGATGGCCAATCGCGCCACAGCTATTCTGAAGATGCAACAGCAGCGAGATCCCGACGTACTTGACCTTCGACCTTACGCTGGAGAGCTCACTGATTTCCTGTTGGCCGAAATGGCATACCAGCTACGGGCAAATCGATTCGTCACTGGCTATTCACTGCTCATTCTCTCCGGGTGCAACGGGTTTACACCTGTACGTGTACATGCAGTTTCTGGTCATCCAGAATTGCCAACTAACAACTTGTCTATTTAATGGTTTTGCAGGTAGGCTTGCGCTCTCTCGTGCACACCGTGGGTGAAACGCTGCGCCAGCTTGATTGTTCGTGCACAATGTTGTCGGTTCCAATGCTCCAGGTTCTAGCCACTGGTATTGAGCGTCTGGACGGTGTCAATTTTTCATCATGCCCTCAGCTTCTGAGTGAAGGTGTGCGTGAGTTTATTTCGTGTTGCAACACTTCGTTAACCCGTTTGAATCTGTCACGCTGTGGAGCATTAACAGATGATGCACTGGGGTGGGTCGGCGGCGCGCTGGGGCCTCAAGGATCTCGAACTCGATGCCGTCGGCTACTATCGCTCGATATTTCGTATACAAGTGCCATTGGTGATCGTGGTCTCGCAGCTCTTGGTGTAGGTTGCCAAGCGCTGCAGTTCTTAAATCTGGAGGGCCTTGAACGAATTTCGGATGCTGGGATACTGTACGTTGTTCGAGGTTGCAAGGTACTGCGCGTCCTCAGTCTGAAGCGGTGTCACCAATTGACTAATGCTACACTTGGGCACATTGGAAAACATAGTGTAAATTTGCGCACGCTTAATCTTAGCGGTTGCTACGGGATGTCATCTGCCGGGCTTTTAGCGATGATACAGGGTACATCGTCATTGCAGTCTTTGAACCTGGAGGGGTGTCTATACATGCGTGAGGACATCCTTGCGCCACTTGCAACAGCTTGTCCTGCTCTGCAAACGCTCAATCTGACGGGATGTCAAGAGATCACGGATACTGGTATAAAGACACTGGCCGAGAACATGCCATTCGTACAAAGAGCGCGTACATATCGCGGACTGGAACCGCGTGTCGATGGACTACAGATCAAATATTCAATTCAGGAGCAGACAATTCGTTCGTCGGCAGCACTGAGGCTCCAGGCCTACTATCGTGGATACCTAGGTCGGCGTGTTGCTACTTCGTGGCGTGAAACAATGGTGCAAACTCCAGCCTGTCGCAAGATTCGGCGCTGTTACATGTGCTGGCACCTTAGACGAGAACTTGATTTCCGCGTAAAGCGCACGAAGCTTATATACCGCAGCGCCGTGCAAATTCAAAGCTTAGTTAGAGGAGTGCTCGGTCGAGCCGCTCTAGCCCGTTCTCAACAAGAAGAGCAACGACTCAATGTCTGGGCTGTCTACGCTGTCAAAGTTCAGGCTGCTTATCGGGGATATTGGACACGACGGCATTTCGTACTTGTGCGTAAATCCATGGAGCGATATCGCCTTGAAAAGAGTTTTCTTCAGCGTCAAGCTGCAGCAGCTCGCTTACAAAACAGTTACCGTGCGCGATTTGGTCGATCTCGCTTTGAAGATCTGATGACGCTGAACCAAAGGCGGCGACAAGAGCAGTACAATGCTGCTGTGACGTTGCAGCGACTTTATCGAACTCGCGCTACACGTCGCGCGTATCGTCAGTTGCGTGCTGCTATTACGCGACATCAAGAAGAGGCCCGCGAACTTGAACAAATTGCAGTGAGATTGCAAAGCAACTGGCGCGGGCATCGAAGTCGTCAACACGAATTGATGCGAGTCCGCGCGGAGGCACAAGCTCGCGAAGCTCTTCGTTACGCAGCAGCTAGCCGCATTAATGCCGGTGTGCGTGGATACTTTGGGCGACGATATGCACGATCTGAGCGTGTTCGAGCTCAAACACAGTACCGTGCTGCTTGTACCATCCAGCGCGCGTGGTGTAGATACTCGGAGCCTGACTCGCGACAACTGGAGCTGGACGTAATGCTCATGCGCTTACGCGAAAGCGCACTGAATGAAGATGCTGCGGCCCGAGCACAACAGGAGGAGATTTTGCGTAAGGCACGCGATCTGGCGAATCGCGATTCAGCTTCAGAGCCCGAGAGCGATGACGACTGGCGCGACTTTCAGGACGAATATGGTGACCAATTTTGGTTTTCCCCGTCTCGCAACGAGCGAGTCTACATGCGTCCAAACGACCATGCGCGCGAAAAAAGCATTCTCGAAATGCCTTGTCGGGTGTTGTGGCCGCTAGAACAGCGCTGGTTTGACGGGCGCATAACGCGCTACAACCGGAAGAAAGATCGACACCGCATCGACTACGATGACGGTGATCACGAGTGGCTAAGTGTTTTACACACCGATTCATCGCGCGTGCAGCTCTTCAACGGCCACTGCTGGTGTATGGCTCCCATGCTAGATACATCAAAGCGGGCACTACGAGCCGCTATTTTCATCGGGGTCTACTTCCAGCGATTCGATCCTCGACGAATGTTTTGGCGGAGCGGCACCATCCGAGCGTATCATGAACCCAGCGATATGTTCTTGCTCATGTACGACCCTGCCGACTACGGAAATGGTGAACCACCGCAGTTTGAGCAAGAGTGGGTGGGTGTGTTCTCGACTGAGAACCATTTTCAAGTGCAGGACTCGATAACTCACTTATGGTATTCCCTCAGCGGTTATGTATTCGGTCACGTTAGAGGGCGGCCACTGGACTTGCAGATGCTGCAGTCCAAGCAAAACGAATGCAATTGGTACAGTGTGGCAGACTATCTGGACTATGACGAGGAGGACTTCGTGCAAGCAGAAAATACTGCTACAGGTACAACGGAATTGGAGGCTGAAAGTGAGCGTACAGCTGACGAGGCAGACAGTGACGACGATGGCCACGCCGACAGTGAAGATAAAGGCTACACGGAGGATTCAGGCGACGACGAAGAATCTGAGCAAGAAAGCGACGAAGACTCCGAGCAAGAAAACGACGGTAAAAGGCGAGATGCATTGTGATGATGGCCCTAATGATCATTGTAATGTACCGTGAAAGAATTGAAGTTAGTCCCTAAATCTGTGACGCGCGCTATTTCGTACCTATTCAAATATTTACTGTATACATACTACTTTTGCTTTTTGGGGGACACTTGACATCAACGTACGCAGCATGAAGCTCTTCCAGCTGACACTGCCCAACGAACAGCACGGCAAGGTGCCTGCCTCGTTCTACCTGTGCATCTTTCTACAGACACTCCTCTACTGACTATCAATTTTGGCTGGTTGCTTCAGGTCGTGTCCGTTCTGCAAGATGAGCTCAAACTAGATAACGTAACGAGTGTGGAGGCGCGCACATCGTCCATCGTGACGTTCCGCGTGGAAGACGAGGAGATGCAGGCGATCCTCAACAAGCTGCAGCGTATGGGCGTTGGTGTGCAGTTTGGTTTCTGCGACGTCATGTCGCTCACGCCAGGCACCACCATGCGCAAGCACAACCGCAGCAAGAAGAAGAAGCGCAGTGTTGGCCGCATCCTGGAGCGCAACACCGACGTGGGCACTGCAGTACCTGTGGCCGAGATGTACGCACATATCGAAGCAAACTCTACACTGTCCCGGGACTCAGTGATGATGCTGTTAATCTCGTCGTAAGCTGCTTGATTTTATTCTTCTCTGATTGGGTGAGGTGGAAACCTCATTATGGTCGTGTACTCTCACAGGTCGATCGCTGGAATTGGTCTGGCTGGAGATTCAGGGGTAAGGATAACCGGAATTTTGGAATAGGTGGAAGTTAACAACTAATGCTGCCACGATTACAATGCAGACTTACGTCGTCGCCTCCATGCTTTTATCCCCGATGATGGTACGCTGCACCTTCGTACCGAAGTTGAATTGCAAATACTTTGACCATGGCAGAAATTAAAGTGATGGTGATTGATGGTGGTTGTAGGGACCAATTTTGGGCTGCGCTTTCGGATTTGCTCTTCGCGATAAAAATCTCTTCATTAACGGAATGCTGAATGAGCTGTTCGCTTTGGTGCGTACTTATTTACACGGAAGAGTTTACTTGGCCCAATACCTTACGCGGTTTATTGATGCTGCTGTCATCATGCTTGCAGACAATTACTTTTCTATTGGGTATAATGATCGGCGCGTTCTTAAGCCCCTATGCAGTAGCGCTGAACTGGCCCACGGCCGAGATGCGCGAGCGTGGCCAGGCAATTCAACTGTTATTCGGGGCGATTGTTGCTGCACTTTCGGGCACTGGTGTTGCGCTGGCTGAATCAAATGCCAACATCTCCTCTGTTGTCGGAGTTGCCATCGCCGCGGCACTACTTCCACCAACCGTTAACTGCGGGATATGCTTCTCCTATGTCATGATCGGGCAATATTTTGTGGTGCGTGTTGCTGCGTGAAGGAAGTTTTTTTTTTTCTGATTTCGTTTTTGTGAACTTATCTCCCCCTACATGTAGACGGACGATGTTATCGGAGAAGAGCAAAAACTTGTTTTCTACGAGATTGCAGTGGGCAGTCTAATGCTTTTGTGGATCAATGTCGTCCTCATTTACGTCACCGCAGTATTGGTCTTTAAAATCAAGAAGGTGGACCAGTTTCAACTGATCCGGCGTATTGACGAGGGCGCGTGGCAGAATTTGCCACGTGTGCAGAGAACTCCGGCTCACAGAGACTCTACCACAAGGCAGAACTTTGACAGACGCGAACGAGTGGAGAGTAACGGGAGTGCCAACAGTACTAGTGGTTTTCTAACTGATGAGGAGGACATGAATTTTTCTCCTGCTTCGCAGAAGAATGTACGCGAGCCGCCCAAGCTGGTGCCAATACGCCGAAGACCTCATTCGCCGCTCGCTAACATGGATGAAGTGAACCTTAGTCTGGGAAGAGCAGACGCGGTCTAAGTTGGACTGCCAAGCGAGAAAATGAACTGAAATGATTGGGTTTTGCTTTCCTTAATTTCACAAGTGTAATTGAGAAACAAGTACTTCAAGAAGTACAAAAGGCTTCAGGTACACGTATACTAGCTCTCGTCTACCTCCAACGTAGCGTGGCGAACGTTCCGTCTAATTTTCGAGCGACGCTGAACAGCGTGCAGATGCATGGCGGCGATTTCTCTGTTACGGTCGTACGGTATATTCTGGCAAACCAAAATGCGAAGAGTTGGTGTTTCCTTGCGAATTGGTGCTAGAGTTGGAGCTGGCTTCGGCACAAGAGGCTTATTGGCTTTTGTACGGACTACTACAGCTGAAGCAGGCGCAGGTTCCGATTGAGAAGATGTTCGTTTCAGCACAATTGCTTCAAGTCTGACCAAAAATTTCACAACACAAGTCAGCACGCAGCAGCTGGAGCGAAGGTGTGAAGAAGCACTTACAATCGGGGTTCAGAAAGATGTCTGCTTACTCGAGGCGTTCGATTTCGAGAAAGGATAGAAATCGCCAATTCCGTGGGCTCTGCTTCAGTGGCTGGTGGTTCTTCGATAATTGTTGGAGGGGCTTTCTGTTGCTCTTCCTTTTCCTCCTCCTCTACAGCATCAGCAGATGGATCCGATTCAGAGCCTGCGGAATCGTCATCTTCCGGGTTGTCTTGGAAATTATCTGGAAGTGCTGCCTCGATTTCACTCATCAGATCGTCATGATCGAGAAGCGATAGCATCGACACGTCTTCGCCAGAAAATAGCTGATCAAATTCAGAGGGCAAGCCGAACGAAGTCACGTCGCAATTCTCCGTTAATCGATTGGATGGCACAGGGTCAAGGAGAGGAGATGCTGGCCTTTGTGGCTGTGTCCACGTCATATCTTGTTCCGTGGGTAATTGTATCGGTAGTTTACAGCCTTCAAGCGGCATCAAACGGATTTTGGTGCTACTCGCGAGATCGCTGGCAACAGTTGTCGGTCCAAAGCATTTAACTGGGATTGGAGGCTCACAAGAATCCAAGTCACAACGCTGCTCAGGGACAACTATTTCGTCTTGCTCTGCTCTCGATCTCGTAGGAATTCCCGAAAGTTTTGGAGAAAGAGGCATCGTACTGGCACGCTGCAAAGCGAGTACTTGCGAAAATGGAAGCAAAGCATGGCAAACCTTTAAACCAGCAGTATGGAGATCAGCAGGACTAAAATGACGAAGAGAAGGGTTTATCTGCTCTACGAGATCTGATTCAACGCGACTGTGGGTAGTTGATGCAGGTTGCAGTAGCTTTGCCTTGTGTACGCCGGCATCAACACCGAAGAAAGATGCTTCAAGCGTATAACTGTGAAGCACTTGCATCTCGTTCCACACGACTACACGGCCCGTACCCTTCTTCGAAGCAGTGACCGAAAAGGTGCAATCCCCAAAGCTAAAGAATCCTCCGTGAGCGCAATCGCTAGTTTTGCAAAGGATATGGGGAAAGAGGCGAACACGAGCGGCTTCACTTCTGCTACCAGGGTCGAACTGTCGACACCCATACAGAAAAATGTTCTTCTTGCGGCTATGGCCATGAAGGTCACAGTACAGACTCACGTGACGCGTCTTGCAAACGGAGAGGATCATGTTCTTGGTGGCAAAAATTGTTGGATGAAGCTCAGTGGAGGGGTTAAGCCACCGTCGATTAAGGTCCGTACCGGCGAGTGAGCACCGATAATTACCGTGAACGACCCCGTCAGGATTTAACATTGGCACAACCTTGAACACGAAGTGGTGCCTCAAAAACCGAGCTTCGAGCGAGTTTCCCGTAAGAAACTCGAGTATACCATGCATTACAAAGCTGCTATTGCTTTCTCCCGGATGAACTCGAGCTGAGATCACTATTGCTGTGCGTTTTCTTGTAGTCGAGTCCTTCTCGTCGTCTTGACTGAAGTCCGTGATAGTGAGCAAGTCGCAGTTGTTACCAGCGATTGTTTTGCACATCACTCTTCGCTTGAAGTTGTTTCTACGATCGGGATCTTTCTGCATGGACAATAAGTACCGTTGCAGCCGTGTATATGTGTAAGGGTAACAATGGGCAAAGTATGCAACAAAGGGCTTGTCGCCAAATGTCTGACTCGACGAGAACGATGCTTTTGAAGAAGATGGGGATTGCACCGGAAACTCATTCACGAAAGACAACGTGTAGTAGTTCATCACTTTCCCCGTGCGACGATGTCGATAGGTGTCCGTGTTCTTGAAGTAGCAGACGTTGACCCCCGCGTGATTCCAACCGCACTTGGGCGCGCCCGAGCTGTCGATGTAAACGGCAGGGAGCATGCCCTCGGTGTACAGGCTGGATCTCTTGAGCATGTTACGAATATTGAAGCGCACCTTCAAGCTGGTAGCTCCGCGTTCTCGGGCTTGCTGGAACAAAGTTGACGGAATTGTGACTCGGAAAAAGTACCATTGGATACAGCCTTGTGTGTTCATGTCAGTGTCTGCATAGAGGTCGTATTCAGAATCAACGTCGACGAAAAACGGGAATGGCATCGTCGATGTCTGTAAAGTTGGTGCTTTGGTTGACACCAGGCCAGGTTCGCTCGACCTCGTTGAGCTCTTACCGATGAAGGAAGAACTGCGTAACATGAGTAGCTCGTGGCTAGGAGCGTATCGACGCCCCAGAACTCGATAGGCTCGGTCCAAATTGCCGCTCTCAAAGGTAGCGCTGAAGCTTATCTCGTCTGAGAGATTTGTGCTGGCATTCGAACGGCTCTCGAGCTCCTTGTTACGCTTGTAGATGAGCCGGGTCTCAAGACCAAATCCATGGCGTGGTGATTGAAAGAATTCGTTGTTCGTCATGTAGTCGCTTAGCAGACGAGCTCGCCTGAGAGCCTCGGGGGGTACGGCGACGGCATCTCCGTCGACATGTTTGCCTGCCTCAGGATCATCTAGGGCAGCTAAATGTGGCAGGACGTAGCCGAAGCCTGTCTGTGTGGTAGTGTCGAATTCTTCCAGCTCGTCATCGGGCGAGAGTACGATGAGAGGTAGAGGGGGCGGCGTGCTGAGGACAGGACCCAAAGAACGCTTTCGCAAGAGTTTGTACGGTATCTCGGCGTACAGCTTGAGGCTCATGTCGAAAACAACACCGTATCATGCATTCGATAACGATAAATGTTAGCAGAAGGCTCTTGGGTTTTATTGTAATATTAGTGAACACCACAGAGTACTGTTCTTATTGAAAATAGTTTCGACGTTGTCGTTTCCTCCATTTTCTTTTTTATGAAGCTCTGTATTCGGATCTCTCTTCTTGTTGGAGCAGAACCCGTTTGCTAAGCTTAGGCGGTGGCGAAAAGCACGACAGCCATTTGGCCGATGTAGAAGTAGAGGAACTTGGATTGCTCATGAGTCACATAGCACGCAACATTGCGCCCAACACAGCAATGCCACAATAGCCCATGATATTTCTGCTCAAAGTGCTGCTTGACCTTGGCAGCAATCTCCTGCTCGTTCGTCTCGGTGCTCATAGCGACTTGGGCGACGGCGATGACCTCGTCCTGTAGCTCCTGCTCCATCGTCGATGTCTTCACCACGGGCTTCACTTGGGTCCCCATCGCGTGCTGTTGGGTATCTCCCACTTCTGTAGCACTCGACCTTTCACCGCAAAATGTCGAAGGGCGTTCTCGATTTGGTCGGCAGTTAACCCTTCTATCCTGGCCGAGGGCACGTCGCCAGTCCGTGCACCATGGACGCACCAAGTACAAGCAAAACTGCTCCGGACTTGACCCCTTTAGAAGCGTCACGACTGAAGGAGGAGGAAGCCGACGCTCGTATAGCTGTCCATGATCTAGATGGAGCACTACAATGCCTCACCAAAGCTATCTTCTTGCGACCAGAACACGCGCAGCTTTATGCCAAACGTGCACAAGTGTATTGGGAACTTGGCGACGTCAAATCAGCGATTGCAAATTATCGGAAGCTGTTCGCTGTGGATCCAGACCCACCGCAGCGCATCAAAGACCAGCTTGCGGTATTGCTGGACCTCCACGCTTACTCTTTGCTCTGTCTGGGCGAATCACCAACTATTGTGCTTGGCTATCTCAACGAGGCTATCCAGTTGAACGCACTCGACGAAGTCTACTGGTTGCATCGAGCTGTGGCGAATATCGAGGCAGGTTGCTATGAGAAAGCAGTACAGGACGTTGATCACTGTATCTGCCTTAATAGCCGCGACGTCGAATACTTCGTACTTCGAGCCAAATTACACTGGAGACTGCACATGCAAGAGAAAGCGACCGCCGACATCCACAAGGCAGCACTTTTGCAACCCGATCATCCGGAGGTGCTTGGTCACGAGCAACGCTTGTTAAAAGAATCCCAAGCTATCTACGAACAAGCTCGCACACAGCTGATGGCTCATCAATTTGAAGACGCCATCCAAAACCTTTCCAGAGCGACAGAAATCACACCCGAAGAGACAAAACTTTACTTGCTACGAGCGTCGGCCTACCGTGAGCTTGGAGAGTATCACATGGCTTTGCGTGATACCGAGAAGGCTCTTAGTTGCCATCAGCACAAAAAGAATACCATACAGTCCGCGCAGGTGTTCCACGACAATCATCATAAAAAGCCAGCACACGTGCCAGCTTTGCGTCTTAACTCGGAACGAGATACTTCGTCACAATACCGCGACATCATCAAGCAACGAAGCCTCATTCTGAATGACATTGGGATCCGTTTCTTGCATCAAAAATCGTACCAGCTCGCTGTAAACGCGATGAATCAAGCCATTCGCAGTCAGATGGAACTCACAGAGCTTTTCCGTGAGCAGTTTGCTAGCCCACAATGCTTTCTTCATCGTGGCGATGCGTACCGCGGGCTCAGGAACTTTCAAGCGGTGCGTCAGTGAACATGTTTCCCCGTTAGCACCGCGAATCTAATCTATTGTGTTGTCACCGTCCAGGCTTTGGCAGATTACCACCATGCACTAGAACTGCTTCCAGGCGATCAAAATATTAAATCACGCGTTGCCCTCGTACACTACCAATTTGGCGTGGAGCTGTTCAACAGAGCTCAATTCGACAAGGCCGAGTTGGAATTTGCTCAAGCTGTCAAACAGGATTCGAATGTGTCGTATTATTATGTAAGGAAGGGCGACGCTGCGAGATATCTTGAAAAGCACCAAACTGCATGCGAAAGCTACCAGCAAGCACTGAGACTCAACCCAAGCGACGCAGAAACTCTTGTAGGTCTTCATCACCTTGGCATCACCATAACTCCTTCAATCTGATTGAAAGCTATTTCTTTTTCATGTAGACAAAACTTCAGCAGTACAATGCAGCCCCGCTTCCAACAACCAGCAACCAACGCACCCCGGCCTCGGCAAAACCCGTTGTTTCCTTCCCACGCTCACCGCAGCAGCGCCGCTCCCAGGAATTGCAAGCCACAGTGGACGATGCGCGAAAGTCGTACAAGAGGACGAACCAACGCGTGCAAGATCTATTCCGTAATCGGCCCGTGGTGCCCCCACCAAGTATGAATACCCTCAAGTGATCCAGTCGCGCTAGAAGTCCTTGTAAAGGAGGTCGTAGTGCGGAATGTGCGACTTCTCGATTGGACAGTTCACAATAGACTTGCCATGTTTTGCACCGCGATAAATAACCTGTAACACACGTAACCAAATCGGCCTTTAAGAGCGATTCAAGGGGACGAGCTTCTGCATTCTGACGCACCTCCACGAGATCGATAAAGTCTTGTTTTGTCCGGAACGCTCCGATGAATTTGGTGTGGTCAGGTGTACTGCGCCAATTCAATAGTATATCGCAGCAAGTGAGAATTCGTGTAATACGTTGCAGCGGCAAAAGCGGATGACAACCACTTGAACAACGCACCCATAGTCCACTTTCATGTGCTGTCCGTTAACAAAGAAAATGGTGGCGGGTATAAGGGTGATGTCAAAGTACTGGCAGTATATAGGGACCTGCTCTGCCTCCACCAGACATATCCTTGCCATCTTGGACAGCTCGCGCTCGCATCTGGCCAGCTGTAAAACACACACACACACACACACACACACACAACGTCAGAATAAAGGATACCAACCAAATTACTCAATAAACTACCATCCTACTACCCACGATGTCATCCTGCTGCAGGCATACAGTATCCGAGGCTCGGCCGAAGCGCAACACCAGCACACGGTCCTTGGTGCCACGGATAGCGTCGTCCACTGCTACCTTCGTCGAGAGCTGCTCAAGTAGAAACGAAGCCATAATCACAATTCAATTAAAAAGTTATTTTCGGCGCGGTAAGACTTGAAAATAACAGTAGTAAAAAGTAAACCACGAAAATAACTTTCATGTTTAGCAGGATACCGAAAATAACTAATACATGTACTTGCGATTACATTTTCTAAAGATAGCTATTTTCGAGAATATAACAATTTTAGGGAATTGTAACCAGGTTACAATAAGTGGTGTGGCGCACTCAGTATTAACTAAGTACGACAAATTTGGCGCCAAACTGCAAACATCCTTCATAACCAAGTCCACCCAGCAAGTAGCAACCTAGCGAGCAGTCATGGTGAACCTCACGCCCAACGCTGTGTCGATGCTGTACCACAACCAGGCGCCCGATGGCTTTGAGCCATGGCTGCAGATCATCGACACCAAGAAGATTAAACCGGCCAGCGGTACGGGCGGCGACCGATACCGGTATGAAGGCAGATATCTCTTGATGGAGAATGAAGAGCCCCACTAACGCTGTCTTTTACTCGATCTCCTGTAAATCAACCACAGCATCGTACTATCGGACGGAACGTCCTACCTCAGTGGAATGCTCGCAACCCAGTTGGCTCCGGTACGTCCAAAGCCCAGCTCCCCTCCAGTTATATCTTCTCAATAATTCGTTACTGCTTCATAGATGATGGAAAACGAGAGTCTCAAGACAAACTACGTGCTACAACTAAAGGATTACCTCGGCAATGAAGTGCAGGGCCGCAGGATCATCATCGTGCTTAAAGTCGGCGACATCGTGCCGCACTTTGACTGCATTGGATCGCCTCAGAACATTGATGGCTCCAGGGGTCCACCCGTCCCCACTGCTCCTGCGGCCTCTGTCCCACCCGCAGCGGCTCTTGGTGCGAGACCTGCTGCACCCGCACAACCTTCCTACCAGCAGCAAGCCCCCACCAATCCGTACCAACAGCCTCCTGCTGCTCCGTCCAGCTACGTGCCGCCTGTGAAGCCTGCCCCATCCACGTATAACCGCGGGCCTGTCGTGCGTCAAGACCCGAATGTTCGTCTCTCGGATATCCAGAGTCTGAACCCGTACGCGGGTGGACGCTGGACCATCAAGGCTCGTGTGACGACTCGCTCTCCGATCAAGAACTGGACCAATTCGCGCGGCTCCGGCAAGCTCTTCAGCGTTGACTTGCTTGACGCCAAGAAAGGTGAGATCCGCGCCACTTTCTTCAATGACGGTGTGGACAAGTTCTACGAAATGCTGCGTCCTGGTGGCGTCTTCTACTTTGCTGGTGGCAAGGTCAAGATGGCCAATCGTCGCTTCTCGTCGGTGGATAACGACTACGAGGTGACTTTCGACCCGCACTCGGAGATTTCTCCAGCCCCGGAAGACGGACAGATCTCGCAGATGCAGTATGTTTTCAAGAAAATCGCCGAAATCGAAAATGTGCCGACCGATGCCAATGTGGATATCATTGGCGTCGTGCGAGACGTCAGTCAAGTGACTGAGCTCACGTCCAAGGCGGGCAAGCAGCTTTTCAAGCGTGACATTTCGCTCGTCGACGACTCCAACGCCGAGATCAAGTGCACGATGTGGAATGAGCAAGCTCAGCAGGATTGCTCTAACTGGCTCAACCAAGTGTTGGCTATCAAGGGCTGTCGCGTGAGCGATTACAATGGACGATCGATCAGCACAGGGGGGAGCTCGAGCATTACTGTCAATCCAACGATTCCTGAAGCAGGACACCTTGTCACGTGGTTCTCCAACGGTGGCAATGCGACGCAAACAAAGTCTCTCAGCTCCGGTGGTGGCGGCTTCGGTGGTGGTTCGCTTGGCAGCTTTTCCGAGCGTGCGGTCATCAACGATATCAAGGGCAAGCAGCTTGGCTTTGGTCAGAAGCCTGATTACATCACAGTGAAGGGAACGGTGAATTTCATCAAGCATGACACGGGTATTTACTACCAGGCTTGCCCCAAGTGTCAGAAGAAGGTTGTGGCTGACGTCGCTCAGAACTACACATGCGAGAAATGCCAGACTTCCTATCCGAACTGCGAGAACCGCTACATTCTCTCGGTGATTATGCTGGACCACACTGGCAGCACGTGGACAACATGCTTCAACGACCAAGGCAAGGTAGTGATGGGCGGCCGGACAGCGGATGAAATCGGCGAGCTTCGTGATACGAATCCGGCGCTGTTCGAGTCAATTTTCAAGGAGGCGTTGTTCAAGCAGTACGTGTGCCGGCTTCGGGTGAAGGCTGAGAATGTGCAGGAGGAGCTTCGTGTGAAGGCTGGCGTCGTGAACCTGGAGCCCGTCAACTTTGTGCAAGAGTCAAAAGATCTGCTCCAAGCCATTGCCCAGTACAATTGATTGGCTAAGGCAAGCAAGAACGGGCGAAGAGAATGGTAGTTGTGTGTCATCGGTCTAGACTTGTTCTGACTGTGGCGCTGACTTTATGAATTCGTGTTTACAACTACTTATTTTCCACCGTTAACGTCGATATGTCTCGAGTTTGCTGGCGGTTTCCACTTGACTGCTGTTGCGATGATCTGCTAGACTCATCAGGGTCAAGTTGTCGTCTCAGAGTCATGTAAAACGGCACGTTCTTCTGCACAAATGGGTCGTTGATAAAGATGCTAGCCTCTGGCACCACATGTGTGGACGCCTTCCCAATAGCAGAGCGGAAAGGTCCTCCTATCCATCGCAGCTTGCTCCTCTACAAGAAATCGTTCATGAGAACAAATTCTAAACCAAATCTACAATTCTTGCGTTCGTACCTGTTTGTTGACGACTTCATGTTCGTAGGCACTTACGTAGGGTGCATCATTCACCACTGAATAGTAACCAGTAGATTGTTTTTCTTCTTCTTTGCGCATCTTGACAAAGCGGTGCTGCGCGCAATAAGGCTTTTCCAGTTCGTTCTTCTGGGGAACTCGCACAATTCGCGGCGGCTTAGCTTGAAATATTGATTTTGGCGAAGCTTCTGCTGTCTCGGGGTGTAGCTCCATTCGTGCAGTGCTATTACGTTGGTCATTTGTTTCAGAAGACATACCCGTGACATTGTTTTCTTCCACGTGAGCCTTTTGAGCCTTGAAAGAATGACAATCCAGTGAAGATGCATAGGCTGATCTGGAGGTGTGGATACGCCTTGGAATTACTTCGTGTGGTTTCGATCGATAAGGACCTGCTGATACGGGACGGTTGCGTTTAGGAGACGATCTTCCGACTCCGATTCCTTCATGTCCTTCAACAAGATGTGCTTTGTTATTGATTGGCAGAGTTGTTTCCATTCGAGAAATATGGGTGGATCCAACATGTTTGTTTTGAGCTTGGCTGAGCCTCTGCTTCAATCGTGCAGATCCGCTGATCGCTGATACGTAACTTCGGTCGATATGTGCGTGCACCTTGAGTTCATCATACTTTGCCAGTGTGAAATTTCGCAGCAGCGCTAAAGATTCTGGATATTCGCTAGCTAGCTCGAAATGTGATCCAAAGCAATTTCCAAATTCTAACAACATCGGTCCGCGACTGCTATCGATAAGCACTCGATACTTGTTGCCACCGGTAGTAGCGATCTCCTCGTCCAGATCCCATTTGCTTTTACAATTGAGGACCAGCTCTCGTTCTCGCGGAAATGTCGTCGTAATAATGGAGTGTTGATTTGCCACTTCGAGTCGGATACAGCATCGAATTTCTCCTCGTTTGGAGAGAAAAAGTGGTTGACTGATCTTACCGACGTTCGTTTTCTTATTTCCAGCACGGGCGGAGTTCGGCCGAGCCCCGTAGCTACGTGCCCTATCGCTGGAATGGAGTACAAGACCAGTATTACCCTTCGGGGCCCAGGAGTGCTCGCGTTCAACAAACACAAAAAAATCACCACTCTTAATGTCGAGCAACACATTATTATCTCCTCCACGAGGAGATACAAACCCGACCGGTCTCGATTCTTGTGGAGGTGGGGGGATGTCCTGTAGCTTGTCGATCATACTGCCTTTTCCTTCATTATTCATAATTCGTAATTGCTCGCCTCCAGTGGAGCATACGAATGCCACTAACGATGCACCAATCCCACTCCCAAAAAAACATTTCCCCGTCATCATACACATTTTGGTCAGGAGTGCAATCTTTCGCATGTTTGGTGCCCATGGACTGGAATTGGCGTCTCCATCGACGAATACGAAATCCAACTGATCGAAATTTGTGATGTTGTGCGGATCAGCAAACTCCGAGTGAAGCTCGAACAGAAACGAATCAAGGTTGCTGCGGTGTTTCTCCTGCACAGCGTCATAGACACAAGACAATCAGTATTCCAAGTACAATTCCATGGTGTTTTGTGTTTTCATTCCTCACCACGATTTCGACTCGTGTAACCTCCGCTTTCTGTATTTCTCTCACCACGCGCGTAACATGACGACGGAACTGCTCAAACCTCTCGCGGCCACGTTTGCTTGAAGCTGGATACGCATTCACGATCAACACCCGCATGATTATAATGTAAGTGCGGGGTACTGGTAGCTCGAAATGCGAACGAGAAGTCATCATAACTCGTTCGACAGAAATAGCCTTTGATCAACTAATAGGTTCCAGTAGCACCATCATGAGTAGCTTCGACACGTACCCAGAGTGGCCTGACGGTCTCGGCGATCCAAGAGTGAGCGCTCTCGCATCAAACCACCCACGTACGGCAACCGATCGCCATGAAGTTATAGCCAAGTTCAGAGCCCGAGAAGCCAAGCCTCTAGCACAAAAGAAGCGCCCTCATATTCGTCATTTTCAAGGCATTCAGCTTCCACAAGTATGGGTTCAATTATCCAGCAGTCAAGCTTCACTATTTCATGTATCTTTATTTGCGTACAATTGATAGAGTCGATGCAGTTTCCACTTTCATTGCCGTGGAGCTCCTGCCACGAAGCAGTGCCACAGTTGCGCCAAGTATGTATTCTTTACGCTGTGATAAATTCGTAGAAAGACGAACTAATTAGATGATGCAGTTTTGGGGAGAACCAGCATGGATACTATTGCGATGCCTGTTTCGCTGCTCGACACCCTGATTTCCGGTTACCACACACCTGGACTCCAGTTCAAGGTGCGCACACATTCCACACTTTCAATACGGCTTGATCGCTAAGTTTTTTTTTCTTTCATGCCGACCTTCGGTTAAAGATGTCACTAACCAGGAAGAAGAATGGATAGCACACATCACAAGGTATGTACAAGCCCGCATACCGCTGTGATCTTCCAATTATCAACTTGGTGTTTCATTTCCAGGCATCACCTTGAGCAGGATGCAGCAGAGCTGAAATTGCTACTCACCGAAACACAGGCGTTTCTGGCTCGGTCTTCTTTGCCTGCAACAACCGCGACACCACCACCCACCGAAAAAAATTCCGCACCCCAGACTATCTCAACGTCAATCGATTTCAAGAATACTTACACGACGGTGTCGAGAGTATATGGCACTTTGCAAGAGTTGCTGGGTCAAATTCATGATCAGCTCGAGCAGAAACCGCCTCTGACGCGTGAAGAAGCCTTAGCGAAAATTCAGTCGATGTGGAAGATTCGTAAGGCTCGAAAACAACTAAAGGCACTAGTCCGTGAGGTCTACACCAGTTTCGAGGACCCTACTACAGGTCAAACGTATTATTACAACAGGTATACCAAGGAAACTCAATGGACGAAACCAGCTGCACTTGGAAGCGAAGATCTGTCAAGTTGCTGCTCTAATACGCGAAAGAAGACGAAGATAACTTTTGAGTCGAGGGAGGAGGAAGAACGACACGCAGTCTTGAAGCTGCAGGCGATGGCACGCTGTCATCTAGCGCGACGTCACATGAGAAAGCTAATCTCATCTATTTACGAGAAGATTTGGGATACCAGTACGCAACGATTCTACTATCACAACACCAAGTCGAAAGAAGTAAAATGGGAGAAACCACGGTGGGTGAATGATGAAGATTTACAAATTCCTCGATCACGCTACAAGCAGCTTAAAGCTGACGAGGCAACTCCGAGTAATATGGTGACGAAAATGAATCCAAAAAAGACACGGAGCGAGTCGTTGACGCCTGAAACTGCAGCTTGCATGGTACAGCGCGCATACCGACGCAAGATAGGCTTTCGGAACTTGCTAAAGATGTGTCGCGCTGTCTACGAGCGCATTTACGACCCAGAACAGGGACTGTATTATTATTACAACACACGCACAAAGGAGACAACTTGGGATAAACCGTTGCTGTTACGAGGGGCGGAATCCGATGTATTCACGCCTCGGACTCGCCAGAAGAAGGAACGTGAAGAGATGCTAACACCTGACAAAGCTGCACGAATGGTGCAGCGCGCGTTCCGACGGAAAAAGGGTTTCCAGAATCTGCTTCAGATGTGCCGAGCAGTTTACGAGCGGATCTACGATCCAGACCAGGGCATGTACTATTACCACAACACCCGTACGAAGGAAACGACATGGGAGAAACCTCTGCTGTTGCGTGGAGCTGACTCGGACGTGTTTACACCTCGCACTCGCCAGAAAAAACTAGAATCACTGATGTCGGCAACGATATCAAGGAAACCTTTTCAGTGGACGGAGGAGGAGGCAGCGACACGACTTCAAGGTCTTTACCGAGCGAAGAAAGCCAAGCAGGAACTTGGTACGAGACTGATGCAGCGTTTCAAGCAAGCTTTCGATCCGAGTTCTGGCCAAGCATACTACGTGGACACGTTAACGCAAGAGGTGAGCTGGGATCCACCAGCTCTAGCACGTCGAGCTGGCGTCCAAATCGAGACCTTCGAAGAGTAAGCTTAACGTTTTAATAGCAGCAACGAGTCGTTACTGCATCATCACCAATCATGCAGTGATCTCTCCGTTTTCAACGTTGACGTTTCAACGTCACCGATCTTATCGCACAATAGGAATACTTCGGTGAAGAAGTGTCTTCGAGCGTCAAGCATTCTTCAATGCTGCACGTAACTCAACCACGTTGGCTGCTGCTACTTCTGTGCGGCACCTACTCGCTGCTTGCTTCGGCCACCCAAGTCTACTCGCAAGGAGCATTTGGCGTCGAGTCGCCTATGGAATCTTCGGCGGACTCGGAGTGTGAACTAGATGAGATCCAGTTGGCTTCTGACGGGACAATCGCGCAATGGGGACTGGCGCTGGGTACACGCGTCGCGCCAAACATGACTGTGAATGGCACCGTGACGCCGGATGGCTATAATTTCTACCACCTCTGCGTGGGGCGTCATGAGCACGAGCACCTCATCACAGTGGAGCTGCTGTGCGACGATGACGACGTGTCCGACGGTGGCGATGCCAACTTGTATCTCTCCAGCGAGGTCAAGTACCCACGCATGGGCCACTCTACGTGGATCGCGCAGCGCCGCGGCAACGAGCTCATCAAACTTTTCACATACCTTGACGGATTTCCTCGCAAGAATGAGGAGGGCGGTCGTCGCTGGATCGCTCTGCATATCGGTGTCTTCGGAGCAGGAGGCGTCGATACGAGTTACGATCTCGTAGTGTCGGTCACAGATCTACCGAACTCGCCAGACATTTTATCAAAGCAGGAATTCTACACGCAACAGCACAACCTAGCACGGCAACAAAGACTTCGTCGGGGATAGCCACTGTCAGGTTGTAGGGACTATAGAAAAAAAAAAACACACACACACACACAATAGGGACAGCTCATCAACAACAAGCAGTGAAACGACAATCACCAGCATTCTAGACCTTTTACTACTCAAATTCTTCTCTAGATGATCATTCTTCGATAAAAGGGTGGTGTTAAAAAACACCAGGAAATGAAGCTTCGAATTGATCCACTAGGCTATCCGTTCAATTAGAACAAATAGACAGAGATTGCATTCGAAAGCAGATTGTTGGGTCCGTCGGGAGCCCGAGGCAGCTAGCCGCAATGCGCTTATCCGCCGAAGCCGTAAAGGGTGCGGCCCTGACGCTTGAGAGCGTACACAACGTCCATGGCCGTCACGGTTTTACGGCGGGCGTGCTCAGTGTAGGTGACAGAGTCGCGGATGACGTTCTCAAGGAACACCTTGAGGACACCGCGGGTCTCCTCATAGATGAGGCCGGAGATACGCTTCACACCACCACGACGTGCGAGACGACGGATGGCGGGCTTGGTAATGCCCTGGATGTTGTCGCGAAGAACCTTGCGGTGACGCTTGGCACCGCCCTTGCCGAGTCCCTTGCCGCCTTTGCCACGTCCAGACATGTTGCTTGAGTTGGTTGGTTGAGTTGCTTGCTTCTTGGTTGGAAGATTGCAGAATGAGACTTTGCGACGCGATTCAAATCCGGCCGCCTCTTTTGACTTGGCTCTGCCATGTTGAGTTTCCCGCCCTTTGCGTACCGCAGCTGGTGCGACCTTCGGTCAACAGACACTGATCTCCACCGTGTCCCCGCATACCTCGCGCTGATTGGCTGACGTTCTGACGTCTTAGTATCCTTTCGCTGATTGGTGGAGCAACAATATACGCCACGATGACTGGTCAAAATTTGTTGAAAGAGACACCGATTGGGTGGAGCCTCTCGTTTACAGAGAGGTTTCTGGTGACTTTGTTGCCTTGTCTTCGACACCCTCGTTTGAAAGTCGGCATGAACAGGGGCATTCCCCAATTTGCTCCGCTCTCAGCACTCGCCCGCTCAGCAAAGTTTTTCTAAGTCGCAATGGCTCGTACCAAGCAGACCGCCCGCAAGTCCACCGGAGGCAAGGCCCCGCGCAAGCAGCTCGCCACAAAGGCCGCCCGTAAGTCGGCCCCGGCCACCGGCGGTGTCAAGAAGCCGCACCGTTACCGCCCTGGTACGGTCGCTCTGCGTGAGATCCGTCGTTACCAGAAGTCGACGGAGCTTCTGATCCGCAAGCTGCCGTTCCAGCGTCTGGTGCGTGAAATCGCCCAGGACTTCAAGACCGACCTGCGTTTCCAGGGTTCGGCCGTCCTGGCCCTGCAGGAGGCCGCCGAGGCTTACCTTGTGGGTCTGTTCGAGGACACGAACCTGTGCGCCATCCACGCCAAGCGTGTCACGATCATGCCCAAGGACATTCAGCTGGCTCGTCGCATCCGTGGCGAGCGTTCGTAAGTTGTCACTATCTTGGATAGCGTCATCTAACCCGCTAACGGCTCGACCACTACAAATGGCGAGCCAGTCCTTCTCTAGTTGGCTCTCTTGAGCCGGCTATCATTTCATCCTGGTGTTTTTTAACACCACCCTTTTTGAAAAGAAACTGCAAGCAACGTAGTGGTAGGGAAAATCTCGCCTTGTTTCGGATATACTAAGCACTGCATACTACTCGTACGTAGTAGTAGCGTTGCTTTCGTCATCTCCATTTTCGCAGGAGACTTACAGTCGACAGCAGTTTGAGAATTGTATTCGTTGGAATTGGAAAGGATGATCAAATATTAGTACTAGTGTAGCAAAAAAGCAAAAGCTTCAAGTACCGCAGTAACTGTATTCGGTGTAAGTCTACATGTGCAGACGCTGTGACGAATCGAACCTCACTCCGCATGCAACACACCTACGTCATGAACGACACGAACGTCAGTCTACAAAACTATCCCAATCAAGCAGCAAGGTAGCCAACACTTACGCGAAATCATCCTCCGTGGCAACCGCTGTCTGCAGACAGTAGTAGCAGTACACGTGCTTGCAGGACGTGATGTATGGCGTTTGTGGCGGCGAAATGCCACACAGGCAGCACTGCGACGAACGAGAATTCGCAACTGACGAGATTCCTTGAAACGCTGCTGTTGTACGCGAACTACTCCACGTCAAGAAGGGCAGCACAAAGTTGCCGAACTCCTGCATGACATGAATAAATAAGTCAGATACCGTTACGGAAATATGGTTTGATAATTCACACCCCATTATAGCAACGCACCATCAATCCCTCCCACAACAACTGCCGAGTCATGTACTCGAAGTTAATTGATCGTGGTGCTGTCGACGGCGTGATGCTCTCCTACAAACATAGCAGTCACATAAGTAAAGCCCATATGCAAGTTCATCTTTACCTTGCCTTCTCACTGTACCATTTTCATTCCTAGGCATCTCTCGGGGAGCGAGCGGTATGTTCCCTTGCGTAAGAAAATGAGCAAGTTGACGAACTGGCACGTGATTACAAGCGTCTCGAGCTTCTTCATCAGTGCTAGCATCCGCTCACGAGAAGTCTCTCCGCCGTCAGACCTGTCGCCACGGGCAGTCCATCGGGAAGACGATAGATATCGAATGAGGCGCTTCCACACGTACGGCACTCCCACCGACAGCAAGAAGAAGGCACCCACACGATGTCGAGTAAGTAGATGGGGAGCATATCGGACATTTTCTAGTTTCATGCCGGGTGTCGGCTGCATCAAAAGCGGAGAACATCAGCTAAACCCACCGAGCTCCTCGCAAACAGACATCTCTTACCCTTCCGACACCGGTGGTGAATACGAATAGCATAGCACCAAGTACCGCGTCAATCTCCGGCTTGACTCGGTCCACGATACCAGGCTCGAACATGCTAAACATGCTCTTCATGGGTGCTTTGAGCAGCCCGAGGATCTCCGAGTCCAGGATCAACGCGTCCCATTTGTTCACGCGTAGATTGCTAGGCGGACTGCGCAAGGACTTGTATTGTACGCGCAGATCGACAGCATTACTGTCCCTGAAGGCAGTCCCTCGGCTCTCCTGCAGTGCTGCTGCCGCCGCTTGTAGATGCGGCTGCATTTTGTTGCTTGAGCTTGTTGACGCAAAAACAAAACTCAATGTACCTTAATTTCGGTACACTTGAAGTGCTCCAAAATTAAGCCAAAAGTTATCAGCTCACAAAGAGGTAGAGGGCGGCGACCACGACCAAGATGATCGTTGCGCTTGCTATGTTGGCAACTTTTATCATAGCGGAGATACAAGCTCACGGCCACATCCGAGGCGGCGAATCCATGGCGTTGGTGCTGTCTGAGAATCCTCCAGCTGAGATAACCGACGATTCGTGCGATGCTTCAAGTGGCCCAGGGTGCCAACGCCGGCTGTCAGAACAAGACGAAGGACGCCTCGATGCTCCTCCGGAGTTCATACCGACGAAGGAGTGGCAAGATATTTTACCGAACCAAGCCATTCCTCCGGTACGTGTAACTGATTGGATGATCGTCTGGTAGAATTCACTCACTTTTCTACTTTCGCCTCTGCATCTCACAGGGCTTGTACATTCGTGTGAACCTTGAGACTGGCAAGAAAGAAGCCAAGCTCCTCGAGTAGATAATACACCGGGATTATTGATAAGGAGAAATGTATTTTGTGATTATAGAGCGTATTTGGAGATATTATCGTCTTACTTTCACTTCGTAATTTGTAGACAACAATGCAGCACGGGTCACTTCAACAACGTGTGAGTTTGTTTGCCAGCACACCTCTGCTGACTGCTGCGCGTGTACGGGCTACTTTTGATGAGCAAGAATCGGGTAGAAGGACCACACTTGTTCCAGTGCGGAGACAACGAGCGGCGGCGGCATCCGAGAATCGAGGTGCTAGCACAGCAACACCACTCATGTTCAAACCGACCCATGAATGGAAGGAGATCCTTCCCAACCAAGTACTTCCAGCAGTACGTCAGGCTTAAATGGGTCAAGACGTTCGACTCCTAAGTCACAGAGTTGTGTTGAGCAGTGCAGTATCGTTAACACTGTCCATTGTATTGAGCAGGGTCTCCACATCCGGGTCAACTTGCAGACTGGTCAGAAGGAGGCAAAATTGCTCGACTGATGATCGTATCTCTTAACATGAAGCTATGTCTGCCTTCCTCGTATCTACATATTCGGTGTATGCAGAGCATTGTCATTTGTAGCCTCGCAGCCACGTGTCGTTCATAGCCAAGAACCACAAGAACTGCATTTTGCTATTCTCGAACTTCTTTTATGTTGCTCCAATGACTTAAGTTGCAAATCAAGGTTTATGTTGCGAGAAAGTTGCTGCAATAATCGATGAAATCCTCGTATCCACGTCAGCGAGTTGCCATTCTCGATTCCAACAGTTGACGCACCACACTATCACTAGAGTTGTGCCCGCGATGGCTTTAAGAAGCTTCAGATTGCGCCGATTCCTGCTGCTGACGGCGACTACACTGCTAATAGCATTGGCAGTTGGCAGCGCTTCCGCAGCGGAGCAAGGCAAGGTCTCTGTTGAGCTTACCGAGTCCGAACCTGATACCTCTGGAGTGACTGTGCCCGAGTTTGTTGCCACGAACGAGTGGCAGGAGCTGCTACCTGGACAAGGCGTGCCGCGTGTGAGTACTACTGTTGGCGGCTGTAGTTATTGTGGTTGCTGTGGGCGTGACGTTGACAATTACGTGTTTTTTTTTTGCAATGCAGGGACTGCACGTGCGTTTGAACCTAGAGACTGGCAAACGAGAGGCAAAGCTGGTTGACCCTAATGAAGCCGAGACAGAGGAATCCATGCGTTCGGTGGTCGTCGACCCAAATGCTAAGGAGACTACCGTGACGGTGTCTACGGACATCTCCGGCGACATCGTGACTGAAGAGAACGAAGACGACACACTTACTGTCACCGAGGAGGAGATTAGTGAGGATACTGTCAAGGCAAGTGGTGAAGATGTCGCGTCGGTTGTGAAGGAAGAAGACGAAGCACCACCAGCGGAACCGAATTGGAACCACGAAAAGATTTACGACGTGCTACAGGCGCTGCCAGAGCCACCCAAGGTTGAGGGCATGGACATCCACGAAGCACATGAAAAGTTGTCTCCAGCAGAGTTCCGAAGGCAGATTGTTACCCTCTGGAAAAAGCGTCAAGCTGAGTTGAAAGAGGCGCTTGAGTCTCTTCAGGATGACGCCAAGTATCTGGGCAAGCTGTTGGAGCAGTTTAAGGAGGCTGAGCAAAAGGGCGACACGGAAGGCCAGCTATCTGTGCTCGAAGTGCTGGAATGGGAAGTGCAGGATCTCGACAAGACACACGTCTTCAACTTCATTGGTGGTTTTGGCATTGTTGCTGAGTATCTGAACTCAACCAACTTGCCCATCCGTGCAAGTGCCGCGTGGGTGGTCGGGTCTGCGGCAAAAAACTACAAGGATGGCCAAGAGTGGGCTATCGATGCCGGTGTCATTCCGAAGTTGGTTGACTCTTTAAGACTGGAGCTTCCGAGCAGCGAGGATGCAGCGAAGGATGTCTTGGAAGTGAAGAAGAAAGCCATCTACGCACTATCTTCCCTTGTCCGTTCCAATGAGCGGGGACAGCGCCTGTTTTCGCTTCATAATGGACCGGAGCTCCTGGCAGGATTGTTCGATGATGCTCACCCTGCTAAACTTCAGCTGAAGGTAAGCTCATGCTGCAGTTGGGTCACTTTCCAGCACTCACTCCGACCTCACGATACTGATTCGTTTGTCAACGCAGGTACTTCTGTTCATGTACGACCTGCTGGCTGAAGCAACGGAGATAAAGTTGCGAGGTGGTGATGATCCAGTTCCTTCCGCTTTGATTGAGCTCGAAAAAGTATTCCAGTCTGAAAAGTGGTGCCAACGTTTCTCAACGACTTTCGTCAAGATGGTACGTGCATTTCGCTTTGCGAAGCTTATTGAAGCTGAAAACGCCGACACTAACACTTTAATTTGTATCACAATAATGTGGCTGCCATTCAGGCGCACCTACTTGCTCATCGCGAAGTCATTGAGCTGGTGGACGCCATGCGGCACCAGCTTCCTGCGTGCCAACAGGTCCATCAAACGTCAGGTATCAAGACCGTCGTGGAGAAACTTGCTGAGGGTTTTGCTGGTGACGAGGAGCTTGACGCAGAAGAGAAGAATGAGTTGGCACTGTTCTTCGAGGATTTTCTAGGTCGTGTGTGAGTAGCAGGATGCTTAGCAATAGTTGCGCTTCGGACATAATCTATTAACCCCTTAGTTCCCGGAAAATCTGCACTGAGCTTGCAGGAATAAGCTTGACAATTCTTCTTTCTACTTTTCAATAGTATGCGGGGGGTATCTTGTTATACTAACACCTCTGGTCGATCTACATTTTCGTGACAAATTCGACGTTGAAGAATCTTGGATTCGCGAGTGAGACAAGCGTGAGGCAGGAAGCAACAAGTAATACTACAATTGTCATTCCACAACGTATCCGTTTTCGAGCTCCAACAGGTACTGCGAGACGGAAGTCTCAGTTTAAACGCCAGGTTATCGTCCTGCGATATGAACAACCGTAAGCTTTGTCCCTCCCAGTGCAGTTCATTCTGGTACTCAACGAGAAAACAAACGGTTCTCCAATGCCGTACAGTACTAGATCGCCGATTCTTGCCATCCTCCGAGGCAAACCAGCAAATATGTCACCGTTTGTTGTCGATCAGAGTGGGAAGTTGTTGAAGACGCTTCAACTTGGCCGAAGACCAATCAGGGAGCTCCCCTCTTCAAAGTGATAGAGGCGCAAATGCGTACGAAGGCTACCCCGGAGCCGCTCGGCGTCCTGCGCGGCCATGGTGCACCCGTCAACAGCGTGAGTTTCCTGTCTGTCTCCACTGTTGTGTCTGGTGCTGGAGACGGCGCTGTCAAGATCTGGGACCTCAAGTCGCGTCGAGAATTGGCAACGAACCACTCCGCTCACTCGAAAGCTGGCGTGTTGCACGCTGCCGCTTTGCGAGGATCCGCTGCATCGGAGCACAAGTTCGTCACGCAAGGTCGCGACGGATTCGTAAAGTTATGGGATGCACAGACCTTTGACAGTGCAGCAGAGCCACTGGCGAAGCTCTACTGCGGGTCATACTCATTCACCAAGTTCGCAACAATGCGCTGGCCAGGTGACACCCAGGAGAACGCACACTTGATCGTGTGCCCCAGCAGCGTGGACAACAAGGTAACTTCTTTCTTATTATCGTTTGCTGCGACTGGTTTGGCGTCTAAATAGTGTTGGTATTTTTGATCGAGCAGCTACTCGTCTACGACATTCGAGAGGACCCCACATCGCCAGCGCAGACGCTGTCAGTGCCTGATGTTGCCGCCAAGAGAGGCATGTGTGTGTCGCTATCACTCTTCGACAGCAGTGTTGTACAAGATGAAGTTGGCGCTGGAGGTAACATGCAGGCGTATATCGCAGCTGGATTTGAAGGTGGACAACTTGCCATTTTGGATCTGCGGGCGGGCGGCAAAGTGGCATGTGAAACTACCGTTACCCAGGGCGCGAATGCATGTACGTGGCTTATCATCACCTCGTATGATCCACTACAGCTCTAGATTAATATTCTCGTGTGGGTCTAGTGCTCTCGTTCGACGTCACACGTGACGGGCGGTCTGCAATCTGCGGGTCCTCCGGCGACGAGCTGTATGTCACAAATATTGACGTGGCTTCGTACACGCTCAACTCTCAATCTTTCTTTTCCTGTGCTCACGGTGGATTTAGCAGCGTGTGCATTCGTGGAGATCAGCGCATTGTGGCTACTGCTGGCTGGGACCATCGTGTGCGTGTATTCCATTTGCGAAAACTCAAGCCTCTCGCCGTGCTCAAATATCACAGCGAAAGTGTGTTCGGTCTTAGCTTCAGTGCTGACAACGCGCTGCTGACGTCTTGCTCCAAGGATCACAAGATAGCTCTCTGGTCGATATACCCACCCTCAGCAACCGCTGTTGCAAGTGCGTTGAGGCCGTATTAACGTGTAATGAGTCAAAAATTAATGACATTAACTTAAATGTTGTCTTACGACGTAAACTCGACGGACTTCTTGAGATTGGCGTTGTAGTAGAGGAAGTGGTGGTAGCGGAAGTAAGTGAGCAACTCAGCAAAGCCCACGTCACGCTGTGCGTGGCATTCGCGTCCACGGTGGCCGTACTGCTGGCACACGCGGCACTTGTGCTCACCCGTGCAGTGGTTGGCATTACCACACAACAGGCACGGCTTGTTGCGGTTCGGACAGTCAGCACCACGATGAGAGCCACGTTCGATGCAGTAGCGGCAACGGTGCTGAGCCGTAAGGTGGGCCTTGCTTTTGCAAAAGGAGCATGCTGGGTCGTTGGCCTTGTCGTGCGCATGGGCCTTGTGGGCGTGCTCGAAGGCACGATCAATAGACTTCGTAACGGGAAGAAGAGAAAAATGCTTTGGTGTGCGTCGGCCAACACCCATTCCGTGTTCACGTAGGAAGATCTTGATACATGCGTCCACGTACCCCTCAGCCGTAGGAGGAAAAGCGTGCACAGTGTCCTGAGGATGCATGACGATCAGCAACTGCTGGGGGTCAAAGAGCACGCGAAGCCGAGCGGCAAAGCCAATGTCGCCTACTCGAGGAGAGCCAAAGCCCACGAAATTGATCTTGCTTGCGTCCCAGCCGTTCATGCGAGCGTGATCACCCAGGTACAGCATGAAGAGCTGACCCAGCATGCCGCCCATACTGTAACCAGTAACGTGCACAGGAACACCCTGCTCCACGTACTTTAAGATAGCATCGAGTAGTCCCTCCTTGATCATATCCTGCATGTAATCATTGATAGCGCGATGCACACGAACCACACGAGCCTTGCTGAGCCGCACAGGGTTAATTTCTCCAGATCCATTGCTGTCCGTGTCGCTGTCTCGACGACGGCGTCGGGTGTGGGTCTGCGCGTGCACAGGCACAGCCGTCGGTTGGTCAAGCACGAGCGAGTCGAAGCGCTGAATCCGAGGCCTACGCATCAGTTTCTCCAAAATTGAGATGCCTGCAGGTTCTGTAAAGCCACGATCCAAAGCCACGGCCATCATGTTTTGAATACTCTGGCGAATACGCGTCTTCTCGCCGTCAGACCACGCATGACCAATCTTGCTCCACATGAATTTGAGAAGCTGAGAGGCAGGCTCGTAGTGACCCGAGACTGATGAGGTCACAAGGTTGATTGCCGACGAGAGTGAAATCCCCTTCATCTCTGTCTTAAACTCTTGCAATTCGTCTTCCGCCCAGCCTGACCAGAAATCCCCCCACACGTCACGGATTGTTTCTGGGTTACCAGCCGGACTGAATGCCACCACAACGTCGCGTGTTGGCTCGCTCAAAGGGTGCTCCACAACGCCTTCCCAAACGTGTGCTCGAGCACAATGGCTTTTGTTTTGGAAAATATGCTTGAGCTCATATACGGGAGCGATTGCATCGGGAGCCCTCCGATCAGCACGAATCTTGACACCTAGACCGAACTGGACGTTCTTGTTTCCGTTAGCGTCTTCATTCACCACATCATTCTCCTTCAGCATTGAGAATTTGGCTGAAAGAAGCAAGAGCTGCTTGCCACGCACTAGAATCTCTCGTTTGCGTCGAAAGCTGCGGTGCATGTCAGCAATAGCCGACGCAAACGCATCGTTGATGTCCTCATCGTCGGGACAAGTCACTATCGCTTCCTCCTGCTCCGTGATGAGCAGAATCTCGCGAGAATAGTGATTTCCTGCGATTACATCGACGCCCCATTTCTCCAAATCAGCGTGCGCGTCCTCGATGTCCTCTCCACTTGCGAGCTGGTGCTTGCATGTGACCAGAAAAGCCTTTGGGCACCAGTCCTTGCGGATTTTGCGGATAATGTTGGGGACACGCACGAAGTTGACGGAAAACTCGTCACTCTGCTTCTTGGTGATCTTCTTAGCAAGCTTTTTAATGTGCTTGACTTTGCTGTGCTTCGACGAAGAAGAGGACGACGATGACGAGGCCTCTGTGCTATCCGTATCTTCCGAAACTTCTGTCGCTGCAACAGAAGGATCTACCGGCACGTAGAAGTCCATTAGCGTGGCTGCGAGCACGACGATGGCTCGGTCCTTCGCCACTTCCATGGCTTTTGCTGTTATACGCGTGAGCATAAGATACTGCTGCACGGACGTGAAGCTCAGGTTGAGCACGCGGGTGCTGCATTCAGTGTATAGCTGGGCAATCTTCTGGAACTGCAACTGCTGCGAAATGTCCATGCCGGAGAGTACGAGCCCGTTGTCCTGCATGCGGAACATGTCCATGAAGGCTCCATTCTGGATATACTTTTGGAAGTGGCGCGTAAAAGGCCGCAGCGAATCCTCGCGATGCACGAAGATTACCGCATAACCCAGCTGCAGCAGGTACTCGGCACAGGCAGGCCCTCGCTGCTCCTGCACCTGCGGTGCCACATCCACGAACGTGTCGTTCTCTGGGTCCAGCGGCACGATCGTGGCACCTGAAGTGATAAGCGCGATGCCGCGGCGGTTGTGAGCCAGTTGCGAGGCAATAAACTCCTCCGTTTGCTTTTGAATAGCGCCAAGCTCCCAGCGTGGATCCTCTGGCGTCTTGCTGAAAAATTCCTCCACGAACTCACTCGAGTCCGTGGGCACAGACCCGCCCATGCGGTGGCGCAGCGTGCCCCAGAGCGCCATGTCCTTGTGGTGCGACAGGAACGACGGTCGGTGTGAGTGTTTGCTGTTGTCTGCGGCGGAACTTGCGGACTGGCGCTGCGTCTTGTCGTCGCTCATGAGGTCGTGTGTGCCAGTCTCTGACTCTTATTCGTCTTGGTGTCTTTTGGGATCAGTTGGAATGTGAAACGGAAAAACGTGGGAAAATGCACGTAGGTACGCCTTAAGTTCGCAATGCTGTCCAGAGTGGATGTGGTCCTGAGAGTTGAGCGTTTCTGATATTTCTTGGATTTTGTAGCACTATTCTGAACCCATGTAAAGCAGGTCAGATCGAATGGGACGCAGATCCAGTTGTCAGAGTAACCGATCGACACACATGCGCAAGCCTAATGGTTCGTCAATGCGTACCACTTTGGGATGCATGAATCGCGTGCAGCGACGAGAAAGATTATCTTGCGCATTGGACGCGTCCACGAACACCGTTATTGCGCCTCACTTTGATAGATTTGCTGCTATTTACGGAAGAGTCGTTTCTTATTAGCAGAATTGATAATTCTTATTAGCAGAATTAGTGTATTAATAGATGAATGGCTGGAGACTATTGGCATGTTAATGTCTAATGACTACATTATTCACTAGCAGCACTGACACTGTGGTGGCAGCGCTGACTGCAGTATAATTTCAATGCATGATTTTGAAAGAGTTACACAAGCAAGCGCTATTGTTAAGTTCGCCCAGACCGATCTTGAAGTGCCACATTGCGTGTCACGGCTGCCAGATTCCATGGAAGCCTCGCAAAATGGAAACGATGGACCGACATTCGGAGCAGCATCCTGGTAGGATTCCTGCCCTCAAGGCCAGGCTGCTCCTGCTTTGGTGGGTCGCTTCTTTGCTTCGGTTGTGCGGTGCAGTGAACTGCGCGCTACCACAACCACATCTCCTAGGCGTCCAGAATGCCACCGCAGTGCCGCTGCCAGTGATCGTCCAGCTGACGACAACAACGACCCCAACTGCATCCAACCGCCTTAATTTCGTTGCAATACACAACGCGAGGAACATGCCGTGTCGGTTATTATGTGCTGTACGCTCACGTTTTGACGGAGAATTGTACTCATCGAGACATGGTGGTGTTGTGCAGGGGAGGAGAAGATCATAATTGATACCCCCGGCAGGCATCGCATTCGTAAGTCTAAATGATGTCGTCAACACGTTTAACTTGTAGACTAACTGTGCTCTTTGTTGTACAAGTTGCGGTTGTGGCTATGCCGGGCTCGCCCTGTTCAAGGACCGATTTTTTTGTTTTCGATGGATATCTGCCTTTGGACACGAACGCGAACGCAAAACTGGAGCATCCAGGGATAGAGTGTCCAATGGTTCCAGAGCTCCACCTCCTGATCTTATGGTCAGCCATGCCGGATGGTGAAGTGTCGAGGAACCTTCAGGCGATAGCCGCCCTTTCCGACATCGCCAACTACCCTGAAGGCGACTACCATGTACGAGTGCACCGAGTATTTCGAGCGGATCCAGGTGTGGAGCGTCGCATCGATGAGAGCTGGTACAAGCGGTTTTACGGAGACACCTACTATGGTCTATACTTCGGCACATCGAACAAAGTTGACATGGTGCATGTGAAAGGAGATGGAGCCTTTCACGTGGCTGTTGTCGAGGATTTGTGTCCAAAATACGCATACGATCTCAAACGCGGCATGGTATTGAACACCAACATGTTTGCTCTGAAAAATCTCCTCCGTGAGGAGAGTTCACAATGGTATCAGGTGCATTCGACACAGACTCGGCAAGAATCCGACGCCGACTACATGTTCTTGTTTGGTGAGACTGGTAGACAAATTTTTCGTTCGCTACGCCTTGAGAAGCAGTGGACCGCTACCCAGAATGAAGACCTTCGTGTCGATGACAGCGTGTATATCCTATCATGGAGTCGAGTATTCCTCGCAATTGATGCGATGGAAATGCTTGGCGTTATGATGCAAAGCGAGTGGTATCGATTTAAGCTGGACGTACCTGAAATTCATGTACGCGCTGCTGGTCCCCTCACATATACACCTTTGTTTCTAACCGCATGCTTGTTATAGGCCGAGTTGACGCCCGGTATGCTAGACCCAAATCCAACTTCCAGCCATGAAAACATTCATCGTGCAGCTTTCTTGGGATCCAGTCGGCTGCCACTTTTGGCACATTTGCCGACAGATTCCCTCTGGTACAAGGGAAAGTTAGAAATGAAGCGCGTGAGGGAATTCCGTGTGCTAAAGGAGAATAGCTGGAGGCAGCACTTACCTCCATGCAGTACGGTTGGAGAAGCTGTTACGATTCTGAGCTCACAGGACGCTGCAGTGGAGGGCTCTCTGCTGGACCACGTACGTCAGCTTCAACATCGTGTTGACCACTTCAACCATACAATTATCGTCGTAGGCACCAGCGTCGACGGCCCCTTCACAATATGGGATGGCAACCACCGTGCTATTGCGTTGGCGCTCACTCAACCGGACAGTCACATGCTGCTTGTGTACATGGGTATCAGTCCCAGGTTTGCGTCGCCGCACCGAGGCTCGTTCTATTGTCCGTAGTCATTTTTGTTTTTCAATTTTGTGCATAGAATTATCTTCCGTTTTTGTCATCGTAACCTTCGTGCAACATTGACGTGGCGGTTGCATTCCCCAAAACCTTTTAGACCTTGAAAAATGGAGCAGCGGCACGACGGCGGCAAGAAGCCGCTGGGTGGTCTGTCGCCTCGCGGACTGCTGAAGCGTGGATGGAATGGCGTCACGAGTCCGCTAAATGCGCTCAAAGACTCGGTAGTCGCGGCGGCAACGCCCCGCTCCGTGGCCGCGACGCCTACGAGCCGCATGACACTGCCCAGTCCTACAGAGTATCCAAGTCTTTTCGACGTGCGGGGCCCAAGTTCCACGCGTTCGGCCGATGGAGCGACTGTATTCAGTCATAAGCATGAGATCGAGGCACGTATGCCACAGTCGGCACGTGAAAGCAGCAGCAGCACGAGGACCGGATCATGGGGCAGTTCTGGGCGGACAGGTTCGAGCAGTGGAGGATGGCCAGAGGAGAGGTTGAATGATGCTCAAGGGGAGGAGGAGCGTGCGTATCTGTCCGTCTGTCATCATAATCTGCACTCAGTTTTGACCAATCCTAAGGTTAATAATTGGGGTGGTGCGCTGCTCGACGCTTTCTATCCAACACTGGATGTCGACATTACTTTGGCACCGTTCCCAGGGCTTGCAGACGTATCGACACGTGACTTTCAACCGTACCTCCGCCAGTTTGGTACAAACGCAGCCAAATACGAAGAGAATCACGCGAAGCCAGTCAGTGAACAGCTCTCGTCAAGCAACGTGCCATCGATCTCCGTCGCGGATGGTAATGCAATCGCAACACGCCTCTGTGTCAACTTTGCAAAAGTAACTTTAACGGATTCCATTTTGTGTTGTGTTGCAGAGGATGTAACCAAGTGTCTAGATGTCGTACCCAACTTGTTCTTTCGACCAGATTTCGACTTGACCGATCCGAACACGTTTGAAGAGGTTATGAATATGCCAAACGCTACATCGCTTCAAGAAGAGGTGCGTTTCATTAGCAAATTGTGAATTGCACTGCTCCGTTGATAATTAACGTGCGGAATTAATTCTTGGCTCATTCATAGCTGACGACATATCTGGATCGCGTCGAGTTTACACTGCTTCGTCAAGTATCATCTCGATCAGACCGATTTTTCGAGGCATCAGCAGACCAGGAAGTTATGAAGCAGTCGATTAAAGTTGCTTGTGACCAAGTGGCAACGCTAAGGTGGGCGATATTGCGGCTGGTTACTTTGTTATCTCATACTGACATCCAATCCTCGTACTATCTTACTTTGAAAACCTGACACCTCCCAGGAAGACGATGGATCGATTGCGAAGCCTTCTCGCTGACAAAACCCTTGATATTGTGAGCTTGCACCGACGACAGAAGCGTATCAAGGAGCTTCATGATTTAGTGACGATGGTGGAGGAAGTCAAGAGTGCTGAGTCCGCTGTTGAGGCGTTGGTACAGTGTCAAGATTACACAAACGCATTAAACCTGATTGAGAGCTCACAAACACTTCTGCGGGAGCATTTGCAAGGCATTCACGGACTTAGCTCGCTTAATGAGAAGTTTCGTGGTTATCATGGCTTTATTAGCACACAAATATCGCAGCGCTTCATCTCGGTCATTACGTCTCCCGAGTGGACATTTCAAGATGAGGAGGAGTCAGCTTACTCTAACAAAAAGAGACAGAACAGCCTCGGTGACGAAAAAGACACGGTGCAACAGGAAACGAAACGTCTCGTGGATGTACTTTTCCGCTTGGATGCTCTTGAAGATACTGTGAAGACATATCTCGATCAGCTTAATGAAGAGATCCGCGTTGTCGTGAAAACGGTAGTGACTGAAACAATTGCGGTATCAAGCAGCAGCAAGAACAGCAGTGGCTCTGATGCTGGAGCGTCTTCCGGGAGTGAATCGAAAGTTTCGATTCAGCTGCGAGCGTTGACGTCGGACGAATTTCTTCAGTGTGTGCAGATGATCTTTGAGCATTTGCTCATGGTTTTGAAGCGTGCTGTAGTGGTGCAGGGCATTCTTGTAAAGTCCATGCAGACGAAAATCAACGAAGCTACAGAAGAGGAGAACCGACTCAAGGCTGCTGCGGGTAATGAAGGCAAGAGTAGCAGTACAGAAGGTTCAAAGACTGGAGAAGGCGCTTCACCAGAGGGCTGGTCACCATCTGGAAATGCCAGTGACGAGCAGAAGACACTTGGTGATTGGAAGAAGAAAACGCGGTGTGCTAAAGTGATTCGAGAAATCGACGAAGTTGTGCGAAAGACGTGCGAGTTCTCGCAACGCAGCGTATCGAACCTGTTTGCCGTAAGAAAAGAAGTCCAAGCTGTCTACACTATGCCTCAACTGCGGAAGTTGTACGACACTACCATGGATTTCGTCGTTAGCCTAGAAAAGCTGACGGGCAAGACCGATTACACTCTCCGTGGTGCTCTTTTCTCTCAGCTAAAGTTGTTCCTGGAGAAGTACCACCAAACACAAGTGACGAAATTGGTGTCAACCTTAGATCACGAGCTGTGGAAAAACACGGAAATCTCAGAAACAAGGCATAAATCCCTTGACGATCTTTCTAGTGGACGGGGTGTTGCGCTTCTTCTTTCTGACGACCGTGAAATTGCTGGAGAAACAGCACCACCGCGCAAGATGGTGTCCATTTGTGGCAAATCGTTCCGAGTTGTATGGTCAGTTCTTCTCATGTTGGAGATCGTGATGAACTATATGTCGTGTGCCGCCAATTTCCCTGTGTTAGCTACCGATGTGCTTCAGCGATCCATCGAGATTTTCCGGGTTCGTTGTTTGCATATCGATATGATTTCAAGATTGTCACAAAAACTCATTTACGTAAGTATGCCTTGCGATGTAGCTATTTAACTCACGAACGACTCAGCTGGTACTCGGCGCTGGCGCAATGCAAATTGCCCGCCTCAAGAGCATTTCAGCTCGGCACTTAGGTAAGCACGTCGACCCACGATGGTTCATTATTGGCAATTGCCCGCAATACTTAACCTGCATGTGTGATCTTTTTTTTGTATATCGACTTCAGCTCTGGCTTCCCAGTCCTTGGAGTTGTCCATGACTCTAATCCCCCACATCAAGGCTGCCCTAGCTGCACATTTCACTGATCGTCAGAAACTGCTGTTAGACGAGTTTGACCGCGTCCTGCGAGACTACGCGGAACACAACGAAAAGATATTTAGCAAGTTCACAAGCATCGTAGAGGATCAGATCATGAAGCGCTTTTTGGAGAATGTTGCAACGGAGGTGCGTCGGTGTATGCAGGACAGCCAGTGATCAGCACTCTAACGTTCTTGTCATGTGACTCATTCAGGTTGACTACGACTCCACCAGTCTCTCCGTTCCGACAAATCCGATGCGCGGCATAACGCAGAGCACGCTAAAGCTTCATGGAGTGCTACATCCCGTCCTGTCCCCGCCACAGATGAAGGACGTGATGTCGCGCGTGTTCGACATGTTCACACAGAAGTTGCCCGAGTGCTTCAAGTTGGTGCAACCACGAACGGCAGCAGGCAAGGAACGGTATGTTGTAGCAGTCTTCTCTCTGTTCCGTGCACACTATTTTAACGTAATACCTGGCGTTGTGTCTTTAGAGTTGTGAATGATATCGAAGTGTTCGTACAGAGCTTCAAAGAGGTGACCGAGTTAACTTTTGACGGGAGCGCCCTCTTGAAGCATTTCAAGAACGCTTACAACGTGTCCTAGAGCAACCAAGCAGTGCAATAATATTTGCATTTTCACCACAAAAAAGTTGACCAAAACTCAGTCAATAGTGGCAAAACTGCAAGGTCCCGCGCGTGGCAGGAAAATATTTGTTACGGGTTGGCTAGTTGGATCCGTTGGTTGTGTCGACGGCCATCATGAGCGTGATGGTATCGCCCTTGAGCAGGATGCGGCCTAGCGGTGTGCGTTTAAGGTTCTTCACGTCCAGCTCCTCAGCGTCGTCTAGCACCAGGTTCATGTACTCATCAAAGCCCATGATGCGACCCTCGATCCGCGTGTTGACCTGCTCGTAAAGCCACACCTGGATGCGAGATTTCTGTGGACATCCAACAGCATTTCATTAGACGGTAGTTTCACAACAGAAAGATAATGCAATCCAAGCACGTACATTCTGCAGGAATCTGAACATCAGATTAATGGGCTGGGTCATCAACTTCTGCACTTTGGTACTCATGGTGGCTGGAACGGCGTGAACACTGGGTAGGTTTTCTGTCTGAGCAGCAGCAGTACAGGCAAAGTGTTAAGTCGGCGACATTGTATCATTATTCACGTGCCCGCAGGGCCATAAGGCCACAGCAAGCGGGTCCCTCGCACTGTAGCATGCGTACCTTGCTTTCCCCCAAAGCGCTGGTTGAGATCTGTAAATATTTTAGCCAATACATACGGAGTTTAGTTGTGATTGGCTGAAAAGGCGTGCAATGACTTCAACATGAACAGCTAAAACTGGCATGACTGATTTAGTGTCAGCACGGTGTCTTGCTTTGGCACTCGATAGATGAGCAATGACGGAATCCCGTTCGCTTCGGGGACATTCTGCAACCGATACTAGCAGGATACTGCCTGGTCAACTTCAGGACAGGACTGCTTCATCACGTAAGATAATTGTTCGTGTAGTCCTTGGTGCATCCTGGTACTAATGTGTGATCGACAATGATGCTATAGGCCACGATGTAGGGGGCAACTATTTTGTTGCAGAAGATGACGGGTTCCTAGATGCCGTATCTGCTGCACTGGATCAACTAGCCGCAGATTGCAAGACAGCTCTGCAATGGTTTCACGACGACGCTGGTGCTGACGCGGCTATCTTAGCTGCTGAACAGAGCTTTTGCACCATTGCAGCTATATGCAAGGAGGCTGGTGTCACAGTTGCTACTAATGTAGTTGGAAACCGCGATGACCTCATTCCAAGAGACCGCGCTAACAGTACGCCCGATACTGTTGCTCCTTCACTCTTATCAATTGATTCAATCGGTGAGTTCGCTTCCTCGCGGACTAACGCGCCAGCCAACGATGTAAACTGCAGGTATCCCCCACCTGCTCCTATTCAAAGGGAATCTTTACGCACAGCTATCCCAAGATCCGCCGAGGATATCGTGGAGGTGGAGCTTACAGATCTTTTGACTCAGTCGCACGAAGAAATGATGAGTCTCCAACGGGTATTTGAAGCCAGAATGGCCGAAGCTGAGCGAACTCGAGAGGATAACGAGCAGAGGCATGCTACTGAGATGCGAGCCTTACAGGAAGAAATGGCGAGCTCTCGGATAGCAATGGATCGCATCAAGCAGGAGCTTCTGGATAGCACGTCTCGCACTTTGGAAGACATGCATTCGTCCCTCGCTGCATCACAGAAAGTTATTGAGGCGGGTATGAAAGACCAGACGCGATACTGGAAATCCATTTGCGAAGAGCTTATCGTCGAAAAGCGTGAAATGGCCCAAAAGGTTGCGGAGGAGCGAGGGCGGTACACAGCACTTAAAGCTCACCTCGCTAGTCACGAAGGCACAAGTTCAAGACCTCCATCTCACGATCATGTGCGGGCAAGGAATACACGCGGCAAAGAGATCGCCAGCAAAATGCTCATGTGCGACTTATCACCGTCAGCAGTGCCGATTCTCAAACGAGAATTTGCTTCTGAAAACCAAGCCTCGAACGGTGAATCTCCAACTTGTGTCTCCACGTGTAGTACACCCACAGATCCTTCCTCCAGGCTGGTAGTAGTCCCTAGTGCAGACGTCGCTAGCAATCCATCGGTGTCCCCAACGCATAGCAATTGCAGCAGCAGCAGCAGCAAATCGACATTTCGGCGGTACTATCTTGCCCAAAAGCGCGAGAACCGTGTGGTGCTCCAGTAGTATAATTCCCAATGTGAATGAACGCTTTGCAGCAGCCCCTGATTGCGGATGGCATGGGATTTTTTTTTTGTCATGCCATTCGCACCTTGCCTCTCACACGATGACCGGCACACGACGGTGTCAAGTTGACACTGTCAACGTCAGCACTTGAAGTTGGTTTTATTCCAGACCCCTGTTTTAAACACATCTTCACTTGGTCTTTGTATTGCGCAGTCAGCGATCATTCGCTAACTTGCCTCACGTCGGGCTCAAGTCGCTGTTCAGCCTTTCAAGATCATGCGTGTGCCTACGTCGTTGCGCCCACTAACCACTCACGCCCGCGCACTAAGTTCCGCCGCGGGTACTCAGCAGCCTGGATGGTTCAACCGCATGCTACTCACCAACGAGTACAACTTGCCGCGCTTGCCAGTCCCTCAACTTGAGGAGACTGTGCAGCGCTACCTGGAGAGTGTGCGGCCATTGGTGAGTGCCAAGGAATGGGAGGCGCACGCTGAGCTAGCCAAGGCCTTCAAGGACGCCGAGGGACGCCAGCTGCAGGAAATGCTGCTGAAGCGTGAGCTCAAACAGGCCATGGGTCGTGCTTACCCTTTTAGCTACATCGAGGAAGACTGGGACAAGATGTACCTCGGTGGCCGCTACCAGAGTCCTATCAACGTGAACCCATCCTATGGTCTGCTGGACGAGACGGACGGTAATCTTGAGGGCATGGTCCCTCGCAGCGCCGCGTTCGTGCGCTCCATGGTCAAGTGGTGGACCAAGGTCAAGAACAGCGAGCTGGAGCAGGACAAGAACCAGTGTATGGCTGGCTTTGCGCGTCAGTTCGGCACGGCCAAAGTTCCCAAAAAAGACATCGACGTGCTGACCTCACACCCGCGCGCAACGCACATTGTGGTCATGACGGGCAACAAGTACTTCAAGCTGGACGTGCTCAGCCCCGATGGCAAGCAGTCGCTGTCCCAGAAGCAACTTGAGGCGCAATTGGACTCGATCCTAAACTCGGCATCCAAAGGCGACCACGACGACTTGGATCTGTCCACACTCACGGCTGAGGAGCGCGACACTTGGGCACAGATTCGTGACGACCTAGTGGCCCACCACCCGGTGAATGCTGAGACGCTGGAAGTGATCGACTCGGCGCTGTTCATGCTGGTACTGGAGGATCGCAACCCCTCTGACATGAAGCAGCGCATGCAGTTGTCGCTGCACGGTCAGGGATCGCGCCGCTGGTTTGACAAGCTACAGGTGATGGTTCAGCCCGATGGCCACTTGACGGTCAACTTCGAGCACTCGTTCTCGGATGGAACGGTCTGGAACCGCTGGCTGCACGAATGCTGGCACGATATGCGTGGTTCTGACTCTGGATTCGCCCCACTCGAGGAGTTGCCGGAGTATACTGGTGCCACCAAGCCTGAAAAGCTCAGCTGGAAGCTGTCGAACAATCTGGTTGAAGATATCAAGAAGGCCGAGAGTCACTTTGCTGACTTTTCTGGCAACCTGAACTCGGAGTACTTGGTATACAAGAACTTCGCGAAGAACAACTGCAAGCAGTGGAAGCTCAGCCCGGATGGTATCGCGCAAATGGCTCTTCAACTCGCGTTTTACCGCGCGCACGGCAAGATCGCGCCTACCTACGAGTCGTGCTCAACGCGCAATTTCCACCATGGACGCACGGAGACAATTCGCTCGGCGACTCCTGCTGCTGAAGCCTTTGTCAAGGGCGTGGAGAATGGCGTCGCTATGGATACGCAACGTGAACTGCTGGTGACGGCAGTTAACCGTCACGTGGAGATGGCCAAGATGGCGCAGAAGGGATTGGGCGTCGATCGCCACTTGACTGCGTTGAATTCGATTGCCAACCAGAATGGAATTTCCAGCGACTTCTTGGCAAGCCCCGTGCGAGCCGAAAGCACCAACTTCCTCATCTCTTCGAGCAACGTGACGACGCCGTTCTTGCAGTATTTCTCGTTTGGTGCTGTCGTTCCTCACGGGTATGGCGTGGGTTATTTGCTCCATGGCAAGAGCATCAACGTAAGTCTCACGAACTACAAGGACAGCGGTGTCTCGGATGGCAAGAAGTTCAAAAAGGCACTGGAAAGCTCGCTCGACACCATCAAGGCTCTTGCGGACAGTCCCGCCCCGTAAATGAGAGCGAACGCTCAGTAAATTGACGGGATGAAGCTCTTAGCAGCGATGCAAATATAAGATAATGTCATCATGTTGCGGTTCTAAGTGTTTTGTAAGTATCGAATAAATGGGTAAACGATTTACTATGTACTGTAGTATTTCAAGTACTATATAGTATTAGCGACAGCTTACGGAGGATTCTCAAGAGCTTTTCATCTACTACTAGTAGTAAAAGCGAAGTTGTGAGCAGTACATGTATCGCAATAAGGCAGTGTTTAACTCAGAAACCAGCTCACGAATGTGTTCGAATGCACAACAGAGAAAAAAAACTGATATCGTATCTCCAATCGAGAAAAACAGCTCGTCTGTGGCAAAACTGAGCAGACAGCATCCTAAGCAGCTTGATCAAAGCTGGAAACTGCATCGACTGAGACGACGTGGGTTGTGTCTGGCACAACACCCTAAGAAAAGTTGGTAAATGATCATGTTACGTAATTAGTGAGCCAAGCAGCCCCTGCTGGCTGGTGTTCCCATGGTGGGCCGTACTACTATTCGAGTGGGGTGGTCTCTTACAGAGCCAAGTTGGCGAGCATGACCGCGACCAACATCGACGCAAACACCAGCAGCTTGGAGGACTGCATGGTCATGGCGGAGTCGGTGGGGCATGTCGAGCAGTCAAAGGACGAGTTACCGGTAATGTCGCACAGCGTGCACGAGGGGCTGCACATGGGGCAGTAGCAAGCAGAAGATCCGTTGGCCAGCACCTGGCACGCCCCAATACCGCAATCCGTGCGGGTTGTGCACGAGTCCTCTGTAGCACCGCACGTGTCTCCGCTGTAACCAGGACCGCAGATGCACTTACCCGTCTCCGTGTTGCACGTGTTGCCGTTCTGGCAGGCCAGGTCGTTCGTGCAGAGCGTGCAGCGCTGGTTGGGTTTACCTTGTTTGCCGTCATACTCCTTGCCGTCGAATCCTTCCTTACACACGCACTCGCCGTCCACGCAGTCACCACCAGTGCCGCAGTCCACGTCACAAGCGTTCGAGACCTCCTTCTCGCACTTGTCGCCCTCGAAGCCAGCGTAGCACATGCAGCTACGCTTGGTGATTTTCTTCTTGTTCTTGTACGTGCAAGTGCCGTGGTAAGTACACACTTCCTTGGAGTCAGGAGCTTGGCATGTAGTGGGCTCACACGTGCTGGGGTCGGCGGCCTTATTGGCACAGTCCGACACATCTAAGCAGACAAACTGGCCGCTCACCTTCTCTCCGTCAATGGTGACGGAGTACAAGGCGTTAGCACCACTGCCGCTCTCGGTGGCCGTCGAGTCCTCGCTTCCGCTATCCGTCGATGACGTTTCTGCAGAAGATGCCGTAGACGTGGCTTCCGCAGAGCCAGACGACGTAGTAGACGAGGCCGCAGCGCTACCGCTTGCCGCAGCCGAGGAGTTCGATGCTGCACCCATCAGGCGACGGCGGCCAGAGCCTGAGCCACTGGAAGATAGCGACAGGTTCTCCTCGGACACGAAGACGCAGTGGGCGTTCAGGTAGCCGATGTCGGCGCTCTGGTATGACGGACACAGGCCCGGCGTGGCACCGCGGCAGGCTGGACGCTTGGCCGTGTTGGGCGTGCACTTGGAGACCACGTCACCATAGTTGTTAACGGAGATGCATGCCGTACCCGGATAGTTCTTTTCGCAGTACGAGTCCGAGTCACAGTAGTAAGCGGGATCGTCATCCGCAGCCACGCCCATGGCCAGGGCGGCGGCAAACACGGCCAGCGCTCGGATACACTTCATTGAAGCGGGGAGAGGATAGCGCGAACTACTCGACTGGCTGAAGGCGACGGCAAAAGCGGAAATGCTCGCAGTCGTAGGGTTGCACAATTTGAGCCTGAGCAGAAACCGCCGACAGCAACTCTCCGCAAAACAGGTGTCAACCTGCGGCTAAGCTCGGATGCAATTATTCACTGCAACGAGAGCGAACGTGCGTGACAGGACTACATAGTGAAGCCAAGATAAACAGAAATTTGCATCCCCTATCCGCGCGGGTAGAGAGAGGGACGTCCACGTCGCCTTGCTGGCAAAACAGCAAAACGAACTTCTCAAGAGGGTGCAGGTTTCACCAGCTTGTTGCCCCCTTGCCCCCCTCTCCGCAGAGGACGCCCCAGCATCGTCGGCCAACTAGATGGCGTGTTTCGGGGTGAAGTAGTGTGGAAATGAGAGGCGAGCCTCGACACCGCTGAGCTGGGCGGATTAGACGTCACCGCTAAAGCGGACAGAAAAACTATGTGGGTCACATCTTCAAAAGATTCGGTCCAAATTCCTGCCCACCAGCATGTCTGACCTATAAAAACGCATGACAAGTTTTAGCCACTGGCACGGCTTCATCAAAGAGAAATGCACGATTGGCCGAAAATGAAATGCATTTCAATTTCTGCTGCAGACGAATTGGGGGACAACCATGTTCTACTTCACCTCGTCCGGTGCGTGGTGCGCGCCCGAGTTATATGTAGAGGGATTCCGTCCTTAACGACATTATTGGCATTGCGCCCCGCTCACAGAGGGCCACACCATTTACATGGGCAAGGACAAATTCGAGAACGAAGACCTCGTCCGCTACGGGTTCATGGAGGACATTTGGTGAGCCTTTATCTCTCGGCCTAATTCTCTAATCCTTGGAAGTTTAGATTTTTAATGCAAGGTGGTTACAGGTTTCATGTCGACGACTTATCTTCTGCGCACGTCTACCTTCGACTTCCTCTGGTCAGTTTGGATGGGATGATTGGAATGCCGATGCACTTGCTCATGCGCGTGTTCTGTTGAACCAGGGCAAAACTAAAGTGGACGATGTTTCGGAAACGTGTCTGGAGGAATGTGCCCAGCTGGTCAAGGTGTGTTTCTCCCTCCCTTGAGAATTCCTTTGATAATTGCTCTCTTACGCTTAATCTGGACTGTACGTTGCAGGAAAACTCGATAGAAGGAAGTAAAAAGAAGAGTGTTAGTGTCGTACGTACTTGCTTCGGCATCTTGACGAATTGGTGTACTTGTTGTCTTTGTGGCCATCGGAATGAAGAATTAATATTGCTCACAGTGCTACACAAGGTGGCGGAATTTGAAAAAGACGCCGTCCATGGAAGTTGGCCAAGTGGGCTTCCACCACCCCGAACGAGTAAATCATATCGACGTTGATACGGAAATATAAACTGATGCACTAATGATACGACGGCATTCTTTGCAGGTTCGGCATTACAAGGTTGAGGAGAAGAACAAGGACATTATCAAGATGCTCAACAAGACGAAGCAAGAGTCCCATCCCGACTTGGAAGGTGCGTTATTGTCAGAGAGTGCGTTTTATCCGTCGTTCTGACGCAGTACGTTGTGCAGAGGAGCGTCGGCAGCGCGAGCTGCTGTACAAGGCCGAGCGCAAGAAGCAGCGTCTGCAGCTGGAGGGAGAGCAGCGCAAGGCAAAGATGGAGTACAAACATCAGAAGGATCTACGTAGCTACTCGTACGTCACTCATGCTAACGTTAATCTTGGCTCTGGTTTAGTCCAACTGACGCAACTGCATTAAACGACAGATCCCTCTTGTCTAGAGACAACATCGAATCAGGCGACAAGTTAGAGGCTGCTGCCGATCTCAGTAGCGTCAATGCGTACGAAGAGGACTTCATGTGATCGCAAAACTTGTTGCACGCTTCAACTTGAAGCACGAGGATCGTCTGCTTTTTTTTTCCAATAAAAATCGTTATGTGCGACACACAATTATTGTTTTGTCCATCATCAACCATCCGCCAGTCTCGAGGTTCTAGGAAATGGCTGCAGAGACCACGAGCGCGGCGGTGATCGCCGGGGAGGCCACAACTGCAGCAACTGCGGACGAGAAAATCGCGCAGTGCATGCAAATGCTGGAGGGTCAGACGGACGAGCACAAGTTCGCTGGTCTGCTCATGGTCACGAAGCTCGACGATCTGTCGACCGAACGACTCCACCAAGTTCGACGACAGGTGCTCTCGACCGTCGGCGTGAGCTTCTTCCTTCGCCTTCTGCACACCAGAGGTGCGTTTACTCTCTTTTTAGGTGCTATATGGCACGAAGGTTGTTGCTCTCTGCTGATCCAGAACGTTTTCCGGTGTTGCAGGCCCCGACGATGTCGAGTCGCTTTCGTCCTTCCAAAGCCTCGGGCTCAACTTAATAGCGAGGTACTGCCACCTTTACTAGAATGTCATGTAGCTTTTTCACTTGATTTACAGAACTGACGTATTGCTGCGTTCGGTGGACTTATTACACAGCTTCTGCGCAGACCCCAGCGTGGCGACGGAGTTTGCACAGGATAAGCTCGTGAGGTTTCTTCTAGAGCAATTGGCGTCCCAGTCGACGCCACACGATTCGTCTCAGGACTGCGTTCGCATCCTATCGGGCTTGAAACAGACCGAAAAGGGCCTGCAGGTGCGGCAACCAGCTCAATCGGTAGATGATCTGCTTCTGAGTGGTGCCTGAGGCTTCGTCCGTGTGCTCTTGCCTAGGTTTTGATGCACGAAAGTGTCCTTGGACGCCTCTTTAGTGCGATGAAGAAGTTGAGTCGATCTCACTCGAATCGAGATCTATTGGTAGAGAACAAGCCAACAGAGCAAGAACAACAGACGGACACGCTGTTGGAGGATCTGTGGAGCATTGTAGGCGAGATGGCTAGCAAGCCCGAACTTTGGACGCACATCCACAGCTATGACTTCGAGTTCATTTGCTCAAACTTTTCACACGTGCGGGGTGACACCGCCATCCTGGTGCTAGCTGTTTTAAACAGCTACATGAGGCTCGTGGAGATTGGTGAAGCACCGGTCGAGTTGCTTAGCTCACAGTGTCTTTCTGATATTCGTACGGGCGTGCTACGCTTTCTACGTGCAAAATGGCCTAACCAAGAGCGCGACGAGTGCCTGCGACTCATATTCCAGCTCATGCAGCACTCGGGTACTTCGTGGATGCTACCTGGCACTACTCTACGCAGTCAAGCGCCTCCTGATGAAGTGTCCGGTGGCAAATTCATTCTGTTCCTGCTGAAGCTCGTGTCCATTGAGGTACGTTATTCGCTTCGCATCTGTTTGTTAGCTGAGTTCTCATGAATTAAACTACCGCACAATTATACGCAGATTAAGATCATGTTGGACGAGGTGGAACTGTCCCTGATTCAAGTCGATGAGCCCAAGGTGGAATCGGTGGAGGAGACGGAGAGACGCGATAAGGAGATTAAACGCGTGCTTGCCATATTGCCCATTTGCTACGGGATCGTCGAGATGGTGATCAGCGGCTTAGTCTCCAACTACGAGAGTGAGCTGGTGCTTCCGTACGATATTTTGCTGGAGATGAAGGGAACATTCAACCAGGTATTTGTAGTGGTCCTCGAACTGCTGACGCTGGTTCGCGATTACGTCCAGACTCATCGCTACCGTGAGCTTCGCGAGTCACACGCTGAGTCAGTCTACCACCTGGATGCTGTGATATGCGCTAGTGTGCGTATTGTGAGCGCCTGGATTGCTGAAGACTCCGACACGAGCGTGGATTTAGTGATGCAGTTGGTTCCGTTCATGGTATGCTACAAACCATTGCTGGCTTGGGTGACAGACGACGATGGATCCCAACTCTTCAAATCTGAAGACAACCAGACTATCGATTCTGATGACGAGATTGACTCGGACGACGAGGTTGACGCCGTTTCGCAGATGATGCAAAAGGCTGCCGTGATCCACAAGACCGATAGCAGCATCGACCAGCTGCACTTCCTGTTGCCAGGATTGCTTCAACTCAGTGCACTTCCAGACGGTGCCTCTATCATGTCGGAGAACGTGGATGTTCTGCGGCGTTTGATGCAGTTTTGCTGCACCATTTGCGCCGATATCGCCGATGGAAACACTGAATTTGCCAACGTGTCCACACTGACGCTCTGTCTCGGCATCTTGATCAACCTCATCTTGATTCGTGGGGGCAACGAGAGCACTGGAACGTCGCAAACATCGGGTATACCCAACGCACTGGAGTGGTTTCGAGCGTTGACATTCCTCCTGCCTGTGGCGTGTGCCAGTGGCTCCCGCTTAATGACAGACAAGGATCTTACGGTGGAAAATCGAGGTGAAGACGATTGCTACGTGATGCTTTTACACATCGTCTGCGTGGTGATGTTCATTGTGAGCCATTTTCAAGACAAGAAGCTCCACCCGTGTCGTTTACCGGCTGCAATCGCGAGTCTGGTCACGCCGTTCAATCGCATTGTCACTTGGATTGTGGAGCACCCTCCTGACGCGAAGACCGAGTCAACCGCCGACCTCTTCGAGCTCGTGCGCGTACTCTCGATGCGGTCGATTCTGACGCCGGAGCTGCTTTCTCGGTGATAGTTTCGTCCCAGACGACCAGCGACACTGTGCGGTGGTACATGTATTAGCATGCTTGACAGAGGATCTGACGACGTTACGTGTGGGATTGCATACTTGTTTTCTCGGTTAAATAAGCTTCTCAATAAAGCAGCTACGGCAAGCTCTAAGCTGTCCTACTGAGGGAGGGCAACGCCGACTGTACGAATAGTGAACGCGTCTGTATCGCCCGTTACTGCTTCGTGTCGTTGGTACTTGACTGTAATTTATCGAGTTCTATCTTATTGTGGCAAAACGTGGATGTAGACCGGCGGTTCACGAAGTTGAGATATCCTGTTCCTCTGCAGAATCACTCAGACGTCGCCGCTTGTCGATCGCTCGGATGGTTTCTTGCTCGCGGAAACGACGTCGGGAGGCATTCCGGTGCATGACGGGTACTACGGGTTCAGTGACACAGGGAGGCAACGCTGCAGACAGACCGGAGCCGCGTTGCAACACACTAGCGTTCATGACAGGCGGCTCAGTCTGGAAAATAGGCAATTCACTCGAGAGAGATCCACGCATGGCCACTCCGGTAGTTGACGTTGATGCTACATTGCGCCTCACCCGCGCGTTCACGATGGCACGGATGACCTGGTTGCTGGCCGACAGTTCTAACAATTCAGCTGCGGGCATACTGGACTGGGACTGCTGTAAGACGATCGTGGTGTTGATGGCGTAGACGCTGTAGCTCGTATAGGCGTCCGTGGGTAGCTGGTGACGACAAGTGGGGCAGGTGCTGTGCATCTTGAGCCAGGGTTCAATGCAGCGCTCGTGGAACTGGTGGCAGCACGCAGGCAGCTCGGCACAGGGCGATGTGAGTGCTTCCATGCACACGACGCAGACCGCATGCTCTCCGTCTTGCTGTTGTCGCACGTCGGCCGGGTTGCTTTTGAGCGACTCCATGATGTGCATGGCGGCTGGTGACACACTGTTGAGCTGCGGAATGATGTAGCGGATAATGGAATGCACCCAACGCGCGCTCTTGAACAGCAGTAACGCGTCCTTGATCTGTGAATTGGCCGGGGCGGCGTAGCGAACATTCACGCGGATGGCGAGGTCCATTCTGTTTGACGTCGAGTTCGAGAGTGCGTCCTTTCTCGCTGGGGGATTATAGAGGGCAACGGATGAAGCTGAAGCTGGCTACAGTGCTCTGGAAGTATCAGAAGCAACGAGTGATGGTCTAGCGCTTGCGTGTGGACTTTCTCGGGGGGTTGAAGTGATTGACGGACTTGCGGCTGTGCTGCTGTTGCTCAATGCAACAGGCGGCTTTTTCGTTTTTGGGCTGGAGGTGCGGGGTGTTGCCAAACTGCAATGCGCGCCGCGGGTGAGATGGCGGGAGTATTTTCGTCGGGACTACGAGTTGTAGCCGCAAAATGTTATTTTGAGGCGGTACCGTTAATGCTTCCTCGGGTGCTCAGCGTTGGGTAGTTTTGCGAATGCTAGACTTGCCATGCCTTCCGGTGTGAGGAAAAAGTGTCTAACCGCTGCGGATTACGTAGTCCCGATTGAGCGCGATTTGCAAGAACCATACATACTTTTTGGTTTCTTACATTTCTCAAGTCAAAACCGATTACCCGTCGGGTAAGATGCAAAAGAGACCCGTACTTAGTAACGGGATACTTGACAAACCTCAATGGCAGGCATGCACAGCAATAGCTCAACCAAGTCTCAGACGGAAATACATATCTGCCTTGTTCGCCAAAATGACGTGTAACCAAGAGCAATACCCGCAGCGTCAGCCTGATACGCGAACCACTAATCGAACTTTATAGCAGAAGTGGCCAGAGAACTCCTCAGAAATCTCGAACTGGGTTATCATCTGCGCGCTAACTCAATTACTCTAAGGTGACGCTGGGCTGGGTGCGTTCACGTCCACTTCATCGCCCCCAAATAGTCACCATCGCTGCTAGAATGACCGCGTAGAGGTTATGGTAGGAATCCTGTCGTACAGCGTAGTTGGTTGTAGCCTTCAAAGTTGCCTTTCGTGAAGCAACTCTGAGCTGTAGCCATTTTTCAGATGATGTAAACAATCGCAGATTTTTTTGGGCGCAAACAAACTGTACGTAATGTAAAGTAGTATTTTTCGCAATAAAAAGTAATAATAGTTCCAACCGATGTCCGACTCTGGCAAAGTGGTTAAATCGCGCCGAGTTCGCAGCGATGAAACTTCAGAGCTTGCTACGTAAGGATCATTATCATTGTCCGTTTCGCGAAACGCCTGGTGGATTGTCGATACATCAGATTGCTGCTGCTAACTGAAGTTGTGGAGTATTTTTTGATGCGACCGTTTTTAGATCAGTTGTTTTTGTTTGTCAAAACTGTGTGGGATCGCGTCGATCACCGAAGCCTCACATCTTCTCATTCTTACCGAAGTAAGTACAAGATACCGTTGCGCTGCGGGCTTCAAATCCCGTGGGTTTCTTGCTGGTTCTGCTCGACCTCGGTGGGTTTCATCGGTGGAGTGCTGGTATCGAAGTCTGGCGGAACGAGCATGAAAGATGATTGCAGTGGTGCAGGAGTAGCCGGTGTCAACGGCCGCAATGATCCAATACGGGACACAGTCATGGCTCCTTTGGACGAATCCAACGCGGTCAGCGACGAAGAAGGCGACAATGGGATTATGCGTGCTACTCCGTTGTAATGGTGGACCAAAGGTGCATCAGCAGCGCCTGAAAGTAGCAACTGAACCTGCGTCTGTAAGCGCTGGATGTCACGCTTCTGCTTCTCCACCACAGATGCCAGTTCGTCGGCACGAACTGCATTGTGACGGCCTCGCTCCACGCGGCCAAACGGGAGAAATGTCGAGTTGTTGGATTTTGGAGAGGGACTGCTGATAGGTGTCCGCTGTCGTCTCTGCTGCTTGGATGGCGTAGCTCGTCCTGTTTGTAAGGGTGCTAGACTCACAGGTCCACTTCCTACAGTGACATCAAGAGTGAGATCGAGATGTGGTGCCTGTGACGGTGAAGCAGGACGCAACTGCGGGCTTGACCGACTGAGCTGTCCGGACAAACGTTCGCCATCGTTGTTGTTATAACTTCCATTCGCAGCGTACATAGCACGTTTCAGATCACGGATCTGGACTTGTAATTGCTTATTCTCCTTTCGCAGTCTGTTGCACTCTTCAATGAGTATGCTCCCTTCAGCAACAGAGTCGCGTCTGGCGCGGTCGGTTTGCGCTTTTGCGTGATCCAGCGCTGTTCGCAGAGTCTGGATGGTACGACTCATATACTCCATTTGCTTGGCAGACTCATCCACCGACTGTTTGCAGTCGTAGCCTAGAGCTTCATCGGACACAACAGACATGACACCGAATGGGGGAGCAGCAGGTGATTGTTGTTGCTTCTGAGGCGTTTTGGCGTTCATGGTTGTGGATGTTTTGGCTGGTGAATAAAACCCGCCCCCACCTGGAGAAGACGGCACGGCGGTGCTTGTTGCAGCACTGTAAGTGGAGAGTGTTGCTCGAGGAGGTTTCTTGTGCAAGGTTTCTCCCATAACGTAAATCTTGTAAGCGTCTTTCACGGCACTCTCCAAGTCTTTATAGTTCGTAAGTTGAGCGAGACGTGTGAACTCACGAGTCATTTCCCCGACGGAATACTCCTTCTTCAGTGAGTTTTGACGCAGTGTTTTGACCTCGTGCAACAAGGTGCGGATTTTTGCGTCTTTGGTCTCCATTTCCTGTTGTGCTTCTGCTTTGGCTCGATATTCATCAGCCAGCTCGTTCTGCATCTCGCTGATCTTCGATTCCAAAGAGTGCAAGTGTTGTTGCATCGGTACTTGCTCGGTTTCAAGTCCGTCAATACGATGGGAAAGCACGGAGCGGAAGTTCTCGAGTACACGATTCTCCGATTTCAACCCGGTGATAGCTTTCTCCTTGTCATGACTCGAATTGCGGCAAACCTCGAAATGTCGTTCATAGTTTGCCAATGTCGCTTCAAGACGAGCCAACTTGGCTCTCTCGGTCGACAGAAGCACATCACGAGCATGTGACGACGCCTTCAGCTCCTGCATCTTCTTTCTGAGTGACTCCAGCTTTGTATTCGCAGCACTCACTTGACCCTGCTTCACTGCCGTGTTCTGACGTTCATTTTCCAACTGGGCGGCAAATTCGACGCGCATCTTTTGCATCTCCTGCTCATAATCAGTCTCTTCCTGATGCAACACTTCCTCAAACTTGACGTGATTGTATTTCAGATCTTCATGCAAGCGTTTGATGACCTCATTCTGCTCCTTGGCTCGTGTGTACGCTGCCTTCCGCTCTGCATGCAGAGTACCTCGGTTTTGACTGTCTTGAGCCTCCATGAGAGCTTCACACCGTTGTCGTGTCTGCTCTAACGTCTCGGAGAGCGCGTCGTATCGAGCCACCTCTTGTGCGAGCTTCCGTTCGTACTGATTTTCAAGCTCTTGAGTCATCTTGACATGATGCGCTTCAAGTTGTGTCAGTTCTTCAGTATGTTTTCGCGTAGCAAGCTGATGACGCGCTTCAAGTTCTTCATAGCGCACTCGTTCCTGAACCACAAGATGTTCGGACTCCTCTTTAAGCACATGTAGTCGATTTATCCACTCGTTTTCTTTCCGATGCAGCGCAAATTCGACGTCAGCTTTCACTTGGTCATGTCGTTGCTGCCATTCTAACACCTCAGCACGCCGTTCTTCTAGATCGTCACGAGCTACCAGTACAGCGTCAGTGTAGGCCTCACCTGTTTTCCTGCGCTCAGTTGTAGCTGATGAAGACATGGGCCTCGCCGTAGTTATACCCGTTCGAGAGGTTACTGCAGAAGTTTCTTCGTGATCTTGACGTTGTAAACCACCATTGAGAATTTTAAAGATACCAACACTGCCATCCTCTGCGCATGTGATAAGCTGCTCGTTGTCTTCTGTCACGCGCAGGTGTAAGATCCCCTCTGCATGCGCGAAATACTCAGCGACACCTTTGTTGCTTAGTGGCCACGGGTATATTAGTAAACTTCCTGCTTTCGTACCGACAAATAGGCGTTTGCAATCCTTCATCAAAGCCATAGACGTAATAACTGTACCAGCAGAAAGATCAAAACTTTTTGTTTCTTCACCGGCTATGATTTCACGGATTTTACCATCACTGCCAGATGCCACAACAATGCTAGGATCATTTCGATCCACGACAAATGCTGCATATTGACAGTGCTTTACCACGTGCTGCATCTCTTCACTTCGCAATCCTGTGCTAATATCCCAACGGTAGATAGCGCCATCGTGTGCTGCCGAAAAGAGATAGATGTCGTCGCGACTCCAACTTAAGCAGCGTACAGCGCCAATATGACCCGAAAATGTGTGGACCGCTTCGAATGTGTAAGTTCGGAAGGTAGTGACTGTAAGACCAGAGGCACATGCAAACAAATGACCACCGTGTGCGTATCGAACGAAGCGGCAGGCTTTGGTAGCTAGTTCTTTAACTTGCCTCAGATTTTCTTGAAGAAGCTGAAATATACGAACACGCTCCTTGAAGGCGACAACGAGCTGGAATCCTGATGGGTGCACTGCAATCGTGGTTGGTTCTTCGGGACAATGGCTTAGGAGGTCATAGTGATTCAACTCGAAATTCCACACTCGCACGGTCTTATCTGTGCCACAAGTAACCACAATTGGCCTCTGCACGCATACATCTACCTGTAGAACAGGACCAATTTGGTGGCCCTGCGACGCAAAATAGTATGGGTTAGTGAGCTCTTCTCTTGAAAGTACATGCCAAACGTACATGACGAATCAACTCCCGAAATTCAATTCTGTCCTCCTGCTCGGTGTCGATCGCACTCATTGAGAAGGTGACCAATTCCCGACTTTTTGAGCATGCTACGATTGTTTCGGAGTTTGGCGAAACAGCAATGCAGTCAAATGCGATGTCACCGACCGACACAGAACGCACAAGTGGAAAAGGGTCTTTCGGGTCATCCTGCACAGCAAAAAAAAAAATAATAATACCAGAGCTAAACACTACCGTACGCTTTGAAAATGATCAAAGACAAACCTACCGATGCCTCGAAGATACTGAAGAAACCGGCCGATCCACCAAGTACAAACCCCTTGCCGTGAGCGGTGACGCATTCCATGCGTACATGAGATGGCTGGTGACACCGAGACGAATGAACGAGATCAGCGTTGCATCCGTCGAGCGCGATACGGAAGCAAAGGAGGAGTCCACGTTCAGAAAGAGCGATCATATGCTCTTTCAGCCAGGTGTGGTCTACGAAATGCTCTTGATCTTTGAGTTGCGGCAAGAAATTCGAGATCTTGAAATCATTGTTGGTCCAGACCCAATACTTGAGAGTTGCAGGCCCCGAGACTGAGATGAAATTCGCATTGGTTGGGCTGATGTGAATTCGCGAGCCACGACTTGGACATTTGCACGAAGCCAAAAGTTTGGAATTGCTCACTTTCCAGTATGTTACAGTATGCGCTGGGGAATCTTCAAGAACCGCGAGAAATTTATTGTCGGCCGAGAAACTACACGATACTACGTTGGAGTTGGTTGGTAGAGGTATACTTCTCACTCGAGCCTTAGTACCCAGCTTGTAGATTGCAAGAGCGTGGGTTTCTTGATCTCGAAGTAGGGTCTGTAATGCCACATTCGATCCTTTCAAAGGTGAAGTTGCAAACGAGGATACCGATAACGGAGTCGCGGTAGTAGTGCTGGCGGCTCCAAATGCCGCAAGCTGTCCCATACTCTGTTGATATACTTCTGCTACGGCCAAGAGCTCGCGGTTGGGTGAGAACTGGAAACTCTGAATGCTCTTGACATGGCGAATATGATGAAAGAACTCCATGGCTCGAGTTTCTAGATTGTAGATGACCAAATGGTGAGCCACGGGATAAATAATCATACCCTCGCTCGCAAAATCGACGACTGTGCGGCCGCATGAACGAAATCCCAGCGCATACCTGGTGTACAAATAAGTTAGCATTATAGCCGTGGATTGGTTAACATTATAACTGTAGATTGGTGGGCTGAATTTCACGTACGTGGGCTTGAGATGAAGACTTGCTTCCTTATCTTCTTCGGTGTTTGTATTCAGAGTAAGCTCTTCTCCCGGGCACTCCTCGCCCTTGTTCACGACATTATAGACCTTCCCATCCATATTACCCCTTATTATTTACCAGATAATATTCGGTAGCAGCTTCGTCACGCGCTTGATTCTGTTGGAACATGCATTTCTGGGGTAGCAGCAAAATAACGCTGTCCATTCCGGGCACTGGTCGTTTCGAAACTATTCTTTGGCTCAGTAGATGACAACAGGAGGTCTACCAGTTTTCGTCTTGAATTGCACTTCTACGATGCTTAGCGGGATTTTTAGCAAGCGCAAGAAGAGCCAGGATCTGCGCCCCCCGTCGCTTCAAGACGTCAAGAAGTGCGTTTATCCGCACGCTTTATCCGCTACTTTAAGTCACCGCCAAATTAATTGTGGCCGTACCGCTTCTGCAGGTTTCGAGATACTTACGCGAAATATGCCGAGCTCAGACAAGTGGAAACTCCTCCGTGCTTTGAAAAGGTAAACGTAATAATGATTACAGGATGCGTTTACGCATTTCTCTAATATCTTGCGTCTTACAGAGCATTTACAAAACCATAGCCGGCCAAAAGCAGCTTCACACAGTCGAATTTAGGCTGGAAGATATCACGGATCCACAGATGATTGCTTTGGCCGAAGCTCTATTAGAGATGCCAATCATTTCGTCACTCGACTTGCGAGACAACCGAATCACTGATGACGTACGCTCTGGAAAAAAACTGATGCATTAATTGGGCTAACAGCTCACTCTACGATCCAATTTTGTATTTGTGAATGAGCAGGGTGCTAATGCTCTGCTGGAAGTTCTGCGGTTGCAAATCATCATGGCGAAAACTCCGCCCACGATTGATCCTCGAACGAAGCAACCACTTTATCCACCGCTGCCTGAGTACACACGGTACGTGACGAATGTAAATCTGAAAGGCAATGAGGTATCGTCCTCTGTCCTTCAAGAGTTCTCGCACTATGTGGATGTGTTACGTCGCGAAGACAAACGACTGGAAATCCGTGCGGCACTCAATCAGATTGATTGCAATAGCGACGGTGGAATCGACGAGGAAGAGTTCAAAGGTGTACTCAAACTCCTTACTGCATCCACCCCAACGAAAAAGGAAATGCGAGCATTCATGCAGCAACATACTTTATCTACGGACAGCACACAAAACGTGGTTAATCTCGAAAATGTTCTTCTGGCTAAGTGTGCGGTATCGCCGTCCAGACACTCGGCATGTCCACCGTGGGAGTCATTGGTTCAAGAACGTCACGCCATTCTAGGAGCTCCTCGGATGACACCTGCAGTGATATCCACGAGTCAGATGTCTCCAGATCCTTCATCTACTGCTCGCTTGAGCCGACCCAGCGTTGGCAGCAACGTGATAACTGGAAACGTCAATCCGTCTGTCCACAGCAGCAATTTTCCCGATGTATCTCCCTTATCGTCGCCTTCATCTCAAGCTCCAGTTGCGCCTATCGAGGCAATGAATGTTCCAACAAAGCCACCGCCAGGATCCGATAACGTCCCCGTAGTTGCTCAGCAAGCGCTCAATAAAGTATCCGAGTCGAAAGGTGCAGCATCACAACCCGATCAATCAGCCACGCTGACGAAAACCCCACTAGTTCCTATGCTTCCGCTTGCCTCAGTTGTGCAAAATACAACGCGTCTCAGTCCACGTTCTTCTCGATCAAGTTTTGGTGATGATGGACAACGAAATCCCATCAAGCACTCAGTGAACCCCAGCCCAAGATCAACTTTTGATGACGAACGAAAGCAGGCCTTGACAGGACAAAGTTTCGTTGTGCCTGCACCCTCATCGCCCCATGACTCCGATACTAGCGATAATATGAGTGTGGTTTCTTCGACTTTTGGTGGATCTGTGACGCAACGATTTTTGGAGGATCATGGCAACAACACTGTGACAGAACGCAAAGCTCATATACCGCCGACAATAAATACCCAGTCAACGACATTGGATTCCCCACGCTGGCAAAGTGAACCTTTCATAAGAGACGATGAGGAAATATTTAGTAGCACCGCCGCTAGTACCGCTCGAAAAGAAGAGGATGAGCTGAACGGTGGTGTTGATGATGCCGATATGCGCTCAGCCACCAACCACAAGTTCCCAATCTCTGCCAAAACTTCAGGAAGCAGCAATAGGCTTAGTGACAACAAAAGTGCATCCGGTTCATCTCGTCGCGAAGCGAGCTTTGAGACGGCGAGAGAACATCTTTCAAAAGGTACTGATGCTTCCAGTGGACACGATGAGAAACGTTCTCTTTCTGGGAGTGCAGTATCAACACCGCGGTTTGATGATTTATCGTCGCTATCATTCCGAGGGGCTGAAGAGGGAGGCCGAATTGCATCATTTCACAGTAGCGCTGACTGTCCCAACGATCAACCTGAAGAAGACGAGGAAGTCGAAGAACGAATAGATTCGACGACATTTGACGTGACAAAAGACGGCAAAGAGCGCTACGTGGCTAAACTCATACATTCAGAATTCAGGAGCGGTCTAACCGTAAAAGATTTTCCAGCTGAAATTCCATTCCGAAATCTGTTGGCACTACTTCTTCCCGACAATGGTCTCCCAGATCTTGCATTATTTACTGAGGTAAGTTGACGGAAGATGCTAACCTCGATAGCACCCTACTAAGACTAAGATCGTTTTGTTTTGAATTTAGTGTCGCTTTTCATTCGTCACTGTGCTCGATTTGTCACGAAACAAGCTGCTCAAGCTACCAGACGACGGATTAACCGCATTTCCACGACTGGAGGTGTTGAATCTGGCAGAGAACCGGTTGAAAACCATTACTGGACTCGCCAAGATATTTAAACTCCGGGCTCTTGGACTAAGCCGCAATGCTATTCGAACCGTGAAAAACATCGAGCACCTTTCACAGCTGGAGGTACTGCATTTAGGTCACAACCAGATTGCTACCGTCCACGCTCTTCGAATTTTATCACTCAACAAAATGCTGGCTCACTTGAATCTAGACGGTAACGCTGTTGTCGAGACAGACGAACGCCAGAAGCGGAAGAACATTGTTCATGTGCGGAATCTCCTGCCTGGACTCCAATCACTCGGCTCGATCCCGTTAGCAGGTCTCCACATCAAAGACAAGAAGAAAGCGAGCACCAGTACTAATTCCGGCAAAAGTTTATTTGCGAGTGACTTGATTCCCGACAACAAGACGTTGTGGGTCTCTACTGCTTGTGATACACTCCATATTTTTCAGGATTCCAATCTTGGTGCAGATCAGAGTCAGTATGAAGATGAATGGGATGCGAGAGATGAAGACGGAGGAGAGGGTCGACCTAAAAAGCCACTAACACGAGAGCAACAGCGACAAAGAGACGAACTCAGAAGTCGAGCTCTTGGATTTCGATCACGACAGAAAGCCATTCCCTCACCAGCGAAGGTCAAGACATCTGTATACAGCTTTGGACCACCCCAGCAACCTCCTACAAGGAAGAAGAAGAAAAAGCCCACACCAGCTGACCCGAGTGTGGTAAGAGAACAGCAACGTCGAGCAAGTGAGCTCAGTGCCCCCAAATACACTCCAGTCGATAAAACATTGATGCACCAGGAGCAGAAAAGAAAGTCTCGCGTCGATTTCAACGCTGCGATGACAGTTGGAGAGCGACTACAACTTGCAAGAGATATGACTCAACGACGACCTACCGCTACCATAAGTCTTAGCGCGAGATCGCGATCAATACTGGCAAAAGTTGAGAGTCGCAAACGAGCGAGTGCTGCGTCGGCTATGACTATTAACGAGGAAACTATCGAACCAGAAGAAATCCCAAATGCTGCTTCTCGATCCCCCAGTCCTCAACCTTCTCCAATGAAAGATACTTTGGTATTTCGCATTGACCCAGCTGATACTCCTCACTCACCAAAAGTTCTCACATTCCGCGTCGATCCGTATCCTGCTGGAATGAATGAACAGCCAAGCTCGCCAAAGCCAAACGAGTCGAAGGAAGCTGGTTTCTTGCACGACCTCGCCGTTTCAGACTTCATAAGCCATGCCGAAGAGGAGTTTTCAACTGCACTGACTGCTCTGAATGTGCTGCTTTCTATGAGCGAAAAGGAGCAGGGAGATCGAAAGAAATTGACAGATTATCGTGCAAGTCTTGGCGCATTGGACATTCTCAATGAACATGAAAGCCACGAATTGTACAAAAAGGCTCAAGGTCACTCCGATAACGAACTTGAAGCTCAATGTACTGAATGGTTTACCAAGTTGGGTGTTGTGAAGAAATGTATGCGTCAACTTTTGGAGAAACTAGAAGTTCATGCTCCGGGCTCCGGCGTAATTCGCGCATACTGCCGGTGTATCCGATCCAATGAACTGCGTGGAATTATCACCACAATGCTTGAAGCCCAAGAAGATGTTCTCAACCAGACTGAGAGGATCGAAACTGACAAGGAGAAATCCTTACTTGAAAAGGAGCACGGGGTATCCAAGGAAGGACCAAATGATGCAAATGATGAAAAACCGACTCAAAAGGAACTGGCGTCTGGTCCTAGTGTTACCTCTCGACTCTTTGGAGATACATCGTCACTAGTTCGTGATGAGGTCGACACCAATGATATCATTCCCGAGGAGAAACCTTGTGATGACCAGATTCTTGACGCGATCCCCGAAGCGGAAATAAAACCTAGTGACGACCAAATTCTAGATTTCTCGGTTTGTGCTACCGACTTGGATTTCTTGGAATCAAATGATTCCGTTTTTGATGAAGACAAGTCCGAAAAAGTGAAAGAGGGTGAACCAGTTCCCCAACAAGTGGACTATACCAGTGCCGATTTGGGCATTGAGGATCACTCTTCCGTCTCAGACCCGGCACTTCTCGCCTCTACGACAGACTTTACGATGGATATTCGGATGAGCGATCCCGAAAGCAACAAAAAAACTGTCGATGCTCACTGGGAGATCGACGCTACTGAAGATAACGACAACTCCAGCATCATCGACGATTTAGCAGCGATCGAAGATGAAGGCGCAACTGAAGAACTTGGCGCAGCGATCGAACCGGTTGAAACATATGAGAGTGACATCAACGACCACGCTACTTTTGATAACATAGGAGATGAATCAACAGACATTCCTACTCACATCGAACCATCAGTCGAGGCAACAGTAACTCAAAACGAGAACTACGACTGGCTTGCCACGTCGAACGAACTCAATGCCGAGACTGCGGAGGCAGATTCGTTTGAGCAAGAAATGAATGCTGTGTCTGAAGACGAAGCGGATAGCGCAGTTATTCAAGAACAAGCTGAGGCAGATCACGACTATGACTGGTCTACCACTGAAGTCACTGTGCCAACTATGGAAGAGGAAGCTGAAGTGCCCCAGGAGGTCTGCGAAGAAGGCACTTACGAAGCTGAGGAAACCTACGAGGGTGGAGAGGCCGAGGAAACTTTTGAAGAAAGAGAGACTGAAGAAAATGTAAACTACGGAGCAGAAGGTGATGAAGGTGAAGTGGTGACAGAGGAGGTGGAACCATCAGAAGCCCAGCTCGAGATAGGAGAAGGAGTCGACGCGGATGACGAAGAAGCTGAGACGTTTGGCGACTGGGAAAAAGGCTTCGATCCCAGTTCTAATCATTACTTTTGGTTTAACCACAACACTGGAGAAAGCTCGTGGACTCCCCCCGATGGTTGGCCGTATGAAGTCGACGAACCGTTCAGTACTGAAGACGAAACTGGCGGTGAAGAAGAGCAGCAAGAACATGAGTATGAACAGGGTACTGCAGAAGCTCAGGACTTTGGAGAGGCCGGTACGGAAGGTCACGCGTACGACGAGGCCGCGGCGGACGGCCATTACTATGATGAGGGAACCGCTGAAGCTCAGCAGTACGACGCCGAAGGTCAGGGATACGACCAAGGTGCGGCAGAAGGTCAATACTATGAAGGAAGCGATGAGCACGCCTATGAACACGGCGAGGGTGAGGCGGACGGGCATTATTACGAAGTGGGTACTGCAGAAGCTCAATACTATGAAGAGGGAGCGCCTGAAGGTCAATGCTATGAAGAACCAGCAGCCGTAGGTCAGGAGTATGGTGAGACTGACCAGGAGCAAGTGTACGAAGAGGGCGTGGCTGAAGAGCATCAATACCAAGAGAACACCACTGAACACCAGTGGTACGATGAAACTGCGGCTGAAGGTCAGGAGTACGATAAGTTTGAGGCTGCCGCAGAAGAAGACCAGGTAGAACACGAAGAACGGGATGGTACGGAATCTCCACGACGCAGCGAGGTATCCGACTTTGAGTTTGACGACAGCGATCTGCCAGGTTTCTAACTGAATAACACCGATAGCTGCTTGTTAGAACACGCTCCGTTGACTTGTTTGTAACCCTACGGCACACCGGCATTATAGAGTTGGGGTTGGCTCAGTATCTGTAGCTGAGTGCGTTCCGTTTCCCGTGCTGCGTCTTGCCGCTGCTTGGGTGTCACCATGCGACGGGATCCAGTCATACACTTTTCTAAGTGGTTCGTGTATCGGGATGCATGCACCTAGAAGAGCGCTACAGTTAGTGCTGCTAAATTCATTAACAGCAATGAATAGTATGTATATACCTGCCGCTTGCAGTAGAGACAGCTCACAAAGACGCTGTCCTGTTCCACAACAGGCGTGTCGACTGTGCATTCGATGGGCTCCACGTCGTAGAGCTCCTCAAGACTCAGTCCGTCCACAGAAATCTGGCGATGCATCTTAAATAGAAGCGGAAGAATTCGCTGTGCGTGAGCACCTAGGTTTTATCTACGTAGTTACAGTTTGGCGCACCTCGAAACACACGTCCAGAGCGACATCGTCGAGCAGGAAGCGGTAGATCTGCTCCTCCATGATGCTGAAATCTGATAACGTCTGAGAGTTTCTGATACTTGCACTGATTCTATGTGGTGGACACATTTGACTTTTCGCTGGAAGAGAGCACAACTGACGTCGCTCAACGATGATCGAGGTGATTCTGAACGACCGCCTTGGCAAGAAGATCCGCGTCAAGTGCAACGAGGACGACACGGTGGGGGATCTGAAGAAGCTCGTGGCAGCTCAGGTGGGCACACGTCCCGAAAAGATCCGCATTCAGAAGTGGTACACCATTTATAAGGACCACATTACGCTCGAGGACTACGAAATCCATGACGGCATGGGCCTAGAGCTCTACTACACTTAAGGTGCAGCCACCGGGCTGATGTTGAAGACCAAGCAAATGCAAGACATGCGTGACTTACTTAATTTACTTGCAACTTCTTTTCCTTCTCGCTTCCCTCGCACGACTTGCTTGTCGCGGGCGTGAGCTACGCGCCGGATGGCGATTCTGACGTAGCCTTAACTAATGGAGCCAATGTTCAGAAGCGGTGAAGTTTTCTTTCGTGGTGCAGAAGTCCACACGCGAGTCTAGTCGTGTTAACATGAGAGTCTGCAGTTGCTGTGGGGACCGGTGCGCCGGTTACAACTCAGGCCGGCTGCGACACCTCATGACGGGATTGCAATATCGGTCTCATGCTCCCTTCCACCGTGCGTGGAAGGATTCTTGGTGCCGCACATGCTCCATGCTCCGCGTTGGCTGGCAGTCATGCCTCCGTTTTCACTACATCAGCTCCTGCATGAGATTCGCACAATAAGAAACTGTAAGTTTTCGCTTCCTTGGTTCAAGTCACTACAAAGAAATCGTTGAATCTAAGTTTTGTCCAATCCGCGGTAAGATCCTTTAAATATCAGCCAATCGTTGATGGATTTTCTTAACCAAGGCGACTCTACGATCTGCGTGGTTGTTTTTCGCAGTACCCCAACGCCAGTACAGCGAGTGCGGAACTCAGGCAGCAGACACCTCGAGTCTCGCACGGCAGGAAGGCAGGGCAGGCAGCGTATGCCGCCAACGCTCTCTCTCTCCTAGGCTCAGCGGGACGATCGGCGCACTAGGTGAGCGGCGGTCGAAGGGAAGAGAGGCCTTGACAAGAGACTTACGTGTGTGTTACGTGCTGTGACAGATCTCGTAGGCTAAGCAACCAAAGCGACTCTGCCCTCGGGTCTCATTTATTAAGGAAAAGGGAAGGACTGAAGGCGGCTGCAGCCCGCACACACGAGCGCCAGGATTTTGTGCTTCGCCCACACCAAGCGCAACGGCATGGAGGTGCCGCACACGTTCGTGCGCACCGTCAAGGCGCAGGATCTGCGTTTCAGTCAGGTGGACAGCGTGCTGCATGACATCAAGACGAAAAACTCGCCCACATGGGTTATTTTCTCCTTTGCGGTGCGTTTTCTTGGCCTTTGGCGGCGTTTTTGGTGCGCAATAACTCATTCGATCTACTGGATACTGATACAGGATCAGCGGGAGAAGAGAAATACATTGAAAGTGCTTGCGTCGGGACACGGCAGCATCTCGGATCAGTCGAAGTGGCCATCCGAGCTCTTCTCGCCCAACGCTTTATGCTACGGACTCACGAGCATCGACTGTTATGACGAGAACTCGGCACCAACTAATGTGCTGTCATTCTGCTGGAAAGGACGCAACCTCCCGATCTACTTGCGAACCAAATATGCGGAGTTTAACCAAGTCATTAGGGTGAGTGGACGATTGGAGAAGTTGTTGCGAGGAGTGATGTCTAATATCGATTTGTTTGTTTCACTGCAGAAACACATGGGCGCTGTTGCGCATGTGACGCTACACAATCCGGAGGAACTCATGTATGATATTACCTTGCCTTGTCAATGAATACCAGATTCGCGACTTACCCTCGTGAAATATGCTATCGTTCGGCAGGGATGGATCGGTTTTTCTGCAGACCCCACGGCGGCGGCCACGGAGTTCATCGAGGCGGTTTGTTACATCCGATATCGAGTTCACGCCAGAGGTGACGGCAACGGTACAGGATATTCGATCGGATACATCTCCGTTCAACTGGGCCGTATGTGGCTATGATAACTCGGACCTTGAGAGCTCGACCCGGAGGATGATCGTTGTGGAAAAGGGCATGGTACGTCTGTTTTCATTAGCGTAAATGAAATGATTTTTGTTTGGAACTAACGTTTAGTTTTGTTTTGGACCAGACTGGGCTTTATGCGTTGAAAGGAATTGGCGGAATCACCTCGGTACTACAGGAAGGAAGCACGATGTACATATACTTGCGAGTGGATGTTCCACTACATCGCGGAACGGAGCGGATTGTGTCGAAATACGTCCTGGTCACATGGCAGGGAGTGGAAAGGAGCTATAGTGGTGGGACTTCGGATGATGAAGTTGAATTATGGTTTGGGCCAAGCTCGAATGGAGAGCGATCGCCCCAGCGTCGAGATTCGTTTGCATCTAGCTCCAAACTTCAGCGCGCTGTGACTGCACATGTCCACGGTAGTGAAATCTACCGTGTGTTCCCGCACCACGTACGTTTACTGACAAGCTGTAGCAGGACACACATGCTACGTAGCATCTCACAATATCTTGCTGTGGTTACAGGTCCACTTCTTTGCTAGCACTCAGTCTGAGATATCGGAAGAAGCCATTCGTGAGCGCATCAGGAGGGCAGTGGATAACGACTGCATGCTGCTTCGAGTTGTACGTATTTCATGAGTCTACGCCATTCTTGTTGCGACTGTCCCTAATATTCTGCACTGTACTAGGTCTGTGTGCAAGCGTCAGGTGATACGCAAGCGCCTGTGTGCTTAGAAATCCCATTCGATGCCACAGTCGGCGTGCTTCGGCAAGAGATCGCGTCGAACATTGGAATACCGAAGGACCGTCAACGTATTGTTTGGATTCGACAGACGGACGATCTTGCGAAAGGTTCGCCACTACTAGCATTTTATTATCTTGTTGCTTTGACTAGGTATGGTGTCTAACTCGTTTTTATCAAACTTTTGTGTAGACTCTCAACTGTCGACGGCATTAATGCTGGAGGACGAAAATGCAGGCATCCGAAAAGACATTGGACTCGCCCATGGTGACAAAATCCACGTCGATGATAAAGACAATGGCGAGAATTCCGTACTCGCGAAGCTGTTTGAGCAGGTACGATTAAGCTTCTTGGTACAAATATGCGCGTACACTAGTGTGCTTAAACCCTATTTGATTGCCGCATAGATCAATTCGGGTGCAGCAGCAGTAAGTCTCTCAGCTGAAAGACGACACGAAGTGCAGCGAGGAGTGGAAGCCCGAGAAGCAGAGCTAAGGAAGATATTGTCCATGACGCACTATTTAATTCGACGGAAGGCCAATGAAGACCTGAAGCCTGTCGCGCGTCTAGCTGGCGTAGTTGAAGAAGCTGTGAACCGGGAAAAGAAGGAAACAGATTCTGCGTCCCCAACAAGTCAGCACAAGGTTATCCATCGCGCGGATTCAGCTGCGTCCTTGACCGGATCAATATCGGAAGAGCTTGCAAAAGAAGATGTCTCGGCATTGCAGGAGCACGCGCGTGTTCTCGAGTCGCAGAACCAGTATCTGGAGATTCCGTATGAAAGCATTCACATTCTTAGTGGCAAGGAGAACGAGCTGGGTTGCGGAAAAGCAGCTACTGTTTACCGTGGACTCTGGATGAACCGTAACAGCGCTGCTGAGGTGGCTGTGAAGTCGTTCCGTTACGCTCGATTGACCGACAAGATTCTCGGCGATTACAGACAGGAAGTGGCGTTGCTCAGAAAGCTGAAGCACCCGAATATTGTGTTATTTATCGGAGCATGCACGGACCCGAAGTTGATGATTCTTACGGAGTATTGCTCTCGCAAAAGGTACGTTATGTTAGCCATCGTTGTGCTGGTCTAGTTGCTGACAACTTGTGTGTTTGTCCAGTTTATTCGAAGTGATTCACAGCAACAACTTCGAGACGATTCCCTGGAAGGTACGAGTTTTTTCTCTTGTGTCATGCCGATGGTGTCAAGACAAGTCTAACTAACTTCTGCGATGTCGAATAGTTCAAAGTACGAATGATGCTTGACGCAGCACGAGGCATCCAATATCTCCACTCCAAGCGCATTATTCATCGCGACATCAAGGTAAATCAATGTTGTGACAACTTCTTTCATACGAAGCTAACGAGTTTGTTTCCTCCTCTGCAGTCTCACAACTTCTTGGTGGACGATGATTGGAGAGTCAAGGTGGCCGATTTCGGCATCAGCAAGGTGCTCGATACTGACACTGCGTTTACACAATGCGGTACAACAGGATGGCAAGTGAATGCTCAACTTCAAATAGTGTCAAGCGTTAGTTGCTGATCTGGATTGCTTATCTGTGCAGGGTTGCTCCTGAAGTTCTGTTGGACGAAGACTTGGGCTACACATTCAAGGCCGACAACTGGAGGTATGCCTTACTTCAGCTTCTTCTTCTTTGTCAATCAATGCCACTAACCAATCGATCGTGCTTGCTTCCCTGCAGTTTTGCTATTGTGATGTGGGAAATGATCGCCGGTGGTCTGCAGAACCCGTTCATCGGTATGGCCCCTATCAAGTTCTACAACAAGACAATCAATGCTGGCATCCGGCCTCCAATTCCCGACGGCGTGGACAGCGAGTACATCAATCTCCTCACCGAATGCTGGAAATCGGATGCGGCCGATCGACCTTCCTTCGATGTGATCGTGTCTCGACTGGAGCAGATGCTGCTGGATCTAGGCGCCAGCATCGACCTTCCGCCCACGTTCCAGGGTGGATACCACCAGGCTGGACTTGCACCGAACCCATAATTGTTGTGATAGTAAGCCCACCACGTACTGCTTGGTAATTTTTGAGAGACGGAGTCGTACGAAGACCTGTCCTCGATCGTATTATAGCAAGCTGATAGAGAAACAAAAAGAATCCTATCGACGAGGCAGAGAACGTTGAGATAATAGCCAAGTGTTCCATGCATCTCAAAAGCTGCTCACACTCTAACGATTGGCTGAAAACAACGAGAAAACATGAGCATGGAGGCGCTGTACGCGTTGGCGCTGGAGCTCGTGGCGTTCTTCGGCTTCCTATGCATCTTGTTCAACGTTCTGCTCCCTGTGCTGGCCTTCGTCTTGCGCTTCGTGGCTGTTGATGTGCCCCGCGAGTGGCGCAAATGGCAGCTTCATCAAGCTCAGCAGCACGAACTGAAGCGTCTGCAGCGTCATGTCGATGTGTTGACACGCAGGAAGCAAACGGTGAGGACGCCACCTCCACCTTTAAACGCTGCAATGGAGAAATTAATTGCAGTTGTGCCATTCAGGAGGAGCAGGAGACTCGGCGCCGTGTAAGGACGTCAAGCGCCAAGAAACGGCAGCTGATAGAGAAAACGCCACTGCAAGACGAGGGCAGTATTGCCGATAGTAGCTCCATGCGGAAGGTAGAGTCGACTCCTCGACAGCAACGCCATCGACTTAGTATCCACTCGACGGCGAAGAAACCAGCAGCTAGTGGTGTTCGAGAACGCCTAAGATCGAGGTGGGAATTATTATCAAAATGTGCAGCTATAGATTCAAGGAGATAATGGTCATGTGGGTTTACGAACAGGGAGCAGCAAGAGTTTTAAAGGGAGACAACCAGTGCTGGTATTTATGAGGTTGCGTTAGTTAGGAACCCGCCACCCTTAAGAGGATAATGTTTAGTTTTGGTTTTCTTTGGTGGACCAATGGCTGGGAGATTGTGTGATGCTGTTCTTGTGCTCGTGAGTGGGCTTCCTGCTGCTGGTAAAACGACGCTGGCGAAGCATCTAGCGGCACACAGCAGTACGCCTTCAAGGTTGTATGAGCGGATCTCCTTTGATGATCTCTATGATCAAATGGCTAGTGAAGACACAAGCTCGAAACCTGCCGAGTTCGACCCAGAACAGTGGAAAGTGTGTCAGAGAGATATGGTGGTGCGAGTTACTAGGCGTCTAGAGGAACTAAAGGCATCAGACACGAGCAAAGCGGCCACGCCGCAACTGGTGCTGCTTGTCGACGACAATTTCCAGTATCGGAGTCAACGCAAACGCTTCTTCCAGCTCTCCACTGAGCGTAAGGATTCCCATGCTACTAAACTATACTGCTACTGACATGTTATTCATGACATATAGTGAATTGCGGCTTCGGTTTGGTGTACGTGAACGTCTCTGGAGACATTTGTCGTGAGCGGAACGCTAGTCGGAACAAAGGTGCACGAGTACCTGATGAGACCTTTCAGCGGATGGTGACAGTCTTTGAGCCTCCTAACGGCGATCAAAATCCATGGGAAGTGAACACATGCGAGTTGACTAGTTCAAGCGATGTCTCTGATATCGAGGAGTTGATGGACACATTGGTTCAGCAAGCGGACAAGGAATTGAAAGAGCGACGCTGGCTTCATATTGAGAAAACAAAGGAAAAAGCGCAGCAGGTAAGACTCGATTTGACATTTTCTTATTATTCCGTTCCTAATGTCAACGGTCCTGTTGCTCAGCGCCGTGATCGCTTGGCAACGCAGCGAAGCGTGCTTCACCGTGTTGATCTGCAGCTACGCCAATGGATATCGGCACAACTGCAAGACGAAGTTGTTCTTTCACGTGGTATACCAAAGGCACAACTGGCGTCCCAACTCAATCAGCGCCGGAAGAAATTCCTAGAGTCCTTGAAGCGTTCACCCAGTGACATCGCAGCTTCTTTTCCAGAAGACATTGATCAAGTGGTGGTTTCGTTGGTTCTCCGATTTCAGCAACAACAAGAATAGTGTCGATGACTTGGATCTATCCCGGACCATTGTGAAACCACCTCCCACTTGACCTCTAATGGCATTTCACTCTTGGCATTCCTCATTTTGATACCAAACTTCCGAAGTTTAAATCATGGCCAAAGTTGTTGATTCGCCGCATTTTCGGATTGATTCCGATAGCGAAGAAGAAATTGACATCGAGTTTGGAACCCCGCGAGATCCAATATCAGAAACCTCAGACGAGCAAGTTTTGGAACACGATAGAGCATCACTTCTCGAATCTGACCAAAGAAAGAAAAAAGTGAGGACGACTATTCTAACGGTGTCCTTCCTTGTTCTTGTGGGGGTAAGCATCGGTCTTGCTGCACGCTTTTCGCGAGGTCATTCCGATTCAACAAGCATCGACACTGGCGATGGTTTCTCAGTCCCCATTGGAAGTCTGGAAACTATAGGAGGCGAAGAGGTTCAAAACGGTCATGTGGTACCCTTCTTTGATGTGCAGTTCTACCCGGGTGAGAGAGCTCTGTTCGTCCTCAGTAAAGCACAATGGAACTCTTCCTTTATCGTGTACCCGACTGTCGTGAAGCGCGCTGCTCCGGTGATTGCTGGTGTAGAGCGAGGTGGTATCTTGCTGGAAACCAACGATTTTGTTTTCCACTTCGAGTTATCTACTGACGGGCAGCACCTGCAGCTTGTACAGGAATATCATTACGCTAGTCTACATGGAGACAAAGCTGATGAGCTGCAGCAAATATTCGACGAAAGTCAGTGGCCTGGGTATATTACGAAAGTACCTATATACGCGGAGACTGAGGACGCCTACTACATTCCGTCGGATTTATTCCTCTCGAATGGATTCTTTGTGTCGTCTGTGCTTGCTTCGTCTGACTTCACTGCGCTCGAAAAACCTTCAGAGTCTTTTGCAAGCAACACAATGCTCTTCGTCGAGTATGAGCTTGCCTCTGGAGTCATTGAGGTCAATTACGCCATCGGGCTGTTACCAGATAAGATAATGCCACAAAGAGTGGCAGACGATCGAATGGGTTACTTTTCCAAGCGCTACACTCGGTACAGCTTGACGGACCAAGAGCTCAGCGACGGCAATGGTTACCATCGATGGGATCCTCAGATGACAGTCATTCACCGTCGAAAACTCGAGCTTGACAGCTCTGGAAAACAGACGAAGAATCCTATCACGTACTATATCGATCCATCCGTACCGAATGAATGGAGAGAAGCCTTTGCTACGGGTGTGGAGGCTTGGATCCCCGCATTTGAGCGAATCGGCTTCCCGAATGCTATTCGTGCGGTGCTTCCAGGAGACAGCGACTGGCCGAGTGACTACCGACTTGGAGATCTTCGATACAACAGCATCTCAGTCATGATTTCGGAGCAGACTTACGCTTACGGTCCTACTATAATTGATCCGAGGTCTGGAGAGATTTTGCACAGTGATATTGTCTTCGAGTATGGATTTTTCAACGAGGTCATGGTCGATTTCGACATGAAATCACCAGTAGATCCGCCACAGTCCTCGAAAACTAGTGAACATAGTGATGCAGAGAGCTCAAATGTACTGAAGGCGAACAAGAAGTTCCGGCATGCTCGCACAGGTCGAAGCCGGTCGTGTGGTTTTGCTCACGAAGAACAACACAAAGTTGATCGGATGATGCTGAGCTCGGTAGCTGGAGACGACAGCGGCTTCGTTCCTAAGAGACTCATAGCCCAACATTTCGCTGATATTGTCATGCACGAAGTTGGCCACACACTCGGTTTGCGTCACAACTTCGCCGGTTCTTCAGCATACTCACGTGATCAACTACGAGATCCTGCATTCGTCGCCGAGCACGGAATGTCAACATCAATCATGGATTATTTGCCCGTGAATATTTTTTCGGATCTGACGAAGGACCAAGTGGAAAATCATAGTTTTTTCATGACTGCGATCGGAGCTTACGACTATGCGGCAATTGCCTACGGATACTCGGTTGTAGATGACGAGATTCCTGGCTACAAGCACCCTCGCCTGACTGAACTGGCATTAGCTGCACCGCTGTTTCTCAGTGATGAAAGCGTTGAGAACATGTTGAACCCTTATGCCCAGCTCTTTGATTTGTCTTCCGACCCAGTGGACTATGCAGCTGATCGCCTCAAGTTCGTCCAGAACGCACGAAGTTCTCACGCAGCGCTTGATAAAGTGCCAGAAGACGCATCGTGGACTACGCTTTGGCAACGTGAACATGTTCAATTGCGGTTACTTGCATATGCCATTAACATCGTACGACCAATTCTTGGAGGAGTGAACATCACTCATGCACACCGAAGCAAGGACGAAGGCGCTTACAACGCTACGTTTATACCCAAAGAAACTCAGCTTAGAGCTCTTAAGGTGCTTCTGCGTATCATTCAAGCGGAAAAAGGGTTATTCCCAGAGCCAAAGGACTACGGTTCGTTCGTGGAGGTGGTCGGCTTCGACGGTGAGGACTGCAACGAGGCAACGCTGGATTATGGTTGTCTCGGGCGTGGACTAGTTGATGTTGGTGCCTACGTGCTTCGCGTTCGAGAAAGAGCTTTGATATCAGCATTATTCCCCGCCATGGCGCGTATCGTTCAGCAAGACGCGCTAAGTCCGCTGACGCTGAATGAGCTGCTGACAGAAGTTGCCAAAGCCATGAATGCCGCATCATATAGCTTTACACTGAAGGAATTTCTGGACGAAATGTTAGCAGAAACCATCAGCCACCATGACACCGACGCACGTATTAAACGAGGCATTGAGGAAAAGTGGAATATGACTCTGCCTCCGGTTGTCGTTGTCAAAGCTGAAGATGGACACGAACACCCTATCGGTCGATAGAAGTTGAAGTGCTTGATTACCGAATATTTGTTTTTCTAATGTTAAATTTACGATAGGGTTTCTAAACGTTACTTTTGCATTTCGTGCGGCTGGCAGTTGGTCAAGTCGATATGCTGCTCTCTCGTCTGCGCAGCCGTGTGCCGTTGCGGCCAACGGCTTTGACTCTGCGAAGCTGCTCTTCCCACGCTGCCGATTCAGACAATTCCGAGTCGACAGTGCGTGTGCGCTACGCTCCAAGTCCTACCGGCTACCTGCATCTGGGTGGTCTGCGCACTGCGCTCTTCAATTATCTGTTCGCCAAAAGTTCCGGTGGACAGTTTATCCTGCGTATTGAGGATACGGATAAAGTATGAAAAGCTGCTTTTTTCTCTATCGTCATTCCTGGCGACTTGCAGTGCTCATTGTATGGATATTGTGTACAGACGCGTCAGGTTGAGGGATCGGTAGAGGCGCTTGTGAACAGCCTCAAATGGTGCGGCGTCGAGGAGGACGAGGGTGAGTGGAGTAGACTATGATGGCGAATAGTAAGGATTTATGATAGTGTGGTGTATTTAATGCTTCAGGTCCCAACGTTGGTGGTCCCCACGGCCCGTACATTCAGTCGCAGCGCCTTCCGATCTACAAGGAGGCCGCCGAGAAGCTGATTGAGGTGGGTAGAATAATATTCTATTAACTATTTTACTGTGCTTGGTGTGTTAACTATATCTTGGTTTGCTGTAGAGTGGGAATGCTTACCGCTGCTTCTGTACGAGTGAGCGTCTACAGAAGTTGCGGGAGTCTCAGACCCGTCATGGCGAGGCGACCATGTACGACCGTGCGTGTCTCGGTCTAGACGAGAAGGAGGTGGAAGCGCGAGTGGCTCGCGGAGAACCGCACACAGTTCGACTGAAAATCCCGGAGGGCAAGACGGTTGTCAAGGACCTACTGCGTGGATATGTGCAGTTCGAACACGCTGGTATTGACGACCAAGTTTTGATGAAGAGCGATGGCTACCCGACGTATCACCTTGCGAACGTGGTGGACGATCACGCTATGCGCATTTCTCACGTTATCCGCGGCGAGGAATGGCTGCCGTCGACGCCGAAGCATGTAATCCTGTACAAGGCACTGGGATACGAGGCCCCGACTGTAAGTGACGCCTGTTTGCTGATAGTTAAGAAGAAACTTACTTACTGATTGTGACTATGTACTTGAAGTGGGCACATTTGGGTCTCCTACTGAATGAAGACCGCTCCAAGCTGTCGAAGCGTCAGGGAGATGTCGCCGTCGAGGATTTCCGGGTTTGATTAATCTTTTTTTCAGCCAGAGATTTTGCACTGTCGATGAGATTGACTGATTTCTTTACTCTTTTACGTGTGCAGAACAAGGGGTTTATCCCAAGTGGCCTGGTCAATTTCGTGGCTCTTTTGGGTTGGAATCCCGCCGGTGGCAACAACCAGGAGATTTTTCAGATGAAGGAGCTGGAGAAGCACGTACGGAATGCTATGTTTTTGATTTGTTTATTACTGTATGCTGACGTGCATATCCTTTTCACTTAGTTCTCGATTGATCACGTGAACAAGGCCGGATCGGTTGTAAACGTGGATCGTCTCCGCTGGATTAACTCCCGTCACGTTCGCGCGCTGTTTGCTGAGGAGACTGCAACTGACGAACACAAATTAGCTGTTGTGAATGATGTGGTACCGATGTGTTCGTCTTCTTTTGAAGAAGCGGGCGTGTCCTCCACTGCCGCTGATCTAATCGATAAGTTCGGTGTGAACTATGTCTGGCGAGCGATGGATCTGATGAAGGTAGGATACCAAGTCATGACATGCATCAAGCTGTCAGTCCGTGCTCACATTGCTTTTTACTGTCCAGGAACGCGTGAGTGCACTACCCGAATTCGGTCCGCTGTGTGTTCCATTCTTTACTGAGCCCAATCTCAGCTCATCGATTGCACAAGATATGAAGGCTAAGTACATTGATGAGAGCACACCAGAACTTGTAGCGGATGTCTGCGCAAACCTACGCAGTCTCTCTGATGAAGAATTTACACCGGTGCGTCGTATGTTGATCCCGCTATTGACTTCTGATGGTGTCAGCTAATTCACATACTTGTCGTCGTTCTTCTTTGCAGGATCACATTACAAAGAGTATTAAGGCTGTTGCAAAGAGCCGAAAGTTGGGGTTGAAGAAGTAGGTTGCAAAAGCTAGCTACCAATTGTGCTCATATCTAATCTCACCTGCGATCATGGTGTCATTGTGCAGAGTGCTGATGCCGATTCGTTACTACTTGACGGGCATGGATGTCGGTGCTGGACTTGGTGATACGATTGAACTGCTCGGCCGTGAAACTGTGCTTCGGCGATTGAAGCTCGAATAAAGTGATACCGGTGGCGAACCAAATAGAGTGAGTACTCAAGATACGTTTGTGCAGCCTTATAGAGAAGATGCTGCATGGAGATGTCGACAACATCCGCGTTAGGACAAACAAAAATGCTATTCATGTTTGCAGGAGAAACAGATTATAGAGAGTGCCTTGTTCGCAAGCTCAGTGCTTCTTTCCCTTGGCCGGTGCTTTGAGTACAATCTGAGTGGTCTTCGCTGTGGTCGCCTTCCGGTTCTTTACGCGCTTCACGAGCTTTTTCGTTGCAGACGTTTCCTTCGCAAGAGCTTGGGACAGCTTTCCTGGGAGCAAAACCTTCGTTGCGGCCTTTTGCTTCTTCTGGGAGTTCTTCTGTCCTGTGATTGTGATGCTCAGCTTGGTCTTGTTGTTGGTAGTCCGGGTCACCTGCCGTACTGGAGTCTTCATTGGCGCCTTTGACGTCTGCAATTTCTTGGAATTCTTCGACTGCACGACGCGCGTCGGGGACGAAACCTTCCGCGTCTGCTGTGGTGCGTTTTTCTTTTTCTTCGATTGCTGAGCAGTGTTGCTCTGCTTGGTACCCTTTGCTGCCCCAACTGGGCGGTTCTTTGCCGTTTCCATTCGCATCTGCCGCCTTAGTTTCGCCGTGGTGGCCGCAATGCTCGTCTTAGTTTTGGTTTGTGCCGTGTTGCTCTTCTTAGTTGGTGGTAGAGTTGGCAATCCACGGTTCTTGTTTACCAGAGCCTTGCGCTGAGCCTTTTGGTCGTTCTTCACAGTCGGAACCTTCTGTTGCTGCGACTTTTGTTTGGGTGTCTTCCTCTTGTCTACGGGTTGCGACTTCTGCTTGAGTTTCTTGGCCTCCTCCTTCTTTAGCAGCTTGTGTTCCTTCCTGCGCTCCTTGATCAGCGCATCTGTAGGCAGACAGCAGCTCAGTCAGTAGATGTAGACGAAAGTATCTTTCGACACTCGCAGCACTGCACGCACCGAGAGACAGATCCAGACGTCCTTCAAGATCTACACCACGCGGACTCACGTTAGACGCAAATGGGTGAATATCGCTGGGGATGGCAATAGGGGCGGTGGAAGTTGCCATGGCTGTACAAGTGTTCGGCGGCGGGCAAGTTGCAGAGTGACTGGGACCTTCTTGCACCGCTTCAACGTCATTCCCGTACAAGATACCGCCTCACGAAAAGACGCAACGTGTGATTCGACCAATCACAACAGTCAAACAGATCTGTATTACCCAATCAAAACACAGAAAATCCATGGAAAGATCTCGTGTTCGAAACGGCCCATCAGATAGGGCGACCAAGTTGAACGCAAAGTTAACGGCCAACCATTAGGGACCCTAATGGGATTGCTAGCCTACGGCTGCCCAGTGGAGCCGTCGAGGAACTCGAGGTGTGTGGCCGTGGGTTCGAGCTGCCAGTCCTCGCGGATGTGCTGCTCGTTCCAGAACTTGGTGAGGTGGCGCTGGCCCGAGTCGCACAGGACCGTCACGATGGTGTGACCCGGGCCGAGCTTGCGCGCGGCACGCACTGCCGCAACGCAGTTGAGTCCACTAGAGCTACCCACAAAGATGCCTTCTTCACGCAGCAGGAAGCGGGACATCTCCACAATCTCTTGGTCTGTCACCTTGAAGGCATCGTCGATCTTAGCCAGCATAAAGTTCTCCGTCAAGCGATCAATTCCCACACCCTCTGCGATGGTGTCGTATCTACGGTTGGCAGGCAAGAGACAACAACTTAGCATAGGCGACACCACTGAAGGATATGGTTGTCCTTCCTTACCTGTGTCGCCGAACCTTGGTCTCGGCTTGCTGTGGAGCGTAGCAGACGTTACTTCGAACCTGGGAGCACGACAAGTTAAATAAACACAGTCGCAAAATGTAGCTACTCCGATGACATGTTTACCTTGTTATACAGACTGGATCCAGGGGGATCAGCGAGGAATACCTGGACGTCGGGGTTCTTCTCCTTCAGGTACGCTGACGTTCCAGCGATGGTGCCTCCCGTGCCTTCAAGCCAAACGCAACACATGCACACATAAATAACCCAAGACGCAGTTATCGAATATATCAACAGACACCAACCTGCAGCCATCACGAATGCGTCCACGGTTCCATCGGTCTGGCGCCAGATTTCGGGGCCTGTGGTGGTGTAGTGGCTATCGAAATTGGCCGTGTTTTCGAATTGATCTGTAAAATATCCTCCTATGATAATAAATCAACCAGACGGTTAGCGTTTTAATTTTTCACATCCAGTAGTGAAGCATTGCATCTTACCTTCTGTATTACGTGCCAAACGCTTGGCCTCGTTCACATAGTGCTTGGCGTTCACGATAGACGCTGGCTTCACTAACACGACTTCAGCACCAAACTGCTCCAGTAATTGACTCTTTTCCTTCGCTTGGTCGTCGGGCATCACAATAATGCATCGGTATCCACGGGCTACACAACGTTCACAGCGTAATGGCATATTAGCAACATACTGCCGTGATATGTGCGACTTCAAGAAACAGATAAACCAACCTCGAGCCATTAGCGACAGACTTATACCCGTGCTGCCTGAGGTGCCCTCAATAATAGTTCCTCCTTCCTTGAGAAGGCCTCGTCGCTCGGCATCTTCCACGATTCCTTTCGCTACTCGATCCTTTGAGCTTCCACCTGGATTCAAGAATTCCGCCTTCGCCTATTGGCAGCATCAAGTAGAGCAATATCTCCATTTAACTCTTATAGCACTGGCATCATTACTGGATTCACTCGAGCCTACCAGAATCTTGCACCCCGTGGCCTTGGACAGACTGGTGAGCTCAATAAGCGGTGTGTTGCCCACTAACCCGGGGAATCCGGCCAGATACTTCTCCTTCTTGGACTTTTTGCCGAAAACACGGTCCCAAGACGCATCACCATTCACTGCCAGCTCCAGTATTTTCCACAGAGACAGCGACGCCATGGTCATGCACAGGCCCCATCGCCAGAGCGACACGCCCCAGTGTCCGCCGGTCTCCATTTCAATTTGCGAGTCACAAGTTGTGATGCACTCAACTGTCACCATAGATTATTGTCCAATCAAAACCATTTATCGCATTCATCACTACATATTTCAGCCAATCAGAAAACTTCAACTACAACTGTCTGACTCCGACAGCTTGGCGATAGAAACCTGCAGCCCATTGCAGAGCTTCACGTCCAGCCCCAGCGCCGCCACCTCCCTGTTCATCCAATCCAGCTAGAATCAGCAAAAAATTTCCTAGCTATTACATGCAGGAGCATTTAAAGCCACGCACCGTTGGATCTCTTGGAGGTCGAGCAGCAACTGCATTCGCATCTTCTCCGTGTCGGATACGGTGTTGTTGGCGAGGGTGGAGCTGGAGCCAGAGTGTCGCTGCAGCTTTCGGCTTTTGAGCGACTCTTCGAGCTCCAATGCCGACCTCAATAGCTCCGACGACAGACTCGAGTACACATCGCAGACCTCCTCCACAATGGCTTGCAGCAGCTGCTGTTTCTTGGCCGCATCGAAATGCATGCCCCACTTCTCCAGGAATTCCTGCATTGGTCTGTGCAGTAGTGATTAGTTCTGGTCATCAATAGGAGCAACAACAATAAAAATTTAGCTGTACTGGATGATGCTGACCACGTAGGTCGACGGGTTCGTTGGTGGGGGCTTGTTTGTCATCTGATACTGGCCTTTCACAGTGCTGCATAGGTAGAAAAATATTAAGAAGTGGCTAAATTGCACGGTCATTCATGAACTCTGACGTACCGAATTGCTGGAAGGACCTTTTTACAGTCTGCAGATACCATCGTCACAGCTGTAGACCAGCACCTAGCCTCCAGCTCAGCCAACGATGCAAGCGGCTACAATAAACAGCAAAGCAAAAAACGCTTTCAGTTCTCAGCAAACAATGGCGATATTCACGCGTGATTAAACCAACCTCTTGAAACAATTCGGTCACAAAGGCTTGGCTGTCGTCTGTGAAGGTATCAACATGGGTCTTTACAATAGCGAGAAGATATTGAGAAATCTGAGAGGACACAGGCAGTTAGAGCAGGTACTAGTAGTTAGGCGTCAGATATCTACAAAAACGTTGACAGGACGTACCTTCTTGTATAGCACATGGAAATCGCTTCCAGCAAACAATAAATCTTCTTCGGTAGAGAGGAAATAAAGCGGCACAGTGGCAAAATCCGCCTTGTTTCCACTATTGATCACCGCCACGGTATTCAACAAGGGTTCCTTCCAGATGTCAATATAATACGCAAAAAGCTGCACGCAAAGTTTGCAGAAGTTGGGAAGCAGTGGTGCCAGGAAGACCCGCTCACTCCAGCAATCTTGCATTGCTTGCCACAGGCGTTTTGAGTTCTCGAAAACTAGGCCCGACTTGTCATCTGAGTTTGCTGTGCTGTTTACCGATGCACCTGGTTCGTCACGCTTGACGCCAAAAGACTTCTCTAAGCTCGAAGCCAGTTGCGATGCTCGAAGCTGAAAGTACACGTCGATATTCCACTTTTCCTTAAACTCCACCACGCTCTCGTGTGACCGGAATCGGATCTTCATGATCTCAGTCGTACAGAAACGCTCCTCGATATCCAACAAAAAGCGCATACTGATGGTGTAGCTTTGGTGGAAGCGCTCGGGATCTGCAGCTTGAAAAATGACTCCGTGCTTCGACGACAAAATCTCCTGCAAAGGTTTCCAGATTGCGTTGCCGAGAATGTCCACTGAACATTTACTTTCCCCCTGACAAACGGATAGCGCAAGGGTGTCTGCGAATTTGCTGGTAATGAAGTCCAAAATGGACTCATAGATCTGAGGCAGACCCTCACAGGAGCCGCGGACTCTACCGTCCAGTTTACCCCGTGTTAAATTTTCCTCAGCAAACGGCTGGACTAGCAGACGTCCAATCATTTCTTCGGGAATATGACTTTTGTGAAGCAGTACGTAGGCTCGTAACAGGTAGCTCAACGTTAGCGCGCTGATGGCGTGGTCGCGGTTATAGAATGTATCGGGAAAGATCTCAGTCGCGAATTCTGTCTCCAGTCGATGCAGAAGCGTTTCTTCAATAACTGCAAGACGTTTCTCCTCCTTCTACACCACACAGTGCAAACATACAGTCAGAACTCCCCACATTGCAAACTACACGACTAATGCCTGTCTACCTGAATCATGCTAAGGTGCATAGCGTTCATGAACTCGAGATCCAACTGGACAAAAATTTGTGCCGCTCGCTCCAGTTTCGCACAGCCCTCGGCCGCACTCGTGGCATTGAGACTCTTCTTCACTCGATCAAAATTCTCAAATTCGTCTTCACTGTCCTCGTCCGAGACGATAGGTCCACCCTTACCCAAGCTCTGCTCCTCGTCATCGCTATCCGCCGGTGACTCGATCTCCAGTAGATCTTCAAGCAATAGCAACTTCTGCGAAATCTGGATGCTAAGCTGGAGGTCTTTCTCCTGCTTTTGCAGATCCTCCGCCGTCTGTAGTTGAGACTGGATCTTATTCTGCAGCGCGGCCTAATATATTTACGCAACACATGATGCAGTCAGCCTAAGGAACCCTGCAGCCGATCTCGTTTCCAATGGTTACCCACCATAGCACTCTGCACTTCGTCCACTCGCTTAAGTACCGCCAAGATGGGTGCGCGTACACTGGAGACTGCCTCATCCACACCCTTGAGTTTGGACGAGAGCTGCAGGAACTCAGCGTAGTCCTCATTGATGATGGCAACAAGCTGGTTCTCCAGCGCCGTCTGGAACTGCTTCAGGTCTTGATGGATGGTCTCCATTGGGCTGTGTGTACGGCAGTCCTCCAGGAATGCCCCCACCTCGAATATCTCCCCCGAAAAAGCCTCCTCATCGAAACAGTACTTGCCAAGCACCATGCTGATGTTGGCGATCATACAGCGAGTTCACAACTTCTATTTGTCGGAATCACGAAAATACCGGCTTACCGGTACCGTTTCTGTTTTTTGGTACCGATATGCGAAAAACGGTTCCACCAGTATATACCGGTACATACCGGTATTCACTGTTGCATCATGGTAAAAAACAATATAAAAATTTTTCTTGCGCAATTATTTACATGCGGCTTTAGTTTTTTTTTTTGACTATAAAAATAATTGTAAGAGTATTAATATTTGGGGCAAAAACATTGACTCATATTTAGCACTCAGATTTAAATGGAGCTGCGTGGATTTTCAAAATGTTTTTGCAACAGTCACTTTTGTTCGTCCCTGGGTCTGTTTTTCATATTTTTTAAGGGAGGGGGAGATTGTGAACAAAAAGGAAGTCACGTTGTGAGCACGGAGTTTCTACAAGAACTGGCGAAACGATGCCAGTAAACGTGTTCACGTTAGTTAGTTTTCCTGAATAGAAATTCAATTGTGTTCAACGATAAAAAAATTGTTACTAAGCACTCGGCAAACTCATGCGACCTCAAGTGGCCAAACTGTGAATTTCTTTGGGTGCCCAAAACAAGGGTCGTACCGATGGTAACCTTAAACAAAATAGGGGTATTTTCGAAGTAACCCTGATTACACAACCACCGAAGATAATTGCGGTGGTAGAGAAATCATTACTTGAAGCTGAGCAAGCGCAAGAAAAATCAAGAGGTTTTTACTCTCGACGCGACGCGAAGATGGCGGACGCGGAGCGGCGCGTGCAGTCGATGCCGCATCAGCGTCTGGATCGAGATCCCTCACGGTGCGCACTCGAGTGGATGACATCCAAGTGGGTCTGTTTCTGAATGCGGTTTGGGGTTCCCGTTATTATTGCTCAGCTTGACAACGTTCCCGGTGCCCGGGTTCTTGGCTCCCACTTTTCAGGTCAGCAGTAAATTTGCTTCTATAGGTAGCATGGCTCCACACATATATGCTATAGGAATTTCTATTAACTCAGATTCTTGCTATTTTGTTGTCTTTGCAGGAACCAGACAGCAATGCTGTTAGCTCTGAGACTCCAAAAGCTGTCGGTATGTGCCACAACTGCAGTTACTGTCGGGGGGTAATGACAACCTAAGCGGTTACTGGTTTACTTTGATTTTGCCGTCGATTGTCAGCGTCTCCTGTGAAGATACGCCCTCCGCCCATGTCGGCTGGCAATCAGTACTGGATGCCAGATCACCTCTGCAAGGTGCGTCGGGTGTTTGGATGTTGTTGAGGACTGCTTGGTGTTTGTCCTAAGGGAATTGTGTACTATATTACAGGTATGCTATGATTGTTCTGCAGCGTTCTCACTTTTCCGACGTCGTCATCATTGCCGACTCTGCGGACAAATTTTCTGCTACGAGTGCAGCAACCAATTCGTCGATGGAACACCCCACGGGTTTCCTGGCGTCGTTCGAGTGTGCACTTTCTGTTTCCAATTCGCAGACGCCGCTGGAAAAAAGAAAGCAGTAAACAAGGATCAGAGACGGCACTCGATTGAAAGTTTGGATGGAAACGAGACGTCGAGAGATTCTCTCTCCAATCGGTTTGACAGGTCATCGCATCGGCTGAGTGGAGAACTTGGCGCTGTAAAGCCATCACCGCTTGTTTTTGGTCCACCAATTGATCCAAATGAAGCACCGGCGCTGTTATCGCCAGTCGACTCAAATTCAAGTGATCCTGCTGGGTTAGAGCAACCTGCAGACCCAATGAGCGCCACAACCGAGTCGGTAGATTTATTCGAGGAATCGGACAGTGTAGAAGTGCAGCAGAGGTTTCGCCCTCGAGTGCGGACCAGGAGGAGACATTCCAGCGCGGAACTTTTAGATGCGATTGAAAGTGGTGGCCTTATGGAAGCCGAAGTGCTGGCTTTTAAGCAGGGGCGAAAGAAATCGTCTCCTAAAAAAGAGATTTCAACTGTTCCTGAAGAGACACGGTGGGAACTTGCAGCGCACAACAGTAATAACCTTCATACGCAACGAGAAATTGCGCTGGACATGTACATGGTACGGTGAAATTATGCGTACAATGTTGACGACTAAGACTGACTGATAACCACTTATGTTATCGTTATCTATGTGTGTGCGTATAGCAAAGCGCCCACGACCAAATTCGCGATGGCATCAAACAGTCGGTGTCCGCTCTGTCAGACAGCTTACCAGAGTCTGAGTCTATTGACCTGAATCAACTGGCTCTGACGCTGGAAGACATGGCTTTTGTCGTGACGGGCCATTTACTCTTCAGCATGAATTTCCGCTCTCCAAGTGGCTTTAACTACTCGAATCTCGTCAAAGTGAAGAGCATTGCTATGGCTACCGATGCTCAGACAAGCAAGAAGGAGCCAAATTACAATTTCAAGTGGCTAGCTGGAACTGTATGCCACAAGCACCTGAGCCACAAACAAATGGCGCGACAGGTTGCGAATCCGCGCATTTTACTTTTTGCGTGTGGAATAAGTTACGACCGCTCGAACGGAACTGGGCGTATGAGCTCACTCGATACATTACTGGAGCAAGAAAAGAGCTACATGGCCATATTGGTCGACAAAATATCTGCGTTGGAGCCGGATGTCATTTTTGTGGAGAAAACTGTCTCGCGATATGCACAAGAGCTGTTGTGTGAACGCCGAATATCGATCGTGCTCAATGTCAAGAGTGAAATGCTGCACCGAATTGCACGTCACACTGGGGCTGACGTTTTGACATCTGTGGATCATGTGGATAAAGCTGACCCTGCAAAGGTAATTGGCACCTGCCGTTCGTTCTTGGTCAAGTCGATCCCTGTGGTTCCGGACGAAGGCTTGTCACCAGCGAAAAAATCGTTGCAGGCGCTTGCTGGAGTGTTCATGAAAGCACCAGCGGTGCCAAGTCGTTTGCGAACCGACACATACTTGTACCTTGACGGATGTGACCCGCTTAATGGCTGCACAGTGCTGATTACTGGTCCGTCAAAGCATACATTGAGGCTACTGAAGCAGCTAACGCGCACAGTGCTATCGATGACGTATCAGTTACTGTTGGAAGCTCATGTGTTATCCGACCTGGATTTGAACAAGAACGTCAGAGCGAAACTTACAGAGGAACAACACACAACCTGGTGCACAACATCAACCTTACGTATCCGCGACCCTGGATCTCCAAACCCTCGTTACCATCAATGCGTTGAAGCCAAGCATCTTCGTATTACAGCTTGCTCGGATGAGGATGTTTCGTTCGGGAATTTTCTGAACCAAGAGTTGGCAGCCCTCTCTCTAAAGTGCCAGGTACGTGGTTTTGTTTGCTGGAGATTCGTTTTGTTATTAACCAACGAACGCCTTGTTCTGTTGTATTCATCTCTAGAATGTAAAATGCAACCATTTAATGGCAGATCACGTTCACTCGTTTAGCTGCCGAACAGGAACGATCACAATTTCGTTCGAGGAATTACCGGACAAAAACAAACAGTCTTTGTCCATGTCCATGAGCCAAGCGAGCGACACTGGGGCGACTGATAAATCGTTTGGATCTTTTAGCGAGCTGTCCTTCACGATGGGCTCCGAGAGAGATATCAACTTACTGGCGATGATGACACCAAACTCCTTCTCGCAAACTTCTGGAAATGAAGACGAAACTGCGATGGCGGCGGAAAAAGGATATCCAACGGTGATTTTTTGGCGATGGTGCCGCGAGTGCAAAGGTGTCACTTCGCCATTTATTCCGTTGGAGAAGTATATTTACAAGTACTCGTTTGCAAGATTCCTGGAAGTCCTTTTTTCTGAGGCAGAAGGGTCAGTGCTGCCTAAATCACCGTCCGCAACGTGTACACATACCTCTATGGAGTCACACGTTCTTTTCTTCAACATCGGCAACTCCGTGGCACGTTTCGATTTCCAAAAGCAGGTGTCACTTCGTCTTGGTCATATCGATTTGAAGCGCAGTACCAATACTCTCCGCTCAAAGCAGTCTTGGAATAACATTGAGCAAGAGATTGTGGAGAAAGAAGTCACTGCTCGTCTGGAGAGGTTAAAGGGCCTCTTGAAGTCGCTTATTAAGTCTTTTACCGATAAAGTGCAAGGAATCAATCTGGCTGTGGGGGCTTTCGAGCGCACTGATGCGGACCATCATCACGCTCGAATCATTCTCGAAGTTATGTGTATTTCCAAAATGGTGCGAAGTGGTGACGCAATGATTTCACATAAATTAACGCAATTGGGAAAAGAGCCTGCAAACAGTTTGGGGGCTTGCGACGCCACCCAACGTGCACTGTATTTGATGGCATGCAAGTGGATTACTTGCATGCTTCGACTTCGCAAATTAATTAAGAGGCATCTATCGACGGAGGCAGCACCACCAGCTCCAAATAGTGGCTCGTTCACACTTGGGGGCGTCACGTTTCACCCTACTGCTGTTCTGTCGCCAATGGCATCCCCACGGGTCGTAGAAGAATCCACCATGACCCCCAGCGCAATTGTTAAGGAGCCCGATTGGGGTGAAGGTGCTGAACCTCTCGTTCGACGAAGAAGTAGCGGTGCTCTTAGCTCTGTGACCGAGTCAGAAGCAACCACGCGAAGTGCAGTATCATCAGCATCAACTATCGGAAACATTGAGTCATCCAAAAGATCATCGATGCCGTTCTCCAGTGGTGCTTACAACACTGGGGACGGAAAAGAGGTGCGTATTACGGCGATACTGTTGCTGTGGCTGCCATTATCTTACGAGGTTAACGCAATATTGCATTCTAGGGTTCACGACCAGGCTGGAAAGATGCGTTATTGGATCTCTACCGCGTTCTCGGCCGACCTGAACCTGGAAGTGACTTCACCATAGATCTTCCTGATGAACTGATCGCAGGGCATCCAAGCCTACCTCAACGATCAAAATCCCGCGTAGTGCTGGTAAACGAGGCAAAACCGATCACATGTGTTGCGTATGCTTTATCTACAGATTCTTACGAAGAGGAGTTGGACGGATGGAAACTTCGTGTCCATAGTGAAGGGGTCGAGTCAGTTGCTGCGCAGAAGCAAAATTTTGATGGTGCAAGCACGAACTGGTCACGGGCAGCTCTTGAAACAACGCTGAATGTACCGTTCAAGTTCGCTGCAGTGGAAATGCCGGTTCACTTGTCACTTTTGCCAGGCAACACATCGTCAACAGCGTCGAATACGTGCTGGGAATTATCGACGATAGCATATTACCCACTTCAGGTAAGCTCATTCTTGCTGTATCTGCTGATTTGAACTGCAGATTGACGACGTTGATGTTGACACTGGTTAGTTTGAAGTCCTACGTGAATTATTCTACGGGAGTCTGCAGAGTTTTGCATTTTCAATATCTCACGTGGCAAACTGGGATGCCAATGGCGGAAAATCGGGTGCCTCCTTCTACCGAACACTAGACGACCGCTTCGTTATCAAGCACATCTCATCGAAGGAAATGCAGAGTTTCTTGGGATGCCTCCCAGGCTACTTCAGATACATGGCGAGTATTTACTTTGACGGACGAGCCAGTCTTTTATCAAAGACTGTCGGGCTTTTCCAGACTACCATTACTCGAAAGGATTCCGGACAGAAGACGGTGCAATACATCTGTGTCATGGAAAATGCGTTCTACCAAAAGCAGCTCACACGGACCTACGATCTCAAGGGAAGCTCTCGGAACCGGTTTGCCAAGCCGCGACCTACCTCGGAAAATGATACCAGTAACCATGTACTGCTGGACGGCAACTTCTTGGAGTTTACCAAAGGCCACCCCGTGGGTGTGCTAGCAGAGGACCACGAGTTTATATTGAAGGCGGTGGAGAACGATACTGCATTTCTCTACTCGATCAACATCGTGGACTACTCGATGGTTATGGGACTAAGTTATCGACAAGGCGACACTGGAGAGAAGGAGGAGGATCCATCGGAAATGACCGCTGGTATCATTGACTACCTGCGTCAATTCGATCTAATCAAAAGAGTTGAGAGTGTCGGCAAGTCTGTCGGTATGATCGCTGGACAATCGTCTCCTACCATTATAGAACCGGGCCTTTATGGCAAACGCTTTCGAGATGCCATACACCGGTACTTTATGCCAGTAACTCCAATATCGTCCGGCACCAACGATGATAAATAAACGACTTTATGATTCTGAAGATTTCGATGGTGGTGCGAGTGCTCGGCTAATAGCTTCAATGTGTGCTGACGTGGAGATAATAGGCAACAAACAGCGGCAGCGAGTAAACTGAACAGCGTGTCGTGAACATTTTTTTCGGAAATGCTTCGTTCCAATGCTCACACCTCGCAGACCATCAGTAACAGGGTATACAAACTGAAGCGCGGACGAACTGGAGGTGTTGGCATGAGGTCTCGAACTCCTGAAGTTCGGCTTCCGTTGGTAAGTGAAATGCATGTTCGGCGGGGGTTGAACTGAAATGGTGAAGCCAGCTGAAGCCTTTGCTTTGAGGTCTTGCGTAGCCATTCGAAGCGCTGGGACCAAGATCACACGTTCTGCTATGGCCTCAACAAGCCGCGCAGTATCGTCGACCGTCATCGGCAACGGTAATAGTGGTGTTTCCTTGTCTCCAGCACTGAAATTTCGCAAATTTATGGCTTGGATACAGTCTGCAAGAGGAACAATCAAGTCTGATAATGTGCTTCCGACGCAGAGAACGAAGCACTCAGCTGTTAAGCGATTGATTGAAGACACGCTGCGAATGGAGATCTTGTCGCCTTTACGAGTAAATTCTCGTCCACATAGCGAATCAGCGTAGGTCCAATTGAGATAACACATGAGATTCATTGAGCTCGAATGCGAGAAGAATCCGTTGTAAGTGATGCACGATTCCAGATCGTAGCCATCCAGTCGAAATGATAGACCACACTACAAACACAGACATTTAGCAACGGTTGAGCGGGAAAATCAACAAAGTAAACTCGAACCTTTTCGATGATGAGCATGACACGATGTCCACTGATGTTCACTCCTCGCTGAAAGACCCGCTGTGCCATGTAGAATGTGCAAGTCCCATCACGGAATGCTGCAGCTCTCAGTCGGCCACGGTAGCCGCGGAAGATCCGTTGGATTTCGCCTGCCTGGATTTGCCACAGTCGAAGCAGCTTTCGGAACGCGTATCCCTTGTAAATTTTCTGGATAGCTACAGCACTAGAACGCCTCAGTTCTCGAAGCATGTAATTCTCGTGAAGTTGGCGGTACATTTCGTCTGCCTGTTTCTGCCTAATAGCATTAAGAAATCGTTCCCGCCGAACCTCAGCTCGGAGTCGAAATCCTCGATACACCCTCTCAATATCAATAGCTGCTCGCGAACAAACCATAGCGCTCTGGTGCTGCTGTCGACGTTTTAGTATGGACGGGATCAGCATTACTTTATGGACGACTTGGCTTTTGTATGCTTGGTACGATGGCTCGGCTTCGCTTGCGACCGGATCAACAAAAACTAAGGCATTGAGCAGAAACTCAGCACTTGTTTTGGATAGTCGAAGCTTTGAACGCGTTTCTGAAAATTGTGCAAGATCGCTTGGCTTGGCATTTAACCCAACAATCTCTTGCTGGTAAATCTGGGTTATCGCAGTTGTCTTTGAAAACATCCGTGGCGTTTGTTCTGGGATTTCTTTCGATGCCGAGCGATGGGTTTGCTGCCTCATTGAGGCATTCACACTGCTTCTCCTCCTTGCTCCGGCGTATTTGGGCGTATTTCCAGTTTTAAGCTCCTTACTGTCTTCATCTCCACTGTCTGATATTTTCATAATGCTGAGAGCTTCATCGTCCGTCAAGTAAAGAGCGTTAATACGACAGGTTGTTGGACTGTCCATAGGGGTTATTGCGGTGTAGTGATTGAGCTTCGAAACCATTAGCCGGACCTTCTTGCCCTTTTTTGCTGTGAAGACTTCCTTCTGTAGCACATTGACTTGTCGGAAGTTGAAGATCGAGCAGAATCGATGGTAGTTAAGTAGCATGCGATCCAACATATTCACGCGATGCAGATAGCCAGGAATGACATAGTCTTTAGGTAATTGGGCCAGCGCTTTCGCGTAGTGTGCTTCTGCTCGAGGTAGCTGGTCACGGCTTTGGCACAGAATCGCCAAATCTAGGAACGCTTGAGCATCATCGGGACGCAGCAAATGAGCAGGTTGGAAGAAATGGGTCTCGCACTACCAGTATAACAACAACAAAGGTCACATTTCTGGTCAATTCCGACACACGTGAGATAATGAATCAATTCGTACCACAGATAGTTCGTCGTTGGTGATGCCGATCTCTTTTGCTCGTTTCAGAAACACCATGAAGGTCTCAATATCTTCACCCATGGCTTGTAAAAGAATCGCATAGAAAAAAACGAACTTGGCCGACGACGGAAAAAGCCGCAAACCCTCTTCACAAAGAGTTTTTGCTCCTTTGAAGTCGTGAAGACCCACATAACGTACCATGAAGCATGCAAAGAGCGAATCTTCAGTACAGCTGTCCAACTCACAGCCGTTGCATCTTGAACACTGGGCATGGATTCCGCTCTCTCGAATTAGTTCCCGTAGGTATCGATTTTGTTCAAATCGAATCGCAACCGCACGTTGCCTTCCTTTCCACCCTCGATAGCAGCGTTGAATTTCTGTAGCTAAATCGCTGCGTCGCTTATGTACAATCGCCATCACAATATGCCATAAACGTCGGCCACGGATATATTTCTGGAAATTGGCGATTCTCTGGTTCATGACTCGAATGTGCTGATAAAGCAGCAGATCGCGACATTGATGCCCTCGATACCAAGCTTGTATTTGAGTAGCTCGATCATTCCTCTTCTTTGCCAGTCGCGCAAGCACTCTCCGACACACCACAGTGCGTCGATATGCAAACTGAATCCTTGCTGCTGCGCTCTGATTCCGTAGACAATAGAATGCTCGCCACTCTCTGCGAGCTATTACACCCCGCACAATCTTCTGGATCTGGGTAGCTGCATAAATGGCTTCATGACCATAGTGAGTCAACGAAGGAGTCTTCCTAGTGTCTTTCAGTTGTTTCTGCTGCTGTTTCCACGCACGTTTAAGTGAAGAATGATATAAAATTATAACTCGTTCATCTAACTCCGGTAGCTTTGGTACACATCCCACTGAATCATCTTCAGGGAACTTGCTGTATTTAAGACCTGGCGAGAGTCGTGGAGCATACTTGTTAGCTCTTTTCACCTTCAATTTCTTGCCTTGTGCTCCAATACATGGTCTATTCGTGGTATCCGATGGATTCTGCTCACTTTCGTGTCGCTCCTCTGCGATTATCGGCGCCGTCCAAGCCCCAGGTTCCACGTGGTGCCGACTGTCCTTCAACCGCAGCGCCGCGTCTCTCAGGTATGGCAGACGGGTTGTCTCCACATCAGGGCGAGGCGAGCGCTTTCTTCGCTGGAGCGTCGACTGCCGAGGTCGCTGCGTCGTCGCCATCGCCACGAATTGAAAGGTGTAACCACTTCAACTTTGAATTCTGCGCTATGATTGGGTGCTACTAATTTCGACCCGAAAATAAGTCTTTCATTATTTTCGTGTCAAAGTGCAAGAAGGTCAATCGGCAACAAGAAGGAATGGCGACGCCCCAGCGCTCGGTCTTCTGTGACCGTCCCTTCATCACATACCCGACGCGGGATCGTTTGTATGGGCTCTGCTGGAGGCCAGACCTGAGCTCGCTGCGAATTGCCGCCTCTACCTTCATCCCGGGCGAATACGCCAACAAGATCGAGGTATTACTTCATGAAATTGTTTTCCTTAAATTCTGTCGCTTTTTACTTAATTATCTTAAACTACGCAGATCTTTCACCCGACGGCGAACCAGAAGGAGGTGGTCTCCGCACTGGAGATCGACCATCCGTACCCACCCACCAAGATCATGTGGTCACCGGCTTCGCTCGGCTCGCACGTGGAATTGCTAGCAACTACTGCCGACTTTTTGCGGCTGTGGACAATCTCAGACTCGTCCATTGAGCTGCACTCAAGATTCACAGAGGTTTGTGCTAGATCGTAGTTGATGCTGATGATTGCTATGCCTTACCAGGACATTCTTGTTGCAGAAAAAGAATAACAATGACGCCTGTGCGCCACTCACCAGCTTCGATTGGAATGAGGTGGAACCAAACATTATCGGAACGTCCAGCACAGGCACTACGTGTACCATCTGGGACATCAATGTACGCTCTAGAATGTATTTAAAACTGTCAGATTGGCGTAGACGACTCATGATTGACACTTGTAATGCTGTAGCAACCAACTTCGCCTAAGCACCAAATTGTTACGCATGACACAGAGGTTTACGACATTGCATTCTCAAGTAGTGACCCAAATAAGTTTGCTTCGGTAGGAGGTGACGGTTCGCTGCGATTATTTGACTTGAGGTGAGCAACTAGTGCCTTTGAGTTCCTTCTGAACGTGACTAACGTTTTCGAATGATGCAGATCATTGGCTTCAAGCACCATCGTGTACGAAGATCCAAAAGATGCACCCCTTCTCCGACTAGCGTGGAACAAACGGGATGACCACTTTATTGCGACGTTCGCCGACGATAGCACCAAGATTTCCGTGATCGACCTTCGTCGTCCCATCTACCCAATGGCGGAGCTGGACCAACACAAAGCAGGCGTCAACTCAATGTCATGGTCTCCGCACTCACGGTACGATCTCTGTAGTGCTGGTGAAGACAACACTGCAATCGTATACGACATCTGCGCCCCAATGACGAGTTCTGGGGATAGCGTTGAGGGTACCTGCTACACCTTATTGAAGTCGGACGAACCTATCAACCAGATCCGGTGGTCTCCAACGGAACCTAACTGCATTGCACTCTGCGACGAGAAGGCCCTACACGTCGTTCAGATGTAAGATTCGAAGCAGTCCATGTTGTGTTTTGCCTTGACCTCGATTGTCAGAAGCCTAAGTAATCGTGCACCAATACCACATTTATACGATATCATGTTCAGCCTCATGGTTGTGTGTGTTACCAACTCTTAATGAAAGTGCTTGTCATAATACTCCGAAGTGCCATAACTTCAGCAGGAAATTCTTCTACGCAAAGACGTTAAAGACAAGGTGCGCAAATGCGCTCATGGTAAAGTGCCTACAGGATTGGATGATTCGGTGTGGTGTTTTGTCATTTTATGCTTAAATACCAACACATCAGCCTGGAAATTTTAGTGATACTTTCTTGAGCTACACCTTGGAGATGTCGGGATGCGATAATTTCAGAGCTATGTCTTATGTGCATTTTGTCACGGCTATGATGCGCGGAGTGAGCACTCTAGTCAGGCCGTAGGATCTACTTAAGTATTAGGCAACGCACACTAACCTTCTCACTTTCGCCCACACAAAGAAGCAGGAGCTCAAGCAAGAAAATCAAGATGAGAAGTGCCAGAAAACCACGGATTGTGCATCAGGAATAATTGTTTTACATGGCAAGTTGGTACAGCATTCTACGAGAAAAAAAAAAGCTGATCGTGGTGTTAGTGAAGACATTTCCTCGCTATACTAATTTGCCGCCAGCTACTCAAAACTACCAGCTGATCGAATGAGCAATTTTTTGCCGCATACAGTACAATACTCAATCGCTTATGTTTGTCTTCTCGTGGCCAACTGCTGGTCTTCTATGCTCATCTATTCACGATGGTTTTGAAAGGATGAAGCTCGACGGAGGTTTGCACCAATCGCGTGTTTGACATGCCACCCATGCCTGTCATCGTTCTTCATAATTCAGATCCACTTTGGTTTATTGGCTTGGCAGTGTGGGCATGTTACAGTGCTTTGCAATACAGTTGATCAGGTGTACATGAGTTTTCCGGCTGGGCTGCAAGGCAAAAACGTTGCCAACTCGATAACCAGAGAGTCTCGCAGAGCCGGTAAGTCGTGCTCAGCGCACCATTGGTTCAAATCCGATGTATCAAAAGCAGCGCCGTCTTCCAGGACAACACGGGCTCGGATGATACCTTGTTTGCGGTTCACCTCACTTTGGATCAGAACGAGAGCATCTGTCACATGAGGGTGCGCAACAAGTATCCCCTCGATCTCATTAGGCGAGTATGTTGTGCGCTGGTCCTGCCACTCGATCTCGACTGTTGGGCGAAGCCGACCCTGAAGCCACACACAATCAACTCCGTGTTTGTCTTGCGTAATGATCCCACGGTCAGATGTATGGTGCGCACCGTTTAAACGGTGCAGCACACACTCTTTGACATACCCAAGAGACTGCCACGGGGTTTTCATTGTGACCTCACCGTTGTCCTTCGTTCGAGTCTCCACGCCAGGCCAAACGCTGCCAACATACAGCTGCTTTTCGTTACTTTCCATCTCTTTCAACTCTTCGTCAAACCTTTTTCCATGCAGATACCAAGCTGCCATATCTCCCATCTCTGTCGAGCCGTAGTTCTGCATCAAGTGTAATCCATAGTCGTCGCGCATTCTGTGAAACAAAGTAAGAGAGAGGCGTGTGCCAGCGCAATACGGAACGTCGGCATACAGCGCAGTCGGCGGCATCGCGGCGAGTGCGGTGTATGTTCCAGGCGTTGCGTAGAGCGCCGTGAGAAGATCACTGCGCTGCGTGAGCAGCGTATAGAGTCCCACAGCGCTAGAGGCGAAGCAGAGTTCCGACTGCGCGTCGTACGGAGACGTGTACAATGCGAAGATGGTGTTAATAGAGAAGGCGTGAGAGATGGACGTCCCACAGATGATGCGTGCTGGATGTTTGGGGAATAGTTGCTGATGTGTGGACTCGCCTTGCAGCAGCATGTTCTCCCAAGTGCAAGGCACGACCTTGGGCTCGCCCACGCTGCCAGATGTGAGTAAGCAGACGCAACCACTCTTGGCAATCTCACTCTCTTGGAGCCACGGGATCATGATCGTCGCAGCCTGTGGGTTGGTGTCGTTTTGGACGCTCACGGACTCGGTCAAGTTGTCCACTGTGAGCACTTTTGTGATGCCCGTTTGAGTCTTAACATGTTCCAACAGCGCCACGCGGCTCTTGCCCACAATCGCACAAACGCACTGCAGGTGCATGGCTGCCAGCATACAGGCCACACTCGTTCGGTCGTTGTCCAGCACGAGCACGAAAGCGTCACCGCGCTGGATGCCGGCACGCTGAAGCAGCGTGAGTCCCAGTGGCTGGAGCTCCGCGCGCAATCCTCCACGCAATACCTGTACATGACTATTGCCGCCTTGTATCGTTGGTGGAGAGACTGGACGCCCCTCGGCGTCGAACAGCGCCAGCTCGCCGCGCTTCACGCCCAGATAAGCCATAGCAATGCCCACGAACCGTTTTTTTCTGTTTTTGACAAGCATAACGGACAATTGGTGTGGTGTACACAGCAGTCGATTCGCAGTGACAATGGCCATGAGGAGAGGCCCGTTCAAGCTCAAGCTGCAGCTGCCAGCGGATGGCGAAGTGAATCGCGACAATATGGAGAGTAGTGACTCCAGTTTCGACGAGGCGAGTAGCAGCGAATCAGAGGTAGAAATGAAGCACAAGAAGCGAAAAAGCGACAGCAGCTCCAGTTCCACTAGCAGCAGTGAGGATGACAGCGAGATAGAAGAGAAACCACGCGTCCAGGAAACTAAAGATGTTGCGATCAGCAATTCTAGCAGCAGTGACGAGGATTCGAGCGCATCCGACCCCGGCAGCAGCGAGGAGAGCGAGTCAGAGGAGGAAATACCTCGCATAAAGCAAAGCCCGTCTAAGAAGAGTGTAGCGACAAAGAAGGAGGCCACAAAGACAAAAGAATATCACTCAGCAAAGAAGGATAAGAAGAGGGGCTTTAAAGGCTTGAAACGCTTGAAGCGAATGAGTGTGTCCGGCAGTAGTGGCGAGGACAGCGAGTTAGAAGAGGCTCGGCCACTTGACACGAAGGACGCGGTGAAGGTAGAAGCAGATGAAGATGGCACTGAAGCAGAGATGGATGAAGTGAAAGAGGAGGCTGCTGGTTCAGACACGGACGATGAGGACTGGAAACCACAGGATGAAGAATCTAAGGGAGCCCAAATGTCGACGAAAAAATGGGATGAAATTGTCGAGGACAGTGACGAGGAATGGCGTAGAGGCGAATGGGAAAACGAGGATATGCAAACAGAAGATGAAAATAATGAGGCGGTTTGTGACAGTGATGTCGCACAAGCGAAGTTCGTGCTGCGAAATATCCTTTCGCGCGTTCCTCTCATTGAAGAAACGGCGATTCGTCGGGGAGTGAAGCTTTCTGGACCGCCGCTAGAGTTCGCTACTACGCACTTGGATGAGTATGCACGGTAAGCTAACCTGTAGTATTTCTCTAGCTTTCCAGTGACGTTAGGCTCGGCGATCTCATTGGAATTTGTTTTCTTCGTAGGAAATTTCGGTGGCCACAACACATTCGGAATCTGCGCACTACCAAGTGAGTTTGGTTTAATCCTCTCATTCTATTATACTGCGTCAAGGGCCCTAATGTTGTTGCTGCAGTTTTTCACAGGATCCGTCAGAGATTTTGGAGGACTACGAAGTTCTGACAGAAATTCGGCAATCAAACCCCGACTCAAGTGAGCACGACGCGCCTGAAGAGAGTCCGTTTGCACAAGTTCCACGCCCCATGGTCGCACTAGCTGCTGAAGCCCTGCACCGCTCGTCACGAAAGCGAAAACGGACTGCCCGCAGTGAGAATCGGGATGAGGATACTCCTTCTGCGGCTACGCTGCTCAGTATCGCCCGTACTGGTGGTCATTTTGGCGATCACTTCGTGGAGTCCTTACTCACTGCTAACGGAAAGGCGCTGCAAGGCATTATTGACTATGACTACGACAAGCGTTGCTGGTAGGCTCCGTCATGAATTGGGGCCTAGGATAGTTCTAACCTTTTGTCATGTGTTTGATTTTAGGTCTTCACTGCCGACGAAGAAAAAGCCTATCGCAAACTGGAAATTTGTTCTGGAGCACGTTCAGAGAACTATGGGTAAATCGGAGAGTGCTGATGCTATCTACCCACCCATGAAACAAGAGTGAGTGGTGCATTGCGTTTATGTCGTCAAGTTTATCCCGTACTGATAGTTTGTTTTGCCAGAACGCTGGAGCGCATTACAAAGCGCCTCAAGAAACTGTATGGGTATGCTACCCAGCATGAAGAGAATGATGTGTTTGCCAGTCAAACGCCTACCACGAACTGCAACGCAGGAGAAAATACCCGAGAAGAAACGGGGGAAAACAACGAATAGTTTGTAGCTGTAACGAGCGACATCTATTTGTTCCACTGCTTTTCTTGTGGTGCCAAATGCACTGCTGCATTCAAATCCATTCAAATCACAAGCTTGCGTCCAACCTTAAGTCTTGAGCGCTTTCTTCTTCTTCTTGTACTTGTCAAAGTACGCCTGCACCTTCTGGTTGTAGTTCTTGTCACGCTTCTGCTGGTTAGCTGTCTTAACGATGACCTGCAATACATCTTCATCGTGTAGCAAGTGCTCCTTGCCAACACGTTGCGGGTTGTACTTCGTGCTCGTGCCCCACACCAGTGCGTAGTTGAAGTTGTCCAGCATGTCTTTTGAAATCTACAACAAGTTCGTAGTTGTGAGGAGCGGCTCATGCCAGGATCCCCAGTGTTAATGCTACAGCGAAGCAGGAACGTACCGACAAACAGGCAGACTGGACGCTGACACCTTTTCGCTCCGAGCCCAGAACAACCGGCTCCTCGAATTGAGGGGCCTATATCGGAAACAGTAACGATTCATTAGCGTTGGTGCACTTGGAGACAATAACTAGTGGTAATCTTACCTCTCCACGACGCTTGGTGTACACGCGCGTCAGTCCCATGTAGTCCCACATCTTGGCAAGGAGCGTGTCGAAGTTCAGCTAATCCATGAAAAAAACAGTTAGAGTTATCTGCTAGAACAAGAGAGAAATGGATCCAGAGTTTACACAACAAACGTACGGCAGGGCGATCACCATGGGCGCAGGCAATCACAGTCGAGTTCGGCATACGCGCCAGTCGGTCCACATCTTCGATCGACACCACGTCAATCTTGTTGTACACGTACAAGCACTTCACATACTTTCGGTTGCCTTCGATCACATCAATCAGGTCGTCCGTCGTGCAGTCCTCACGGAACAGCACCTCACAATTGTGGATCTTGTACTCGTGCAAGATCTTATACACCGTCTGATACGGATCATCACCAAGCTGCAGCATTGTAATTAATGCCAAGGCTGCAGTTAGCACACAAATTACGCCATGGAAGCAAGATTACCCGCACCTTCGTCAGACGAATGGTGCTGTTGAACGTGATGCCACCGCCGTTCTTCTTCCGAAAGTAGATATCAGGCGGTTGACGGTTAAGACGCAGACCAACAGTCTCCAGTTCATTCTCTAAAATCTCACGGTGACGGTTGCCAGCCTCCCGACCAGCATCCAACACCATCAGAATCATATCGGCTGACTTGGCCACAGCAATGACCTCTCGACCACGTCCCCGACCGTGTGCGGCACCTTCAATAATACCCGGAAGATCCAGCAACTGCGTAATAGCAATGCCAACGAAGTGAGATTCACAGCACACTGCACGCAGCTCTTTCAGCTCATCAGCTCACCTGAATGCGGACGTCGTTGTACAACAAGTTGCCGGGAATGCAAGTGAGCGTGGTAAACTCCACAGCGTTCGTCTCCGACTGCGTCTCCGTTAGCTGACTGTAAAATCCAAACAGTTGTGTGTCAGCTTATGTAAGTACAAGAAAGGTATTGACGACTGCACACCTCAGCATGGTTGACTTTCCAACACTAGGGAACCCGATCAACGCGACGCGTCCATCGCCACTCTTGGCGACATCAAAGCCTGCAGATAAATATTTGCATCATTAGTCAGACAGTGAACTGTTTCCTGTAAAAAAAAAAAGCAGCTAACCTTCGCCGCCACCGCCGCTCGACTTCCCTTCCTCGAGAAGCTACACAACGAAAGAAATAACATCAGAACCGATAACTACATGTACAACTCGATAAGATATGAGAATGTACCTCCGTGCGCAGCTTCGCAAGCTTGGCCTTGAGACGACCAAGATGGCCCTCTGTGGCTTTGTTGATCTGCGTCCGCTTCATCTCATCCTCTGTTCAAGCACCAAACAAGCCCGGTGTTAGTTAGATACGGCGCAACACGCTGTCACGCTGCACGTTTAAACGAGCAGTACTAGAAGACGCAGGACACTCGACACACAGACTGCAGTGGCCACGCACCGATCTCCTTGATGCGATCGACGATCCCCATGGTTGCCTGGAGATCCGCTGCAGCCCTGAAGCCGCGTCCTCCTTGAGTGAATGACTCGCCCCGCCAGTCTTCCGAAACGACAAAGTAGGGTATTATAATTTGGTAGTGACCAGGTCAAATAAAATTATTTAATACCCTATTCTGGCATCTTAAATATCAGTAGCCTTTTAACACTGTTTCAGTACATTGCGTTTTACCAGAATCGGGTCCGATTGCATAATCGCCATCTGCTTTGACCTGCAACCACAGGCGATCCCACCAAGCGCGTGCCTCGAGCTCATTTCATAGCTCGGCAGCAAGCGAGACCAGGATGGCCAACAGCTCAGACAACGCGCCCCCGGAGCGCGGCTTCTTCCCCGCTCTATTGGTGCGTTTCCTCTCTGTTGCGATGGAAACCTGTATGTGGTGGTGTTCACGCTTTGGTTGGTCTGTCCAGGGTGGAGCAGTAGCTGGGACTTCCGTTGACATTGCGCTGTTCCCACTTGACACCATCAAGACGCGGCTGCAATCAGCCCATGGTTTCTTCAAGGCTGGTGGCTTCCGAGGCATTTACTCGGGTCTGTCTGCTGCCGCTGCTGGATCAGCTCCTGGAGGTGTGAAATTAGTCGTGACATACTTGCTGCCGAATGATGCTTAACTCTTGCTCTATCTTGACAATCAGGCGCGCTCTTCTTTAGCACTTATGAGACTTCCAAGTCGCTGATTGGCATGGCCGTTCCGAACCAAAAGCACTCGCCGCTGGTGCACATGGCAGCCGCTGCGTCGGGTGAAATGGTGCGAGATTGAGCCGTGTGATCAATGTCTAGCCTATAGTGCTGATGAAGGTAATTGGTTGATTGTCCGTCCAGGCGGCATGTTTGGTGCGCACTCCTACGGAGATTGTAAAGCAGCGGATGCAGACTGGTGTCTACAAGTCGCTACCGGAAGCGCTCAATGCTATTCGCGCGGCGGAGGGCGTAGCGGGGTTCTACCGGGGCTACTGGAGCATGATAGCGCGCGAGATTCCCTTTTCGTTTATCCAGTTCCCGCTTTGGGAGGGTTTGAAGGTACGCTACTTAAATGCTAATGCGGTATACTAGTAGGTAAGCGAAACTAACGGTTGTATTGCGTGACATGGTTTATCAACACAGTACCAATGGTCCAAGCAGCAGAACGCTCCCGTGTCCTCACTGCAGGGTGCAGTCTGCGGATCAATTGCCGGTGGCGTAGCAGCATCCATCACGACACCGCTCGACGTGGTGAAGACGCGGCTCATGCTCGGCAAGGACGCCAAGGGCGTTCCGTACAAGGGCACGCTGAGCACGCTTTCGCGTGTGTACACTGACGAAGGCTTAAAGCGTCTGTTCTCAGGCGTGGGGCCGCGCACAATGTGGATCAGTATCGGCGGCTTTGTCTTCTTCGGTATGTACGAGAAGGCTACCTCCACGTTCACTGCGATCATCTAGAGCGACGGTAGTTGCAGATAGGATAATGACACTTATCGATAAAGAAATGTTGCGGTGCTCTCGCTGAAGGACGGCACCGTCTAGATCGGCACCGTCTAGATCGTCAATTGATTCACGAGGTTTCTTGAAATGAGCACCTAACTTAACACCAATGCTGACGGCCAGGCAAGGTGTACCATACTGGGGCCCAGTCTGGGCCGATGATGAAGAAATACATATCCGTACCTTGATGTGTATTCATGGTCAACTTCATCATCACTTTGATCGCGTCCAGAGCTGCTACGTCACTCACTTGGAAGGGATAGGTAAACTTGGGCTCACAATCACTCGCCAGTATGTAACGAATACTTTATCCAAGTCAAATTGTCGCACCAACGGTGTCCGCCCCAATCAGCCGTCGAGCATTCGGATATCCACGCTCACTTTCGAATCTGCGCGCTAAGGATCAAGTACCCTCAGCTCCTCTCTAACCTACCTACACTCCATCAAGATGGCTGCCTCCCCGAACAAGAAGCTCCGCGAAGCCTCGCAGCTGGACCAGCTCAAGCAGTTCACCACTGTGGTGGCTGACACGGGCGACTTCGAACAGATCAACAAGTACAAGCCGCAGGACGCCACCACCAACCCGTCGCTGCTGTTCAAGGCTGCCCAGATGGAGCAGTACTCGGCACTTGTGGACGACGCCGTCGCGTACGGCAAGGGCCTGTCGGCTGACCTTTCCGAGAAGGAGCGCCTGGGCTTCGTCATTGACAAGCTGTCGGTGAACTTCGGCCTGGAGATCCTCAAGGTCGTGCCAGGCTACGTGTCGACTGAGGTCGATGCCCGCTTGAGCTTCGACACGGAGGGCACGATCGCGCGCGCTCACCGCATTATCGATCTGTACGAAAAGGCTGGCATCAAGAAGGACCGCATCCTCATTAAGATTGCCTCCACTTGGGAAGGTATCCAGGCCTGCAAGCACCTGCAGAAGGAGGGCATCTCCTGCAACATGACGCTGCTCTTCGGCTTCGCCCAGGCTGTGGGTTGCGCTGAGGCTGGTGCCACTCTCATTTCGCCCTTCGTGGGCCGTATCCTTGACTGGCACAAGGCCAAGACCGGCAAGTCCAGCTACGAGTCCCACGAAGACCCTGGCGTCGTGTCTGTGACCAAGATCTACCAGTACTACAAGAAGTACGGCTACAAGACTATCGTCATGGGCGCCAGCTTCCGTAACACTGGTGAGATCACTGAGCTGGCTGGCTGTGACCGCCTGACTATCTCCCCCGCACTCCTAGAGGAGCTGACCAAGTCGACGGCCCCTCTGGCAAAGAAGCTGGACTCCGAGACGGCCGCCAAGGCCTACACGGGCGAGAAGCTGTCGTACGACGAGAAGGACTTCCGTCTGAGCATGAACGAGGACGCCATGGCCACGGAGAAGCTCGCTGAGGGCATCCGCGGCTTTAGCGCCGACATTGTCAAGCTCGAGCAAATCCTCAAGGCCAAGCTCAGCGCTTAAGGTATCATGGGCGTCAACCTCAACGTTTGGGTCAATGACCCCAGCCAGTCGAGATTATAGGAATTTCTGCGTCGATGTTCCTAGTAAATATCTAGACATCGTCGCACGAGTTTAACAAACAAACACCATTGCTTTATCTGTTGCTGCCTCATCCTCAAGTTGAGGACCTCAACCATGGAGGGAAGAAATCTTTCGATCTTTCAACAACAAGATCGTCGTACTTAAAGGACGCTTTTAAGTACGATTCACACTCAAATAGCCGAAAGCCTCAATTGGTTATTGGCGCGCGCGTTAAGCAGCGGAGGGATCATGGTCAACTTCGGCGACGATTTCCAGCTGAGCCGCTGGTTCAACAATAGCAACAGCTCCAACAGCAGTGCGCACGGCACTGACAGTGAGGATGGCGACGCCGCAGGATCGGTGGATGACGCAGTGGCCCCGTCGACGAGCGTGAATCTGGCCGAGTGTTTTATTTGCCACATGCCCAACCCAGAGTTCATGTCCACCAACACAGTCAAGAAGGCCCCGCCCGTGCCTGTGTGCTCCGTGGGATGTGAGGCCAAGTACCTTGAGATGAAGGGGATGCGACCGTCAGGCGACTCGCGAAACGCGGACCCGAACCATTGCTTCGTGTGCCAGGCTCCCGATCCGGAGTACTCCGTCAGCTCGCGTGGAACCGTGACCCCTGTATGCAGCAAAGAGTGTGAGGAGACTTTTCTGTGCCGGAAGAAACAGCGCGGGAACGACGATGGAGACGGCGGAACGGCATCCAAGCGCTCCAAGAGCGACAACGCGGAACCTGCCAAGCGTCAGCGACGCACGCTCAACTTTCTGGGCGATCAGCTGCTCGATAGTTCGGACGGCAAGGGCTATAAGAGCTGGTGGCTGGGTGCACTTACCTTCTACGACTTTGTGTATCAACGCCATGGAATGTGGCACAGTTACTCCATCAGCAACGACGTGCCGCGTGTCGACCCATGCCTGATTAAATTCGGTAAGTTTTCGGAGTGCGCTACAGTAGGTTTCAGATTTTAATGGCTCGTGTTGTGCTATGTGGTGCTTGTTTTTAGCAACTTGCAACATTTATCGCGAACTGGATCGCAGTACTGCGTATCTCCGAAAGCATGTACTTCGATGGCAACAATCTCACCAGGGACGCCTGGGTCTGCGCGAAGTTTTGTGGATGGCAGTGGTGTTCAGGTATTGCAACCAACTGGAAACTTTTTACAAGCTCAAGGGGATTCCTAGCTCCGACGATTTTCCCCACTTTAGTAAGCGGTACGATTTATTTTCCCTCGTGAAACAATGTAGTAATCAGCACCGCTAATTATTTGTTGATACTGCAGACTGCTAGCAATGACGAAGCGCACCGCTGACTGTGATCTACTGGCTGGCGACCGTGACCTTACGGTGGTCTCTTACCTGGATACACTGGAGAAGTTTCTACAGAACATTGATGATACCACAGTGGCGGTGAAGGAATGCACCACTTCCGAGGGCATCTTTGAGACCCTCCGCAAGTTCCAAGACAACGTGCTTGGATCATTTACGTGCTGGCAGGTGGTGTGCGATCTGATGGAGCTGCACATGCTGGTTCAGGACTTCATCACGGACGATTTTGTATGGCTCAGCCTAGACGCGAGGAAGAGCCTGATTCAGATTTTTGGCAAGAACCGTGCGCGCCCATCGGAATACGTCGCACTTGCGCAGTTACTGCAACAACGCCAGCTCCAAGGCTTTAAGGCTCTTCAGGTGGATTTCCCGTTCTTTATGAGCCAGAAGCTGGACTTGAAGAACATTGGACACGCACTGCACAGCTTTCAGGTGTATCGCAACATGAAACTAATGGAGCATAAGCAAATCCACAAGCAGGAGCCTGGAACCTCGCAACCTGTGCCGTACAATTCACGTACGTACATGATGGACTCGGAGAACTGTGAGGTCTGCTCGCACCCTGAAAATGAGGACGAACTTGTACTGTGCGATATGTGCCAGCGCATGTTCCACAAGTACTGCATCAACATGAAGGAGCTGCCTCCGGCCTCGTGGGTGTGCGCTGCGTGCAAGAAGCTGCAAAACTATCCTCATGAAGGCCTGGTTGTGGAGCAGGAAGTTATCTCCATCGATTAAACTAGGTAGCCGTTGCTCACCAAGAGGGTCATGGTAGGTCTCATTCAAGGCGTTTGATTCAAATACACAAACGTTCGCCAAAGCTACAGTAGATGACAGCTCACGAGCAGTTAGCCTTTGAGTCAGCAAGAGTTTTCTTCGGTGTACGCCCTTCATCCTTCCTCTCCCAGCGGTTCTTGACAACTTGATAGTGCGAATCGTTTTTCCAAACGTAGTAAAATGCGATCACGTCTCCGGACGACTTGCTGCCAATCTGCAGCGCGTACACATAGCAACTTCAGAAGTCAACGCAAAACTAGCATCCATTTTTGACTTACCACTTCGGCAATTCGCGTGAAATCCTTGCCGTAACACTCAATCGCGACCTCGAATACTCTGATCTCGAATGGAGTCCACATATCTAGAAACGTACAACAAACACTATCAGCATTTTTTAGATGTGCACACGCGAATGAGGTGGATACTTACCTAGCACGGCTGGAACACGCAACGGTGACAACCCCTTGAGACCTTGCTGGAAGGATGGCACCCGCTGCAAGCCAAACTCCGAAATCTTTTGCCTCTTGTGGTGAGACGCGTAGGCTGGTTGGGGAGCATACATTGCTCGTGCAGCATCGAGATAATCTTGGATGTAAATCTGTCGCTCTGTGTGATTGTTGGAGCCAGAGTTTAATACGAAACGCAGGCCGCAAATCCATTCAACGGCACGTACTTCGAAGGCGATCCATCAGCTTGAGCGTCTCACTTGATACATTCGGCTCGGGTTCCGGCAAGAAATCGTCCGACAGGTTGCCATCGTCTCGAGTTTTCGCACATGATCCGTGTTTCTTCCAGATATAGTAGAACGCAATTGTGTCCTTTACAGTCTTCCTTGGAAGCTGTGAAATGTAGCAATAAGTGAGCACATGAAGAGCACCTAGCATTTTTCCCTGGTTTATTGAACCTGTTCAGCAATTGCGTAGAAATCCTTTCCGAAGCGTTCATAGGCTTCCTCGAAGAGCCCGATTTCAAGCCCCGTCCAGTCATCTGCACATTACGGCACCTCCTATTAGCTCTTGATCGCTCGAGAAGGGGATACTTGAAAACCACAAACATACCGAGAACCTGATGCCCTCGAAGTGGAGACACCAGCGCTGCCAATGCGTCGAATGTGGATCGGCTTTTCAGTCCGTACTGCAATTCACAAAATAAGTTGCAAGAATCATTTAGCGCCATAATGCCAAGATCAGTGTCCATCGCGATCTCACCGAGTTGGGCTTCATCTTCAAGATAGCCGCGGGCCGCTTCATCTGGAACTGCATTTCGTACAGCGCCCGTGCCGCTCGAAAATATCGTCGCATGTTGCTCAATTTCACTGCCCAGTCGCCCACCGCAACAACATCAAAGTCAGGGTCCGAGCAGCTTCTTCTGCATCTTCCAGCATCCAATTACCATCAGCATTTGCAGCGTCGGAAGCCTCATCTCCTCGCCAAATAGACGCGGCTGGCACAACTTCCTGTCCTTCTCGATCGTCTGCACTGCCCGCATCGTCACCACTGGCATTGTCCAGCCGCAGCTGCCATGAACGATCAATTAGTGATGCTAAACTCGACCCATTCTCATGACCAAAAGCGCTTTAAACGCCGCGAAATTTGCGCTACTCACCGGACTGGTTCTCCTCTGTACCCTCAGCAGCGCCGCCTTGTTGGGCGTCAGCGGCGAGCGCTCGTCAGACTCACTTCGTGACTCGACGTCGACACTGCCAGCGCGACTGCGGCGCGCCATTTTGTCAGTTAGAAAGTGTTGCATTCATTTAAGTACGATCTCCACTCTTCAGCTTCAAAGCGATGACGCCGGCAGCAACCCGCGGGGCTGAGCACGCGGGCGATGCGGCCGACTTCCTGCGTCGCCTGTCGGTCGCGGACGCCAAAGTGCTGTTAGAGAGGACGAGGTGCGTCGTGTGTGGTGACTTAATAGTGCAGGGGAAGTCTCTGTCTCTCAGGATACGTTAATCTCTTAAGAATGACAATCTCTACTATGCAGGAAGGAGAAGGAGACCAAGACCAAGGAGATGCAGAAGATGATCGGTGTGCGCTATCGAGACCTTATCGAGTCGGCAGACAAGATCGTGAACATGCACTCGGCCGCGCTGCGTCTCGAGGTGTCACTCAAGGAGATGCCTGACATGTGGAAGCACATGGAGCTGTCTCTAGGCGGCGCGTTGGCCGTGGAGGGCCAACCTGGCAATAGCACAGAAGAAGAACCTTCGAAAACGCAGAAGGGGGAACTGTCAGACGAAGCTACGGATGCAGACAAGGTGTCGTTCCTGGTGGAGGTCCCCGAGAAGATGTGGCAGCTGCTGGATGAAGGAGAATCACTGCAGGCGCTGGAATTCTACCAACGAGTGACCACGATCCATAGTGAATGCGCTGCGAAGGCTGCAGAGAACGAGTTTCCATTCCTGCAGACCCAGTGGACGTGCATTCAGTGCTTTCGACCTGTAGGTGGTGGAACTATTGAGTGTTTACAATTGTATGGGCGCTAATAAGTTTGGTGGTGTCGTTGTAGAGGATGGTATCGTGCGCCAAGAGCTATCTGACTTGTCGAGGCAAGGAAAGCCGATTTTATGCCGATAATTTGTGTACACTTGCTGTGCTGAACGACCCTCCTATTGGAGCTGACAAGCTGTTTGAAGTCTTTTTGGAGTCTCGCTCCAAGTGGATGACTCCACTCCATAAACGAGATGAGAATGAGCCAGCGGTGTATAAATCTTCGTTGAAGAAGGAGCGCGTGCTGATGATCATTTTGAAGTCGATCAGCTTGACGATGGCTCAGACGGAGGAAATCTTTGGCTGTGGAAGCGAAAGCGGCCTGTTGAAATCGATTTCTCAGCTACCATTAAGCTTTAAAGACCAGTTGGAGCAGTTTGTTTCATCAGGCAAAATGCTTAAAATGCTGAGCGAGTGGTTCGAGCGGAAGCACCGACAGGTAATCAAGAAATGTGTAGTTTCTGCTTCACTTGTGATGTTAACCATGTGCCTTGTGACTGCAGATAATGGCGTTAGCTTCGCCGATTATTTCAAGTATTGACTCGATCTCGCAACTCTCACGAGTGCAATCGAAACTATATGTCGTCAACAAGAACAGTGGTGGCTGTCTGAACGTGAAGCTGTGGGGCCAGGTGCTTCGTGAAGCACTTGGCAGTATGGAGAAGCCATTAAACGTTCCTGTTGATTCCGTTTTTTCGGTTCTCTTTGCCAAAGCATTTCGGAGGCGAACGCGTGATTTGGTGCAGAACTCGTTCGTGGAAGCGCTCGAAACGATTAAAACTCAGATCCGTGCGAGCTTGGAAGACACGGCTGCAAGTATTTCTCGAAGTGATTATAGGCTCAGAAACGTGAAATTCTACGACTACTTCGAAACTATTCAGAAGAAGGCGGCCGATCTGGATGCAAGTGATCTTCAGAGTGTCCTGATCGAAGAGTTTCTTCGAACACTATTTAAGCTAGTGATTTTTTTCGAGCAGGAGTATCCACTCCAAATGAACCAGAAGGCCAATGCCGCGAATGGTGCAGTTCAACTACCAAGCGTTTTTCTAAGCATCTCCAACATGTTGGCGGGAATCGTAGCTGGATTTCATCCTCAGATGACCAAGTTGTTCCCAGGAAGCTCGACTATTGTTTCAATACCGGAGAAAGACCCCTCGCTCTCGATAGTTGGTCCAGTCTTTGAAAGGTACTCCAACAGTGGTTTCGTGATGAAGACACAGCTAGCAGTCGCGTTGGAGGTGAGCTCTTTAAGCTTGGCTGCTGATGTCCAGTAAACTTTTGTGGCTGAACTAACTTGTGTGCTGTCGTTTTGTAGGAAATCCTAGGGAATGGAGAAAAGACGCAGGCCTGCTTTATTGACGAAGAGCTCGGGCGAGTCAACGCTGTGGGGTTCCATTCTCTTTATCTTGTTTCTGAGATAAAGCAGAAAGCGTCGTACCCACAGTTATTTGTGAACGTACTGCACGGACTGTCAAAAAAGTATTGTGAGGCTTGGGCTACTATTCTTCTAGAGCAGAAGATCGAACCGTTGCGCGAGCTGTTGCTTGTTGAGCAGTACGATTCAACCAACGAGGTACGACTCTACTGGCATTACACTTAACAGTTGGCAGCTAACGACTCTCTTGCGGCTTTGGTAGGAATGGATCGCTACTCATGAAGGTTGGATCGAGCAAGTGATTTCCGATGAAGTCCTTGATGGAGACACTGATGGCTCGTCTTCGGAATCTGAGATGGCCTTCGGTGATGAAAAGGTTTGGCTGCCATGGTGCGAAACGCCGACAGTATCCAGCTTTCTTTTCTCGTGCTGCTACAGCTTGGACGATGCGAACCGGTTGGTTCAGAACTCCATCGGAACTAAAGACGAGCAGATCAGGTTGATGCAGCGTACTATTCGAGAAGTTCTCGTGGAGCAACTTACCATCGTAAGCGTGGCCGTGTATGATGCCGCCGTCTCACTACTTGTAGATGCCAAGGCAACTCAAGATGATTCGGTTTTGAACTTCGGCGAGTGTTGCATCCAGCAGTTCCTCTTTGACATGTATTTTGTCCGCGCGACATTGGGCTTTTCCGACTTCATTCGCTTTGGCTGGGGCGACGAGTTGAACCCCGAAGACTGCTCTCCTGGATTATTGAAGCTGAAGAGCTTGTTCGAGCGTATGCGGGAGTTTATCGATCCAGTGGACTGGGAGATTTATGGACCGCAGCTGATTGAAAATGTGGTGCTGCAATTCCGGAAAAGCCGACTGCTCTTTTCATCGCTGTCAGAATCGAACGACATCAACAAAATCAGTAAGTCGTCGCTTGTGCTTGATGTGGGAGTTGGTGGGTGTGAATTGATCCGGGTTCCTAATGTACTGCTTTGTTGCTGTGCTCTTTAGATGGAAAAGAGATCGTCATTGGAGCTCAAGACACAAGGCCATTAGCACGGATTGCAGAGCCTGTTGCCAGGTTCTCGCTGCTTCCCGTTCCTTCGAGTCGCCGTAAGTTCCAGCGTACCATGTCGTCGACGTCGCGTTCAAGTGAGAATGATATAGCTGAAGGGCGAAGCAGAGCAAATAGCTCCACTCTGTTCCATGAACGCACAGATGATGCGTCTCAGTCGTCAACCACGAAGTTGCAGAACTTGTTGTCGTCATCGACGAGCTCAAATCTCTTCTCGGCAGCGACTTCAGGCACCAATTTGCTTTCTTCCGCGGCGAAAGGCATCGGATTTCTGTCGTCTGCAACGACCAACAAATACTTCTGAGAACAATAACGTGGGGTCTGTCAAAAACGCAATTGCTCGTATTGATCTCTATTAGATGGTATGCTGATCACAAAATCTACTCAACAAACTTCATGGATGAGCCTTTGGAAAGAGCTCCCCATTGCTGGTCATACACCTTAGCAAAAGCCCCAATCTCAGCGTTCTTAACAGACGAATCCTTATCCTCAGAGAAGAATTCGTTCGTAACAACGCTCAGCGTGTCTGCCATCAGATCCCGAATAACAAAGTGCAGACGATCACCCGTTTGCTTGAAATCCGGACCGGGGTTGAATTCCAGCAGCCACACGTTGAAGTCCTCGTCAACCATGAAGTCGACGCCGTAAATCTCGAAGCAGTTCGGAAGTGGCTGGAAAACCGAGAACTCGCCCTTGTAAGCGTCGAATGTCTCGGCTGTGATCTGGCCAATGTCAGCAAGAATCTTCGCCTTCTTGCCGGCAGGATCAGCGATGCCTTGCTCAGCCAGAATGCCTTCAATGTCGTCCAGTAACAGCACGCATTCGCTCTCAACAAAGTCTGGGTGGCTCTGTTGCTGGAAAGTGTTGGTGATGTGCGAGTAGTTGTTGTCCGTATCAGCCTCACGGTATTGCTCCAGAGCGCAAAGCACAAGGCAGTGCTGGTACACGAACACCTTTAGACCACCAACCGCGAGAACATACACGCGGATGTGGAACTTGCGGCCACGCAGCAACAGTGGCCGCTGGATATACTCCTGGACAACCCACTCGCGGATGTCGGTCCACTCGTTGACAATGCTACGTAGCTTCTTGAAGTCTTTGATCACATTAACCTCAGCGCCCTTGTTGGTAGCACTGGGTTTCATGATCCACGTATTGTTCTCGTTCTCGAGTGTTTGCCTTACCTCCCACAGACACGAGTCCAGACGCTGACGAAAGGAGATGCCGAACTGGGCCATACTCTCATCGTAAGCTTCCCAGGTGTCCACCACAATGGTGCGTGGAAGAGCCTTACTCAGCATGCAGTCCGGGTGCTTCATAATGTACTTGGACAGGTAGATCGACAGCTGTGCCTTCCGTGAGAGCCCTTTGCGGACGCAGTAGGCGTTGGCCACCACCTTTCCAGCCAGGACATTTTTCCAGTCCAGATTTTCATACTCGTCCCACTGCAACCACAGCAACAAAGGCAATCGTTAGGACTTACAAACTACAAAGCGCACATTTTGTTAAGAATTGTGTTACGTACGATCAGATCCGGGAGATCACTGCCGTCTTCTGATACGACGGTGTACATTGCGGGGTGCAGTGCGAATGCTCGGTCCACTAGTGGCGCCACGTACTCGCTGGGAACGCCGACACGCGCCACCAATCCATCCTTGTATCCTTCTGCTGCCTCGCCCGCCAGCAATCGGTACTTGATGGCACACGCCAACTCGCTCGTCTGCCAGTGCACTGCGTCCTGCATGATTGTCGACGAGTGGCCTGTGACGCACCACGTACCCTAAACGTCATCTGATTGGATGAAAATAGAAGCATATCATTTCAAAAAGTGAACCCACTTGAAGTGACGAGAGCAGTGTTCCAGTCAGGTTGTACTCACCAGACAATTTAGCTAAAAGCGACGGCATCGCTTCCTGAAGAAGTTGGAGCTAAAGTGGTGATACACTCGGCAAATGCAAAGTGACCCAAAGCTTATGTTACTTGCTTCAGTAACTTTACCGCAGGATTTTGACGCCTTGTAAAACTGGCATTTTCGATCTTTCAAATCCAGTTAACCTTTGGTTATTGACTCGACGTTATCATTTCTACAACTCTCGCGTTTCAATTGGCTGCAACCGCTACGTGTACAACGTCATTGCTTTTCACGCCATGAACATGGCGATCTGCATCAATTCGAAAGCACTGCTCACTTGAAATTGCGTTGCTTCTCTACTCAATTTACCCACGCCTAAACGTTTAATTTGGGACACAGCTGGATTTTCACTCTACTTGAAGCACCATTTATTTCGGGCCAAATCGTATCTCACCAAATCAGGAGCATAAGGTTCCGCCCCCCGAACAGCTCACTCTTTATTGTAGCATACGGACTCGCAGGCAGTGATGGCGGAGAAGCGGGCGGCACGCCGTGAGGGAGAGAAGGTTTGGTGCCCGGACCCTCGCAATGTATGGCAGCTGGGCACTGTGGTGGAGGATGACGGCGAGAAGTTACACGTTCTGCTGCCCGACGCCGACTCGGAGCAACAATTTACCTTCGAGCAGGTGCATCCATACGATCCATCGCACTCAGTGAACCTGGACAATGTGGCGGAGATGGACAATCTGCACGAGGCGCCGCTGCTGGATCTACTGCGACGTCGCTATCTCGAGGACAAGATCTACACCTACACTGGTGACATCCTCATCTCTATCAACCCGTACAAGAACATCCCCATGCTCTACAACTTCCCAGAACTCGACTCTATTGGCAAACTGGACAACCCCGTGCCTCACGTCTATTCGACGGCTCACGGAGCCTATCATGCAATGATGAAAGACGGTAAATGTCAGTCCATCCTCGTGTCGGGAGAGAGTGGAGCCGGCAAGACGGAGGCCTCCAAGTACATTATGCGGGTACGTCAATTATCACTGTGATAGTAATTCTTTGATTCCGGTAGCTAATTTGTAGGTATCTTGTAGTATCTGGCCAACATTTCGGAGATCGGCAAGAAGACCCCAAAGGCTCCAAAGGCGGAGAACGGTGGATCTTCGGTGGAACAGTGTGTTCTGCAGAGTAACCCGCTACTGGAGGCATTCGGTAACGCCAAGACTATCCGCAACGACAACAGTAGTCGATTCGGCAAGTTCATCAAGATCTATTACCATGCAGACGGCACCATCTCGGGTGCTACAACGAGCCACTTCTTGCTGGAAAAGAGTCGTATTGTCGGTAGTGCCGAATCCGAGCGTAATTACCACGTCTTCTACCAATTGTGTGCTGGATTATCCGCAGAAGAGAAGAACGCGTTAAAATTGAAGCCTGCGAGCGAATTTTACTTCCTCAACCAAGGGAACTGCATGCAGGTACCGGAAATCAACGACAAGAAGGACTTCAAGGAGCTTGTTGAAGCCATGGGTACAGTTGGTATCCCGCCAGAGTTACAGCGTACTATCTTCCGTCTCGTAGCCTGCGTCTTGCATTTGGGTAACGTCGAGTTCACTGAGAACGCCAAGAACGAGTCCCAGATTGCTCATCCAGAGGACGTCACGAACTTGGCTGAGTTGATGATGGTGACACCGGATGAGCTCGAGTTCGCCCTCACAAAGCGTACGATGTCCGCTGGTGCTCGTGGCTCAGTGGCAGAAATCGCTCTAACTGCTGTGGAGTCTGTCAAATCGCGTAATGGTCTGGCGAAGGACATCTTCAGCAAGATTTTCGACTGGCTCGTGTCCCAGATCAACAAGTCGACGTCCAATGTTGGCGGCAGTGCTGGAGTGGGTGCTGGCTCCAAGTTTATTGGCATATTGGATATCTTTGGCTTCGAAAGTCTGCAAGTGAATTCGTTCGAGCAGCTGTGTATCAACTACACGAACGAAATGTTGCAGCAGCAATTCAACCAGCACGTTTTCGTGTATGAGCAGGAGGTATATGTTGAAGAAGGCATCGACTTTTCACGTTTGGAGTTTAAGGACAATGGGCCGTGTCTTGATCTAATTGATAAGAAGCCGTTGGGTATCCTGCCTCTCTTGGATGAACAAGGAATGCTCGGACGACGCGCCAGTGATGAAAACTTTATTCAGAAACTACACCAGACGCATCTGCCAAAGGGAAAAGTTCCGGAGGGCAGTACTATCTACTACTCGAAGCCTCGATTCGCCACGGACGAGTTTGTGATCCACCACTACGCTGGAGAGGTCACGTACAATGTCAACGGCTTTTTGGAAAAGAACGATGATTCTCTGCACAACGATTTGATCTCGTTGATGGACAGTTCAAAGTGTGAGTTCCTGCGGAAGTTGTATCCACTAGATCAGGCTGGCGCAGCATCGGGCGGTGCCAACCCGCGCAAACCCATTCGTAAAATGGGCAATAAGATGACTGGTACTATGACTGTTGGTCGGAAATTCCGTGATCAGATGGCCAACTTGATGGTGGAACTCAAGGCTACGGCGCCTTCTTTCGTGCGTTGTGTGAAGCCAAACAACCTGCGTTTTCCGCAAGGCTGGAATGCTGAGCTGATTCTAAACCAGCTGATCTACCTCGGTGTCATGGAGACTGTGCGTATCCGACGATCAGGTTTCCCAGTTCGACGACTCTTTGAAGAATTCCACGAGAAGTATCAAATCCTGACTCGCAACGTTCCGAAGGAGAAGCGGGCGAGCATGACAGAGAAAGGTTATTGCGAAGTGATCCTTCGCTTCATTCCTCGTGAAAACTGGCAGCTTGGACACAAGAAGGTGTTCCTTCGAGACAGTCAATTGCGTATCTTGGACAACGAAGCGCGCAAGATCATGCACGAGGCCGCTATCGTCATCCAAAAGCATGTTCGTGGTCGACAGCAACGTCGAAAGTACCTGGACATGCGCGAGAAGGCCATTCGGATTCAAGCCATGACACGTATGTACTTGGCCAAGCGTCACTACCAGCTTATGCGTCACCGCATCACGCTCCTTAATGCCGTGGCAAGACAGTTTATCCAGCGACGGAAGTACCAACGACTGCGCAAGGCAACCATCCTCGTGCAGAGCCACGCCCGGGGCAATGCTGCTCGCAAGTATGCGCTTTATCTCCGTACAGCTCCACCTGCCGCAACGAAAATCCAAGCCCAAGTGCGACGCTACTTGGCTCGCAAACGCTTCCTCAAGCAGAAACACGCTGCAGCTAAAGTTGCGAATGCGCGCAAGATGCGCAGACAGCGAGCTGAGTTTTTGGAGATGCGCAACGCAGCAAATGTGATTGCTTCCAGATACAAGGGCTACGCTGCTCGCAACAAATATCGTGAGATGCAGAAGGCTGCTATCGTGTTGCACGCTGCAGGTCGTGGCTTCAATGCTCGCCTCAAATACGGTAAGAAGGCTCGTATGCGCGCTGTTGCACGCAACAAAGCGCAAATCCAGATCGCTCGTATAGTTCGCGGCTTCCTGGCGCGTCGTCACTTCCAGATTTCTCGTCGACGTATCATTATGATCCAAGCTCGCGTGCGAGCGAACCGTGTTCGTACCGAATACCTCAAGGGCCGAGAAGCTACTATCAACTCTCAGGCTATGATTCGTCGTTCACTCGTGCGCCGTAAATTCCTACGTGAGAAAAAGATGGCTACACGCATTGAGGCCTTTGGTAGAATGGTGATCTGTCGTCAGCGGTATCTCGATGAACGTAAGAAGATTATCCTTGTTCAGTCTCTCTGGCGGATGCACCGAATTCGCAAGGAATACACCAAGCGGGACCGACAGGTGACACTGCTTCAATCACTCTGGCGCTGTCATGCACAAGCAAAGAAGTACCGCGAAACGAAGGAGAAGATCATCACTATTCAAGCATTTACACGCATGTCACTTGAGCGTTCTCGCTACCTGAAATTGCGGTCGGCGGCTCGTGTGGTGCAGAGCGCTGTGCGTACGTATTTGGGTCGTCGGCAGTTCATTCGCTTCCGTCGTGGAGTGGTGAAAACCCAAGCACTTTATCGGGGCTACGTGCAGCGTAAGAAGTATCGCCAAACGGTTGAGCGAATCATCAAGGTTCAAAGTGTCTTTCGCCAGCAGAGAGCGCATAAACTGGCAGATGTGCGACGTCGGTCGATGGCTCGAGTTCTCGCTGTGGTTCGGATCTTCCTATCTCGTGTGCGAATGCGGAACCGCACACAAGCGTTGTTTGATGCCGCTAACGCCTACGACTTAACCGAGGTGCTTCATATTGCGCAGGAGATGCCAGGGATGTTACGTGTGCGTGATCGTGACCACGAAATGATGTCGTTGATCCACGTCGCAGCGAAGAATGGAGATCTGAACTTGGCGCGATTCGTTCTAGAGGAAAACCCTCAACTTGAGGATCTTGTGTATGGAAAGGATACTGCGGGCAGTACACCGCTGCATTATGCTAGTCGATTGGCACATTTGGACATGGTACGGCTACTTGCGAAGGTTGCGAACCGCAACTCAACCCCTGGCGCTCATTTCGATTTCGGGGCTGCACGTACAAGAAGCGCTAGTAGCACGAGCAGTACTAGTGATGACACGCCCGAGGCGAAGCTTCGATCTGTCTCCAGCGTTAGCACAGCGTCCATGACAACACCATCGTCACGTTCACCATCGAAGAGCGTGTCTATTGGCAATCGCAGTCCTGTGGGAGGCTTCGACCCGCGTATGCGTGGTATGTCCACCGCCTCGACGTCTTCGTTCTCGATGCAGCCAACCTTCAAACCTGGTGATCACAACGCACCCAAGCGCAATGGTCGCCGTACTCTCGTGTCTTCCAAGACAGGAAACAACCGACGTCTGTCATCAGCTATCGGTGGACTTCCTCCAGTTCTCCCTACTACAGTCCAGATCGAAGTGTACAAGGAGGGGTTCCTTCGCAAAGCGAGCGGGACTCGCTGGGCTACGAAGCGCTATGTGATGGTGGACGAGGTTTGTTTGTCCTACTACAAGACCGAGAAGGACAAGATTCCGTTGAAGATTGTCGAGCTCTGTGACGCCACAATCAAGCGTAATTCTGACGTGGACTGCTGTTTCGAGATCCGGTCTCCGCGTCTTAAGAGCTCCAAGAACCCTGATGGCATGCTCTCATTTGTCGCCGACACGGAACAAGAGGTGCATGAATGGATGCTTGCCATTCGCAAGGTTCAGGGCGTGCGTGTGACCACAACGAGTCCTCCCAACCACAACATGATCTGCATTGACAGCGGACTGCGTCGCGACTACGTCAACATGAAGAACAAGTTGGGCTTTACCCCGTTGCACTTGGCAGTACAGAATGACGAAGACGAAGGATTCGAGGCGGCCAAGGTCTGCGTCTGGCTCATTGAGAACGGCGCTGACCCGAATGCGATCGATGTGAATGGAGACACCGCACTACACTATGCAGTGGAGCTGGAGCGTTATGACCTGGTTGAAACTCTCATGAAGCGTGGCGCAGACTCAAGTATCAAGAATGTGAAGGGGCTTTCGGCCGTGGATATTGCCGAGGAGGAGGACTTGAAGGAGATTCTCAACCCAGCGACCCATGTCCCGAAGGTGGAGGAGAGTCCGGTTGAGCCTGAGGAACCCCAAGCGGACGGAATGGTTCCTGTCCAGAAACTGACTCCAGTCACTCCTTCACTCTTGCCTCCACCAGACAGATTGCACGACAGCACTTATGTGTCTGTGTTCCTGGGCGCTATTGCAGTGGCTACTGGTCCTATTATGGAGACGCCACACTTCAACCTCTACATCATGGACTATAAGGGTGCGGTCGTTGACACAGCACAGCGAACTCCAAAGTCGCTTATCCAGACCGGAGGTAACTACTGGTGGTTCGGCAACACTTGGTATCTGCAAACACCGCTCGAGCATCTCAAGGACGGTACGAGTTCATAGTCCTACCACTTCTAAGTATGTCTTTGGTGGCATGCACTGATAATAATTGCTTGTCTTAGGTTGTGTGGCGGTGATGGAGCTGCGGCATCGAAGTCTTGTCACTCAGGAGGTTGAAGTGGGCTGCTGGACCTTTTTCCATCTCGACTTAAGCAAGATCACGACGGCGCCTGCCACCTTCGAAATGTATGCGCCTCCTGTGGATCCACTCAGCAAGATCCTTGCTCGTATCCCTGGCGATTCTTTCCTGCAGGCGGAAATCAATGTGTCGCTGTAAGCGAAGTAGAAGAGCGTGTCTTGTGGTGTAGCGAAGCTCGATAATGGATAACAGCACCAGACGCTGTGCTTTGACAAGTAAAAACAAAAAAAGCATCTATTTCAGCAAAATGAGCGTGCGTACTGGCAATTGACAGCAGGTCTACAACACACGGCGCTTCTTGGCGGAGTTCATGTACGGCCGCAAGACCCACTCGTTCTCCGCTTCCTTCTGGTCGAGCGTGCCAAGCTTCACCTGGTACAATTGCAGCTCAAAGCGAGGGCCACACTCTTGAAGCTCCACCTCGCGTCCTGTCACCTTGAAGACGTGGTGACGGAACGACACAAAGTCGTTGTCGTTGGACAACGTGATAACGCGCTTAGCATCCGGCTTGGGCACTGGGAACAAGTGCTTCAGGATGTTGGCAACGCGCTTTCCTAGCGGGGTCTCGAACTGGTTGATGATGAGGTGAGGATACGCCTCCGAGATCGTAGCACGGTCTTCGATATCGTGACGCAACACAGTGTTACTCAGCGAGAAATAGGCCGTCGGACCGTAAGGCAAGTGGCACACCACCAGACCGTCTAATTAGTATAAAAAAAACACCGTCAGCACTCGGCAACAGCGTCAACTAATCGACTTCATTGTCGTACCTGGTTCACCACGGGTCTCCGTGACCAGTAGCAGATCTGTAAAGTCGTTGGATCTGGCGCTCTCCACCAACTGCAGTTGCAATAGGGAACAGATTAGTGAGCTAGCCTCTCAATATAGTGTTGCTAGTTTTCAACTGCTTACGTCTCCGATAGTGTGCGCACCACGGTTGAGACGAATGGCGTTGGGAAAGATGAGGCGAAGCTCCTGTGCAAACTGCTTGAGTCTCGAGCTCGGGTCACGCGACGTAGTGATGGCAATCTTTGGGTCGAACATACCCGCGTTCTTGTACTCGTCATCGATGTGGTTGAGCGGCTTCTCGTGGGCCTCGTCGTCGTATTCCATCTCATGGCGAAGTTTGGACTCAACGCTGCGCAGCTCCGTCGGGATGGCCTTGCCACTGCGTATGGCCTCTTTCAGCTGCTGCTTGTGCTCATACAGCGCACGTTCTTTCCCTTCGAGGCCCTTGCGGTACAGGTACTCGCGGCGCAGACGCACGTTCCTCCGGACAGACATGCTGGTAATACAGGTTGGTGGCTTTTGGACTGCGTCCAGTCGATTGATTAGCTTTCTATTCTAAATTCCTTTTTAAAAATTAGATTTTGAGATTTACAGCTTTTAAATCTAGCATTTTTCAAAAACTCGTTCATACTGGAGCAGGTGACGTTAGTACTTCGGTGAAATCCTTGTACTGTATTTTCGCCACTGACAACGTAGCTACTGCCACTTCGGGTTGAAGTGAAGTGCATCATCTCGTCACTCTAAGATTTCCAGACGCCCAGCCAACACTCGCGACAGATATCCGTCTTGCGCAATTGGCTGAGTCAAATTCGCATATCGATGCAGTTTCCAGCCGGCTGCAGCCGTAGTCGACTTCTTTGGTAAGCTTTACAATAGTTAGTAAGCTTAGTATACATGCGCTTCCTGTCAAGATCCACAAATTACATGTGCATCGGTGACTTGCTTGATAATTCTTTCAATTTACATTTGGACAAGATGTTAAGATCATCTTGCTTGGGCAGACTTGTGCCCTTGTCAATAGCTAAAATATATCCAGACTGCAAACTAATAAACAAAACTAGGAATGAAAAAATGGTGGCGAACGTCTCGCTAGGACGGGCACAGTACCTTTCCGACGTACGGTCTGCCGCTACGAGCATTGCCACCGCATTTCCTTGTCGGCTCTAGAAGCGTGAAATTGCGGCGACGCAGCTCTTGTCGTTGCAGTTGATAGCGATGCTGCTGTTGACGCTTCCACGACTGCGACTGGCCTCCAGACGGTGAGTTCAACGATGGCAACGGGGAAGAGGAAGACATCGATGATAAGGAGCCATGACGCGCACGCTTCTTCTTTCTGGACAAGCGAAGCATCGGCGAGCTGCTTGGACTGAGTCCTCGCTCCCAAGGACGCTCCTTGCAGACACGTGGCGACATCGTCTTCGGAGCAGGAGAAGCTGGAGTCGCGATGGGCGGTGAAGCCGGAGCAAATCCCACGAGCGGACCGGAGCCTGACTCAGAGGTCGCTTCTGCAACCGAGATATCGTCCGCTTTAGTCACCTCAACTGGGCGAGGAATATCACGGAAGAAGAGCATCGGACACTCCGCCTTGTAGTGGCCATACTCTCCACAATACCAGCAGTCCGAGAAGTGCAGCATCGCATTGCTGCCACCACCTGAAGTCAATCGCTGTCGTACTAGTTGGCCGCAGTCTCGAGTTACGTGATCCCTGCCGCGGCAAATGTAGCACGACGACATGTGGTTCCACGAGGTTTCATCAAGTTCACAGATATCCTCGAGGCGGTGATCGTTACTTAGTAAATCACTCGCACGCTTAAACTCCGAGCGAATGAGTTCCTGACCTTTTCTGTGGAAAACCACACGCCCCAGATCATGTGCCAGTTCAAACGGGTCCTCAATACTCAGTCGCCAAGACACTGGATGACTCCACTTGGTCGTCTTCGACAACGCTCGTCCCATGCGGATACTCACCACCTCGTCTTCCATATTGAAGCGCCGCGCGTAAAAGTCGAAAAAACCTGCAAGTAGCGCTCCAACCGAGTTCATCTCGGACGTGCCAAACGTAGACGGCAGGTCCATGGTCGGGAACGACTGCAGACGTTCAAGTAGCACTAAGACTTTCTTCTGCGACTGGAGATCTTGGAAAAGTGAAATCACCGTTGGCAACTGCATCTCCGCGTAGTGCGACTGTAAGTAAAATATCAGCAGCAACGTATATCCTGCCACATTTATCAACACAATGTTTGTAAGTAAAGTGATAGAGCCAAAACATCGCAGCCAAGGACTTTCGCTTACCGTAGGAGCTCAGTGTACCATTGACCGAGTCGTTGATACCCCTTTGTTTGGCCCAGTACTTGACAGCGAACACCAAGGGACGCACTCGAGGATCCACCTGGCCGTAATATTTGAGCAGGGCCGTGTTCAGCAGCGCATTGATGCCTCCCACACACACGTCACAAGCCACCTGCAAAGCAGAAGCTGCCATTAGAAATCCACGACCAAACCTCATAAAAGGCTGCGATGCCGCTGTACCTGTCGCTTGGGGTCCCAAAGCTTAATCACGGGCACGCGCGCATTGCGGACGAATTCCAGCACTTGGAAGACTCCAGAGAGGCGATCGCACGCCGTGGCGAGCAAATCCACGCGCTCCTGAGGCGAAAACTGACCCTGGGCGTCTACATCCATGTCCTCAAAGTAGATACCGAGGTCGACATCGCACCCGCCAAAGCCCAGACCACTGCCAGTGCAAACAAACACAATTACCATCATTCCTTCACGTGGGTGCAGATTTCTCTCCTGTTCGTTTCAACCTCCGACGCACCTCTCGGACGACCCAAAGGGTAACACACGACAAGTGGGCCATTGCTTCTGGAGTAACTGCTGTACGCGACGCCGGACCGCGCGCTTGGCGGCCAGCTCGGCCCCGTTGGGCTCGAGCTGCTCCAGCAGCGCAATGCTGTCGATTGTGAGCTTGCGCACGCTGTTGGCCGCGCCCATGGCTGTTGGTGCGAGTCTGCGGGTCTCTGCTTTGGTCTGTCGTATCGGGTTGAAGGCGACCTCCCTCTTCTGTCGCAGTCGCGATCTGATCGACAGTACTGCTTCGACCCCAGGAAGCAAGTTCGCGACTGCAAGCTTTCGTTCTCAGAAATGGTTTGTGGAGTTGCAATTTGACTGTAGTTCAGTATGGGACGAGTTGCAAAAAAAGAGGGCTTCAGATTCGTTTGTGAATTTTGCGTTCTTCCTATCAGTCTTTTCGATTCTATCCATTTTGAAGTGGCTGTTCCAGTGGCAAAACGACCAGGTTGAAAGTAGCCAGCTTGAATCTCGAGTGATGCCGGCGGCTGAAATGCCTTGATCCAACTTGCCAAAAAAAACAACACCTCCATCGCCGTCACTCTCAAAACAGCGACTACGGTTTTAAGTTGATCCGAGCTGGACTAACGAAGATTCGTTTTTGAGCTGTCGCAGGTAGAGTGTGTAGATGCAAGGTGCCATGACGTACTGAGACTGCGCTGTTGTTGATATCTTTCAATGATCGCGTCTGAGACCACTATGACTCATAATATGAGGTTGTCAAACAAGGAGCATAAAAATCTCCCTTTAACAAAGACGGACTGACTTATCCGTACCGCTTTTCGTGACAGCTCCCATACTAAAATCTACAATACGAGCCCGGGCATTAATACTTCCTCTGTCCCACGAATTTATGCCTATTTCGTTTTTTGTGTGTGTGTGTGTGTGAATTTTCGAATGATATGCCATCAATTATGTTAACGGACAAAAAAACTCACTTCTTTGAGGGCCTAATTAGGGATCTTGCGCGCGATTGTGAGCGGTTTGGCTTGCGATATGTATTGAGATACCCAAAAAGAGCATCTGGTTAAAGTTCGATTTAATATCGCTTTTTTGGAGTGGAATTACGAAAAAAAAAACCTTATCGAGCTGCAATCTGGCGCCACCCTTGCGCTGTTATTTACATCCTACTTGTCGTTAATACAACACAAAAATATGAGGAGAACCGTTTTTCCGAAAGCTTTCGAACAAGGGTGTCAGTGCATGAATATTCTACCTACAGATATATTTAGGGGGAAAATTGACAAATAGCCATAAATTCGTGGGACAGAGAAGGAATGCATTTTATTGTGTCAGCGAACTGAAGTGAGCTGGATTGTGCCATACATCTTGTGGTGGTTTAACATCTACAGACATGTCTGTCGCCCAGTGACTACCTGAGATCTTCATTTTTAGTCAGTTTGCCTTCAAGCTTTAATGGAGGTGTAGACACTATCAAGGAGAACAAATTGCATGCTCATGAAGATCGCTTTTTGAACAAACCCTACGAAGAAGCGTGGTGCAAACTTCATGCTCGTAGAAGGCAATTTTTTTTGCGAAGTTTGGCTATCAGTGAGGTGCGATCCATTGTACGGTGTCTATCTGTCGTTGGACGATTTTTACAACAAGACTAAAGAGGCGTTCGACGCCGAGCTAGATCGAATTAACCCAACTGTTGCTGATCGATAAGTGACATCACTAAGTTCTCGGTGCTAAACAATCCCTCAGGCTGTATCGAAGGTCGTGGCTGTCACCAGCGGGTAGTCAACGTTTGCACCAGAGGACGCCATCCTACGGATCTAGAGCGCTATATCAGTCTATTCCAAAAAGGGACTGTTTAAATTCTTGCACTGATATATTCTGCGCGACTCAGAGGAGCTTGGCGGTTCTCAAATGAGAAAAAAATAGACCAGCGCTGTTCGTGACAGTGTTGATTCAACGAAAATTATACAGAATTAATCACCTCAGCCAGATTCAATGCAGAAGAAGAAAAGGTGTGTCACGAGCGCAAATTGATCGCACAAAGTGTGTCTTCGGCGACTGTTAGCTCGTTTGCAGTCGATACAAATGGAATACAAGTGAGTCCAGCACCACCAATTCACCTGGAAGCTTGACAAGCAGTTTTGCCTAACGCCATTTTTTCTGTCTTCCTTTTTCCTTTTGTACTTGGTATTAATAATACTAATGGAATTTTAACAACAAGGCGATTTACTACACTTCATTTGAGAATCTCCATTCAAACGAACTATATAGCTGACAACTTATGCGCCAGGACACCTGGCAATGATACTGTATGTCATAGAGAACAGATAGCTGCTCGTGGAGCAAGTTATATTTTATATGTAAGCTGAAAAAGAGAATGTGCTTTTTCCAGTATATTTTTCAGTATGTTATTCTTGGATCATGATCTGATCAATACATGTTTATTTTGTAGCAACTTTGACCGAAGCCTTCTGTGACAGGCTTTTTTCTTTCGGTTATAGCACATACGAGTCCATGTCTACCGTTTCTAGCTTGATTCTGAAAGGCACAGAACGGCCTTAAAAAATAGGAGCCGGGACTAAATGCGATACTGAATGTTCCTAGATAAACAGTAAACTATCACCCTAGACAGTTTGAGATGAGTAGGATAGGATATGCTCCATATTCACTAACCCGATTTTTGCCTTCGGATGACATCAAACAGACCTTTCCGGGCTCAAACTATAAATGTTTGGTCAGTTAATCTCACATCAGACTTTAGCGATTGAGCTCGCCTTGAGTATATGAGCGGTAAATGCTCAAATGGTACTCGATTTTCAGCCTTCTTCAGAAACCAGGACTTGATTACTCACAAATAAGCACAAATATCACCTGACAGGCACCATCGGAGAGTGGAGAGGTGCCACCTGTGACAGCTCGATTTGGTCAATTTTGACAATGGCTTGCCGCTGGGATCGCGACTAATGACCACTCACCCCCATGCTGAAAAATACAAACGATACGTGCTAGACTAGCACATGTCGTATTTTATTTTTTAGCACTGCTAGTGTTCCTGTGACGGCACCATGACGTTGGCCCCCGCAACATGGAGTTATTCCGCAGGTGTGAGCTTCAACATGCTGACGACAAGCGTTTATGAGGAAGCCTGTGCGATTCCTGCATCGTTCACAAAACCCTTTCGTTTTTACCGTAATTTCGATCAAATGTGCTGCGACTTTGACTTCAATGTTGCATGTTGCGCGAATGTTGTACAGTCGTTGGTGAGACTGCTGACTGTCTCTTATGTACAGTTCAGGCCACCATCTGGCGGTGGACCTATCGGCATCTGGTGGCAGCAGTCAATCTTCCGGTTTCACACACTAAAAAGTGATCGCGTGAGTTTGAGCAGAGCGAGAAGAGGACGACTAAGACTCTGGAGCACTAGTAGCTTCATACGCCAAGAGATTCGCAGACCGCCGACCACTTCTCTACAGGTCAATTCTCCTACATTTCCTGTATCCATCAGTGATCTGTGTCGCGAGATAACGACAGGAAGCCGTCGCTTCTGCCACCGTCGAAACTCCCCCCTCCCTGCGTCTTATTCCGCGCCCCCGCCATGGACTCCAAGGTCTGGCAGCGCGCCGCCGCGGATTTGAACCCTCCGGGTGTGCCCAACTCTTTTCGTCATGCCAAAAACCAGCAGAATATCGCTAGCTTGCTGCTTCGTCGCGAGTTCGGTGGCTCTAGACGCCAGAAGACTGTGCGAGCCATTGGAGAGGACAAGGAAGAAAACTTCTGGGCTGAGAGTGAAAGCGCCGCCAAGGTGCGATCTATTGCGTTGCAGTGGGCAAGAGGAAATGCTGACCAGGATTTTTTTGTGCTGTGTTTGATTATTATTTCTATCGGAAACAGCACCAGAGTCGCTACTTCGAGCTGCCACAGACGACCAAGTCAACGATCTCTATTGCTATCAGTCCAGACGGGTGTGTATAATAGTTGGAGGAACAAGCTGATGGGTGAAACTTAGAGACTGATTTTATTTTTCTCTTCGGGGACGTATTCACGCAGGAAAACTTTTGCTTCGACCCATGGAGATCACACAGTCAAGATCATTTGCATTGAAACCGGCAAAGTTATCCAGGTAGGCTCACTGCTGGCATTATGATGGTACATTAATTGTGGTATGGGAGAACTCACGTGGCGTTTATGATGACACAGACGTTGGTGGGCCACCCCCGAACTCCTTGGAGTGTCAAATTCCACCCCACGGATCCAAGATATGTAGCTTCTGGCTGTCTAGGATTTCAAGTTCGGTACGTTCGATTCGTGATAACGACTATCAACATCTTACAAGGGATAGCTGAGCTAATTGGATTGTTAATTGTAGGTTTTGGGATATTGAGACTGGCCGCTGCCTCTACGTGTCGACACTTCGCCACGCAATTATCTCAATTTCCTTCCACCCGTCGGGTGACATTTTGGCGATTGCTAGTGGAACGTGTGTGTACACGTGGGATTACCAGGTTAGCCCTCTTTTTATCTTTATAGGAGAACACGATATTTTACACACAAAAGACTAACATCCGTTGCTTTGAATTTACAGCACACATGTCCGCGCATCGCAATGTTCAGCTACCAGACCTTACGTTCTGTCACCTTTTTGCCGGATCCGTCCAAGATCATGGTCGGAGAAGCGAATGAGCGCTATGTGGTACGTCATTGCATCGACTTATCCCGTTATGTTGCAACACGATTTTTAAAGTATTAACTATTATGCAGAGACCACAAGGCCAAGCTCCGCCCTCAGATCTTACGGTCACTCTGACAATGTGGGACTTCGATCCGTCGTGGGCTTTGTCGCCGGAGCCACTACTGACGAAGAAGGCAATGAACAACAGCCGCGTAATTCTTTCACATGCTCTCATTTACAATGACGGCGGCTTCGACATTTCGCGGTGCGGACGGTACTTGGCGATATGTGCTGACTTTTCTCTGCGGCAAGCGGAGAAAGAAGTGGAGATGGAGGCCGAAAATGAAGCTGCGACGGATTTGGAGAGCATTTTATCCTCCGTATCAGCCACACAAGAGACGACTGCCGGTGGTGCTACGAGTCCTAGTGACGACGTCAATGACGTGTCTGTATCAAACCCGCAAGCTACAGCTTCAAACGAAAGCAGCTCTTCGTCTGGCGCTGCAGCACGTACGGCAAGAGGGAATAACGTCAGTCCACAAGCGCTGCCTGCCACGATGCCTTTATCCCTCCCGATCCACCCACCACCACCACGACTTGTACCTCTTTCTGGTATGCACACGGGTGCTCCCAATATGTTAGCAGCTCTACAATCAGCAGCCGCAGACTTGTCCCTTACGATGGATCAGTACATGAATCAGCAGATACGACGTGTGAGACCCCGGCTGCACCCACCGCATAGCATCCACCGGTATACAGCAGCAATGGAGCCAGCACGGAGTACGGCCGCCCCCGCTGCCGTCCCCCAACAGAGATATTCACAAATTCGACCAAACATTGCGCTAAGTCGGACACGATTCACTAGGAATCAGCGCAACCGTCGAGGACGCTTATCGTCCGAGAACCAGTCAACGTGGCTAGCCTTGATATCTCTGGATCCTGAACAACTCGGACGCGTTGTCCAGACGTGTCACTTAGCGGAGACTGCGGCAGGTGGTGTTACTTCAGTGAAGATTTCGCCTACATCAGCTTATGTATTACTTGGCTATGGAGTACGAGACCGCATACAACGGTAAGTTACGAGCTACTTGGTTTTACTTCTCGATTCTGTTGGCCACTGACTTTTCTGTATATTATAGTGAGACGGAGTTCCCAGTTCATCGCGTAACTCGTATTTATCGATGGGAAGACATGGCGTTGTTGTCGCATGTGGAAAGTGCCATGGACGATGTTAACATTGCGCTGTTCAGCCCGATTTGCGGTGGGGGGTTCCTGTATGGTACCAAGCAAGGGAAACTGCGAGTTTGTAGCACCTTCCGCGGCGATTTCCACGACGAGGAGAACTGTAACGTCCTGGACGGCCCACGTCGTTGCCATTACGATCAAAATGTTAATGGTGACGACGAGAATGATCTGGGCGAGGAAGGAGATGAAGATGATGATGGAGAGGACGATGATGAGGATGGCGTCGACTCTGATGAAGAGGATATGGACGATGTTGATGGAGAAGGGAGTGACGACGCTGATATGGGCGAGTAGTGCCATCGAATGTTTGATAATTCTAATTAGTTCCGCAAGTTTGAAAATGTGAGGAAGCTTCCATGATGATATAACTGCACAAATATGCTCTGCTCCTCTTAAAATCCATGGTCTTACTGCTCGTCGTCAGCGATCCGAGCTTTGTCCGTTCCGTGTCCAAACGTTTTGCCCAGGAACATTTCTTTGTCGAAGTCATTGCCAACAAACTGGGCTTTGTCAACTTTCCGTGCGCGGTTGATCAGGTCTGCTGTTTCCTGGCGATGGGCCTTCTGGCTAAGTTCACTTTCCTCTCCACCACATCCCCACACCTCCATGGCATCGATCACGAACTGCTCACTGGATGACAAACGACCTGGCTCAAAGGACAAACACTTGGCGGTCGTGTAGCTGTTCTCATCCAGATCTTCGCTCAGGAACAACCGAAATTTGTCTGTCGACCCACCCATGCCGAGTCCACGCGGTAACGCGAAACCCTTCGAGTTCAGGTACATGTAGTTCTCATTGGCCCCGCTTGCAGATACTCGATAAATGGCGATTTCCGGTGCCAGTCGGAAAAGGAAGCATCCGTTGCCTCCGTAATAGCGGCTTGACTCCTTCCACTCGGTATCACAGAACATACCAAACACGGCTAGAACGCAATTCGGTGAGTAAAAATACTGATAAGTTTTTAGCACAATCAAAGATTACCTCCTTGGGTGTCTCGAATGATCGTCAGTGTCGGGCCAGAGTAGCCTAGAATATGGTAGCTCAGGCGGTTGAAGCTCAATCCATCCTGCGCGCTTGTGTATAGTCGGCTAAGCGGTGTCTGGAGTGACGTCGTCACTGTGGATAACGCCACAAAGTATGATCTACATGAGTAAAAATATGCATGAGTTAGCACTATTAATCACACTACAACAGGCTGAGCACAAGTCTCGACATCATGCTTGTTACCTGGATAAAATACCGCTCTTGTGGGACAACTGTGGGGCTTCATATGATGCCTTGGTCAGGGACTCGAAACACTTGCGCGCCATCCACGACATGAAAATGGTGTAGAGAAGAGGGAACTGCGCTCCAACCCATCGGACAAAGTCGTCGCTGGACGCCTGGGTAGACCCCGCCGATGGTGGCATCGCAGCACGAGCAAGAGTCTTTGCTACATGCGCCATCCGATCCACATCTTCTACTTCTCCACCTTCAGCCATGATCAAGCAGGCAAACATCATATGGCTCAGCTCTTGTTCTGTCATCGCAGTGGCTTGAGCATTCGATGCAAACAGCCGGAACAATGCCCGACAGATCGCCTGTGACGATGCTCGAACACATTGTGCCACTGCCAAATTACAAAGGAATCCATAGTGAGTATTGAGAGAATCCAATGAGCCCTGCTCACTCAATTGCAGTATTATCACCTCCTTGTGCGAAGTTCACCATTTGCAGCTTTGCAGCATTAGCCTCGCCATCCTCCTTCGTCTGCAAACACAACTGGTAGAAGGCAGCGCCCAGTCGACGGAAAGGCTCTGTCAATTCCGACGGCGCTGTAGCAGGGATTGGCAGCTCCAACCACATCTGAACCAGGAATATACGTATCAGCATGTGGACTATAAATCACGAGCTTCTCATCTAGATTACCTGCAGATTAGCTGCAGCAGCGTCGGACGGAGCCGTCGCGATGGTTCCATCAAACTTATTCTTCAGACATTCATACTCCTGCGCAACAGCATAAACAGACACTTCCATCAGCTACTAGCGCCATCATCTACACGCATCTATTGCGACCCACTTCGTCGCTAAAAGGGCCCTTCCACTCGCCCGCGCGAGCTCCAGTAGCGCTGCTCCCGTTGTTCCCCATGAGGTTCCTTGAACTTCTGACGTACTGGGTGAGTTTATAAATTTTGAGGGCTCGATTCAAACAACCTTTCAAATATTATCACTCCCAACTCTCTATAAATAGAACCAGCGTTTGAATCTATTTTTGAAACGGCCCTAAGTTGAACCAGACAATGGTCACTTTCGAAGAGCTGCTGTCCGTTGCTGATCGCCATGGTATATGGACTGCCGCTGGCTTGTGCAGCGCTGTTGCTAGCCTCCACTGCCGCTGACGAATGTTCTAGTACATGCGGCACGCCGTCGGGGCTCGAATTCTGCTCCTACGTGTCGTTTGCCGTCTGTGGGGGTGAATCCTCCTACGAAGAGCTGGACGAAGCCGCACTACTGGCTTTCCAGGCCTGGAGCGACCTCAATGCCAGCGAATCTCGGCTATCTACGCTGCCGCAGTATCGGAGCTTTAACCAGGAGAAGATCGAGGATACTATCAAGACGCTGGACCTCGCCAACACCAGCAGCGCATGCGGCGCCTTTCTGCACCGCATGGAGTGTGCGGTGCACTTCCCAGTGTGTGAAGTGGGTCGTGACGTCTCCAAAGTCTGCTTGACATCTTGTCTGTCCACGGTGCACACACAGTGCCCGGGACTCAGTAACGTTTGCGCCACATTTGACGAAACACAGGTGGAGAGCAAGAGCAACAAGTGCTTCAAGGTTGGCTACACGGGTCCAGCAGTGGGCATGTGGGTGGCGGGCTTCCTCATCTCGCTCGTCTTCTCCGTGCTCAACTCAGTGGGTATCAATCTTCAGAAGCTGTCTATGTCACGTAATGACACTGCAGACGTGAAGAAGACCACACTCAAGCAGCCGCTCTGGATGCTCGGCTTCGGACTGGTGTGTCTTGGATCACTACTGGACTTTGTGGCTTTCGGTATGGCACCACAGACACTACTCGCTCCACTTGCAGCGCTGTCATTGGTGTGGAATATGCTCATTGCGCCGATCTTCCACAAGGAAAAAGTTACTCGTCAGAACTTGATCGCTACTGCGATCATCTTTATTGGTGTCACATTGACGGTGATCTTTGCTGGACACAGTACTCCGTCCTATGAGCTGGAGGATCTCATTCGCCTTTACCAGCAACCTGCCATGTACGCATACATCACGCTGATTGTATGCTTCTTAGGTGGTCTCTTCACTTTCTGCCGCTACATCGAACGCACGCACAACTACGAGGAAGGACTGTTCCACATCATTTGCTACGGTGGAATTGCAGGAACATTTGGGGGCCAATCGGTGCTGCTTGCCAAGTCGACTGTTGAGCTGTTGAAGAGCGCGATCTGGGGCGATTCTGGCTTCTACATGTTCACGCAATTCACTTCGTACGTTATTGTCGCAGGCATGTGCGCTTGTCTTGGGTTCCAAGTCCACTTCCTCAATGGTGGACTTGCACGTTTCGATGCACTCGTGGTTATCCCGGTATATCAGAGCTTTTGGATCCTCATGAGTGTGCTGGGTGGCATCATGTACTTCGAAGAGTACGTGAGTATGACGCGGACACAGATGCTCATGTTCACTATTGGCGGGTGCGTCACCATTTTGGGCATCATCGTACTCCTGAAGACAAGACACTCGGGTGACGGCCGCTACATCGAACTGGTAAGATATCCCTATTTTTTTCACTTTGTCTTGCAACCGCTAATTCGTCGTATGTTCTTTTTTTCAGGCACTAACTCCGACATCGGCGTGGACAATTGACGATTCCGATGAAGAAGTGGAGCTCAACTTGCCTCCAAGTCCCAATCTTGCTCTTGCCAAGGGAGCTGCAGGAGCTAAAGTATCTCCTGGAACAGTGACTCCTGCCTCCCCCAAGAAAGTGTCCGCTAACGATGCAGCAGTTGCAGCGGCCATTTATCGGACAGAACCTGCTTCACCAATTGGCAGTAGTCGTGTCACCGCGAAGCCAAAGGACTTTGATGACGACGAGGAAGAAGAGGATTTTATTTAACTGAACGAAATGCCAGGTTATTTAGACTCCATTGCCATCTAGCAACTCTATAGAGCTAGATCCTTTACTCGACATGCGTGTCTACTTGCATATGCAACGTTACCAAGGCAAACGCCACGATGTTTGACGTAACACTAACAACCAGTTCCACCAGCGATTTTCAGGCACGAAGTTGACGGGAAAATGGTCATGAGGTTCGTCATGATGGACCAGACGAAGCAGAAGGTAAAGATAACAATGGTGATGATGCCGGCCCACTTGCTTTTGCCTCCAGTGCGTTTGAGCTCCAGTGTCTCGGCTTTCTGACGTGGTAGTAGGAATACCCAAGCAACTGAGCAGATCTGGAAGGCGTACGCGATGAGGTAGCAGTAGGTCACTTGGTTGCGTACATATGTGTCGTCGACTTGCAGGTACGCTTTGCCAATGTCAAAATGTGCGTCAATGTTCTTATAGATGACCGTGGAAAACGGAGAAGCGATAGTCTGGCACGTGGTGATCAAGCCAAAGACAGCAGCTTCATTTCCACCTTCGACGATCTCGATCGTGGCATACTGCGATACAATCTTGGAAATTGTGCTTGGAACTTCTTCCAGCAAAGGCGGACCTAGCCACATCCACTGGCTTCGATAGACATCCCAAATAGTAAAGAATGTAGGGAAACAATCTACAAAGACAACCGATAGCTGCGTGATGACGACGATGGTGCGCCAGTTCCAGGTGAGACCATATCGCTTGATGACATAGAGTGAGCCCGCAGAGATAATAGCCGCGAGGATACTGGAGATGGCATCATTCACGGGCTCTACCTTGGCCCAAAGACTTTCAATGGGACTCACGGCCGTCACGCTCATCAGTGAAAACACAAAGTAGAAAAACCGGAAGGCTATGAGCTGGTAAACCACACGATGCTGCACCAAGTCGAACAGGAGACCAACGTATTCGCGGAAAGATCTTGCAGGTTCCTTGGTCTCAGCCACAAAGAACCACGACGACACTGTGGCAATTAATGCAGCAGCGGCACATACAGCAGAAATGGCACTTACACCCATGGAACCCGAGAAAGAACCACCGAAGTCTTCACCGTTGAGCCCGAAGCCCACCATGGCGGACGAAAAGATGGACATGACTTGCTTGAAGACCTGCATCATAGTCAGTGCAGAGCCTCGTGTTTCCGCTGGTTCACGTTGTGCTAACTCGATAACTACACCATCGGAAGCAGCAATTGCCATGGTCATTCCAAGGTTGGCGAAGATCATGAGCAGAATAAATTTAGTTCCTGCGTCGGGGGCGTCTTCGTTGATGAGTGCAAGTTGATCGTCCGTGAGGTTGGCAGCGGCAACATAGGCGAGGTCCGGATCACCATAGTACGGGTCACCCGTCGGGAAAATGACCATGAGCAGCAGACAAATTGTAGCGAAGATCCACCCAAAAACCATGTATGGACGACGGCGATATCCCCAAATCGGAAAGCAGTCCGAGAGGATACCGAAGAACATCCGGAAGGTCCACGGGATGCGAACAAGCACCTTGGCTGAAGCTGTTGCAGTCCCAGACATTCTCAGATAGTTATTGAGGAATGGATACACCAAGCCATAGATGGTGCCGTTGATCACTCCCAGTGCACCATACTGGATTAGGATGCCAATCGTCTCTCGACTGTAGATATTTGGAGGTCCACCCGGACGCAATGCTCCACCCTCGAGCGCATCTGGAGTCTTGAGCTCTTGAAAATTGGTAGGCGACGCGGCCGAAAGAGTCTTGGGCTTGGAATTGGTTGGCGTGTCAGCCGTAGTTGAAGTGGCCATACTGGAAATTCGGAAGACTTGTGCGGAGGCAGGGAAGTTGAAAAGTGAATGTTGAGTTCGCTTGAAACTGAAGCGGTCGAGCTCGTCTCAAGTTGCAAAGAAGGAGGAGACATCTTTTTCCTGTCAATATCATGGCAGCGATCAACTTGCTGGTCCCGATGGTGGCACCACTGGTGCATTGCTATTCACCATTCCTTGCGCTTTGCCAGGTGAGCTGAGCTGCCATCCCACGGTGGCCACGTGCCACTTACTAATGACATCGCATATACTAAAGAACGCGTGACTCAAACCAATCAGGTTGTTATGGACTTGTCAGCGATGCCGATCACATCGTTTTAAGTATGTCAACAAGTTGGGTTTGAGTGGTGCTGGTGATAAGAAATGCATGTCCACTGGGCATTGTCCAGAGTGGCCGTGCTCTCTAAGGTGCAGACGCTTGTGCATAATGCATCCCCATAATCCTTCGCTTGTCTTCACTTGTCAGGCAACACGTGATGACAACCATCAGCATCTTCTGATACACGATAACACTACAATAAGACGAATGTTAATCTATCCTTAGTCTCTGGTCCCTCTCATTGACAAGCTACAGAGTGCACGGATTAATCCTGTCGCTGCTTGCCATCTCTATCTCAACATGCATGCAAATCGGCGTTTCATATCCTGTAACATTTTCTAGAAACGCGACTTTTCATGATCACTAGTTTTTCGCCGTCGTAGCTTTCAAGCGTTCCGTGACGATGGCGTCCAAGTATGCGAAGCCAATGGAAATCCCTGCCAATTTCCCTGACGTCCTGAGGAATTTCACTCGTGAGGTGCTGCGGCAGCAAGGCAAAGTGGAAACGAAAGAGGCCATCTACGCTTTTGGATCGCAATATTTCAAGGATTTACTTACGAAGCAAAGCGGGGCGAGTAAAGCAGTTGGCGATGCCACCGTGAATGCTTTGATTCCGGCGTATATCAAGATGGGAGAAGATACAATCAAGGAATTTGTAGTCACTGCGCTCAATGAGGCTCAGCAGGACGGAGGCATGATCGCCCATGAACAATTCAAACAGGTACGATGGTTATTCGGATATTTGAAGAATATTGAGAAGCTCATGGTTGTTTTATTCAGATATTAGATGGAGTTGGCGAGCAGCTACAGATCTCTCACATTGAGCTAAAAGCGCTTTATGCTGAGGCGGATGAGAACGAGGGGGGCGTTATCAGCTGTACAGGTACCACTGCCAACAGTGCAAATAGTCTTCCTTTTGGACGCAGCTAACGAACGCATCGTGTATTCTTTTTGTTAATCCTCCAGATTTCCTGCCACTAGGTATCCAGGCGTTGATGCAACTTCGTTCAACTCATACACAACGACTGGCACGTATCGCGTCGTTCAGCAAGCGCGAAATGGAATTTTTCTTGCACGGTATGATGCAGGACGAGATGGAAAGCATTTTGCGCGAGACTTTCCAGCGCGCAGACAAGGATGAAGTCGGTGCGTTAACTCGACTGGCGTTTATGGACGCTCTTCGAGATGCCGACCTCGGTCTCACACGCAGGGAGGTGAACATCCTCATGTCTGAAGCCTCGCCAGCCGAGGATGACACGAACATCGTAGTTTATCCAGATTTCGTTCCCATTTGCTTCCCCTTGCTAAAGGATACCTACGTCCAGGGAATCTTAGAAGCACACAGCAATCCAGACTGGATTACTCAATACCTCACGGAAGTATTCGCGAGTGGAGATAGTGAGAATACAGGTCTCCTCACAGTTGCTGAGATCGCTCGCCTATTTCGTGCTGCCGATATTGGGCTTACCAGACTTCAGATTATTGCTGTGATGGCAGAAGCCCAAGAAGACAACACAGGCTTCGTAAACTATGAAAAGTTTGCAGCTCAGGTCTCTGGAATGGTGCTAGCACTTACCAATGTCGACAGTCAACAACCGTACGCTGCGTACTTGCAGAAATATCGAAAGACGAGTGAGTACTACTCAGTGCTGGATATGAACCAACACACGTTCGAGCAAGCACTTTCACACGCACTAGAGGCAGTCGATGATAACCACCGCGGGGTTCTCGTCCGTGATGAAGTTATTGCAGCTACTAGGAGCGCCTTCCCCGAGATCACTGACCGCCAATTGCGCTCGCTATTGGCACTGTCAGAACCGGACGAGATGGGAGAAATCGACTACAACCTCATCACTCATTCCGCTTTCCAAGCGCTGCAGAAACTCCAGGAGTACGACATGATGATAGCTGAGTCGTAGGTATTCAGACTGCAGCGTATGTGCCAGAACACGGGTCGGCAAATGACCTTACTTGTCACTAATCCACAATACATATTCTATCTATCCAGACTCCCATCTAGTTGGAGTCAAGACTAACCGATGCCGACGAAACCATTAAGATATCCCGCATTTTTCGCTGAAAACGCTCAGCGTACAATCTGGGTGGAACTGCTGAAATGCCCAGGCCGTCATGGCGCAGCACAAGCGTCTTCCACAGACGCTCTAGCCGCTTGCTCCACGTCCACGTTTGCAGCATATCCACAACTCCCAGTGTGTAGAAGTCCGGGCCAACTACAACACAGGCCTGGTAGCCACGTTTTTCCAGAGTTCTTGTGCCGATCCATTTTGAGTCGTCAACTGTGCGGGACGCCATATCGACTGGTCCGTATGATACGGAATTGTAGCGATGCGTAGAACGACTGAGGAGCGGGGTGCTGTCTTGAATAGTTATGCTGTTGTCATCACACAGGCCCACGATAGAGAACCGACAGTTTCGGTTGAACTTTCTCCGGTTCCCTGACTCAACTTCGGCCAAGTCCTCGTCGCTAGATACTTCCGTCTGGTCTGGGCCATTTGTTACGATTGACAAAAAGGAATCGTTGCTTTCTGGGTGGCACACTGGGTAGCTCACTTTACGCTTTGTCGGAGACGGCTTCCTGCTATCGATCGAGTGTTCCACAACGTACTTCGTGTTGTGCACACTCAGCATTAAACTGTAGTCCATGATTCCTTGATCGCGCAGGAAGTTGCTGTCATTTTCAAGTTGGCGGACAAGAGCCGCAGCTGTTAATCCGACAAATAGAATTAGTGTTAGTCCTACTTTACTTCATGATGGTTTCGACAGTAATTTGCATCTTACCTGTTTCCGACTCCACGCGCAATTTCCGGTGAAAATCGTTGTCTTTCAACACGATGTGGGGCAGATGGTTACCACGGATGCTGTACTCGCAGCTCTCGTTCGTGCCATACTGGAACGCGTTGCTGCAGTACGTGCAGATGACAGTTTTCCCAGGAGGAATCGCCTGTAATAAGTCGTCAAAACATTAAGATTAGTACAAGCGTAAATAAACAAATACTACAGCAAATTATCGCACCGGAGCGTTGCGATCAACCCAGGACCCCTTGATGTCGAAAAACTGATGCATGCTTGTTCGCCCAATAACGTTTCCCATCACCACGAAGCTAAAAACCTGGCCGTACATCTCGATAGAGTGACAACCGTAGAACCGCGTCAGGTGAGAGTCAGGATTCTGCTTCATATGTCTGATGTACGCCGGTAACATATCCAACAACACGTTGCGCTCGCTGGTTGTCACTGATTTCACCAAGAAAGCATAATCAGCTGTGTAAAACATGAACGCGCCGCTGGATCCACCCGACTGGAGCCGCTCATGACACGTCGCCAGAAATGCTTTCCTGTACAGTGTCTCATTGATACCGAAACCTTGTCGAATGTCGCGAAACGAGGCTGGACTATAGTCGTCGAAGCATACGGTCATACCCAGCTCATGCAAACGGAGATGTACCACACGTCGACCGTCAGTAACCATGGGAGTGTTTGACGAGGCTGCAACAATTCCTCTCGTCGTGAAGTGAAGCACTTCCTTCCGTAGTGCGACATTAAGCTGAGGTTGAAGATCAATGTCGATATCGCTGTATCGATCACTGTCAAATGTATCGCGCAATCGACCAGCACGACAATCCAGGCCGTTAATTGCCACCCAGATGATCAAATCAATCAAACCCTTGGCAGTTTGGAGGAAAGACGACGCATCACGCACTAGATGAAGAGCTCGCGGGTGGTTACCGAGAAACAGCACGTCTGCAAGCCAGAAAGAGATGAGGATGATCTGGTAGATGATATAGGCCACCGTGAAGATCCTGGCGCTGCGAATCACGTCTTTCTTGGCCTCCAGCGCCTCCTTCATGCCTCTGAATGGATGAGTCTGTGTCTCCAGTACAGCAAAGATTACTGCGCATAGAACAGCTAGAATGACCACGACGTAGTAGACAAAAAGTTCGTTAGGGACCGTCTCGTCGACGAAGCAGGACGGGTGGATCTTGGGATCGAACTGGACGCTTGAGAGCCACAACAGAGCTGCGAACACAGCTCCGACAGTCCACGAGAAGGCGTGATACCACTGCAAATTGTGCTTGAGATTTGTGAACGGGTTGGTGGAGCACTGGTACAGATTGAAGGACATACAGAGGAACCAACACTCGGACGAGAAGATGCAGAACTGCGTGAGCGTGGCGAGTGCACGGCAGCCCAGCGGATTTGTGTACACGTCCCAGTTGTACTGGAAGCGCAGCGCATAGAGCAAGTCGACGACGGCTTTCCAGTAGATGATCGGGTTCGGGTGACGTCGCCACTTGCGTTTCCAGAGGAAGGAGAAGACGATGACAGAGCAGCTGATCACCGAGATGAAGGCGCCCGTTTGAGTGGGAAGCGAATCCGGTCGCGCATTGGCCAGCACGTAGTTCTGGTTGGGCCTCATGCGGCGTGGGGAACTCGCTCAGCCTCTAAGGTGTATGACGTCGTCGGCAAAGCTGCGCATAACATGGATACAAAACTAAGTTATACACATTATCGAGTGTAAAGTGTGGCGCCATAGCCTACATTGGAGGACGGCGAGAGGTGGAGCGCGGTATTGCTTGGTGGTGGCAAGGAGAATGGCCAACTGAGGTGGCGATTTCAGACTTGTGGAGGCAATAGTGAAGTCAAGTTAAATCCGCGGAGACTGTGTGTAGTGTGGGATGGGCGATTGGGACCCGCCTCTCTAATGTTGCCCTCAGAAAGTCCAGCGTTGCTTGGTGGTTTCAACGTGGAGCGCTTTGATGTTGAACAGGCTGTATCTTCGGCACGAATTTCTTGCCTACAGCCTGACAACGCAGACTTCGACAGCGAGAGAAGTCCCAGCGCAGCCCCATCTTGGTAAACATGGCGGCAGGATCTTTCGGGAGAGCTGCTCGCGCACTGGGCTATGTATGTATACATGCATGCACTTGTGAAAGCCAGCAGCGAGGAGACACTCCGTTCACCGTGAACTTCACGCCGCGCAAACGCTTCTCCCATCTGTGTCGGTGCAACGCGAACGAAGAGCGTCTACTTGTACCTGCCTCGGTCTGTATTGCTTGCATTGCACGTTGCAAGTGTTGCCAAGGCTCACCTCAAGAACGATATTATCGACACATACGAAGCGTTGGAAGTCATCCTCTCGCCTTAGCCGCTAAGGCATTGTACCGGAAATGCTTGTGAAATACATCCACGCCATAAACTGCGTTGCCCAATCTTGAAGTTGGCTCGGAATTCGTCGACAGAGCGTAGAGAGGGTGGCAGCGTTCGTAAGCGCAAACGAGCGAGCACGTTCGGACGATCGCGCATTTGTTAAACTGTGGGGCTCACGACTGCGGTGAGCAGGGGAGACACATCAGGAGAAAAGTGCCGGACACACTGGACATCCACGCTGCGTTTTCTGCGATCTGAGCCGAGTCTTGCCTGGATAGGCTCACTACAGAGGACGTTGAAGTGTGAGACGCAGCCATCTTCTCATCGACGCAGCCAAAGTCTATAATACTTGTAGTTTCTGAACATCGCTGCAGCTATTATTCTCTTCGTGCACTGCGTTTTATCTGAATGGAACCGTCTCCGATGAAAATCTAAGGTAAAAAGCATACACGGTGCAGGATACAAGGTGTCGTAGGGCACATGAATCATTCGTGGAATACGCAACATCCCTAGAGCGACAGGAACCAATCGCGCGTCTCACCAATTCCATCGGAGAAGTCGTATGATGCTGTGAAGCCCAGTTTGTTGGTTGCCTTCACGGGTGAACACACCGACTCCTTCACGTCACCGGAGCGGAACGGAACGTTCACAATTGCAGCCGAAGATCCGAACTTCTCGACAATTCGCTGCGCTACCGACTTGATAGTGGATTTGATGCCAGTGCACACGTTGAACACGTCGAACTCGTCGTCTCCCAGGAGCATCGCTGTGCGAATGGCACGCGCCACATCTTTAACGTACACGAAGTCACGGTACTGCTCGCCGTCACCAGTCACCTTCAGTGTTCCGTTAATCTTGGCCTGCTCCATGAACCACGAGACGACACCGCT
>NW_008648988.1:2319151-2342018 GCF_000247585.1 Phytophthora nicotianae INRA-310 | reverse complement strand
GTCACCTTCAGTGTTCCGTTAATCTTGGCCTGCTCCATGAACCACGAGACGACACCGCTGTACGACGAGTGGGGGTCTTGACGGGGGCCGTACACATTGAAGAAACGCAGTGCTGTCGACTTGAGGCGGAACTGCTCGTGGAATTGAGCCATAAGTTGCTCCATCTCGAACTTGGTCGTCGCATACGCGCAAATTCCGCCAGTCGCAGATTCTTCGCGGAGCGGAAGATCCTCCACCTTTGGGGTGCCGTAGGTAGCGCCTGAAGAGGCAGCGACCACACGCTTAACACCGTTCTTGACAGCCCAGTCAAGCACCTTGCGTGATCCCTCAACATTAATGCGCTGGTACTTCTCAGGTAAACGCGTGCTCTCCTCGACGGAAATGGCAGCAGCCAGATGCACGATGTAGTCGATCTGAAATTGACAACCAACAAAAAATAGGCGAGTCAGGTGCAAGCTCCGAACCACACGAAGTGATAAAGACAGGGACGAAAATGGAGACGAATCTGCGCACCTTGTGGACGATGTACGAGAAGTCGTTCACCACGGTAATGTCCTTGACCAGCACGGCCGAGACGTCCTTGTTAAAGTTTTTGCCGTTGCTCATGTCGTCATACACAACCACCTACAAAAATGCAAATAATTTGTCAGAATTCACGGCAAAGCTTGCATCAATTATTATAACGGGGTTCACTCACGTTGAAGTCGTTGGCGATCAAGTCCTCAACGACGTGACTGCCGATGAAGCCGAGGCCGCCGGTCACGAGTACGGTAGGGTGGTTGTTGGACGACTGTGCTACGGCGGTGGCGCCGAGGCTCTCGGCGAGGTTCATCGATGTGCGGTAGTAGTAGCCGCCGCCCGAAAGCATGCCGACGAGGAACACCAGCACAGCGCCGAGATACAAGTGTGTCTTGGAAATGAGCATCCATGAGCTCTTGAGCTCTACTTCATGCTCCGGGTGGCCCTTGTGGTTGGGGAATATCTTCTCGCCCTTCTCGTTCATCTTGGTCCCGCTCAGTAGCTTGCTTGTGTTGCTTGGGGTGAATTGCAAAGTGGGCCGACTTGCAAGCCGAGAACGTCAGCAGCTGCCAGGGTGTCGAGTCGACTGGCGGCGACGTACGCATCGAGGGAAGCGGATCAACGTTGGCCAACTGTCTCCTATGAAGATCAATTCGGCCGAAAAAACAAGCGTGGGTCTTTCATCAAAATATGGAAGGTCAAGGCACGTTTCACCCGCAAAAAAGGTCGGTCTTTATTTGCAGACTAACCAACCAATGCTTCTACTGGCACATTTTATTGAGTACAGCAATTTAACCCAAAATGGGTGCACCACTTCAACCGCACCCCTACACAACCGCTGATGTTATCGATCGAACCACATACAAAATTCAAGTATAAATTTAAATTTGAAAGTCCCACATATCGAGGCGCCACTTCAACCACCGCCCGACGCATTCAAGTCCGCCACAAGTCACCACTCACTGTGGCGCGATAGAAGACGCGGGTGTAGTAGCCCAACCATGTCGCCAACGCCACTCTGCTTCGCATGGCAGCTTGTCGATACAGCCGAGTGCTTCTTGCGCTGCCCGTTCGAACCACGGCGTCAATATACCGCCGTAGCAGCGCTGTCAATACGCGAGTCGAATCTACAAAATTCCCACCCCTATCTCAGCTAGATTTGTCGATACAACGGCTTGTGGTTAACTCTATCAGGGAAGCATAAACCAAAAACTGAAGTTGCGGGCCGACCAGAGCTATTATCGGATACCGTTTTTCTCGAATAAACAAACGTGTGTGGCAAGCGCTAGATGGCCACTGGATGCCGACGATCAGCGCGCTGCCGCTTGTATTCATCACGTCACGTTAGAGTAGATCAGGAAAGAGTCCTCACGAGCGCCGCGCTATAATAGCTCACCGCATTCTTCTGTCGGAGTGCGCCACGTCATTGCCATATATGACCTAGAGCATGATGAAGCAAAACCACATCAGCCGATCGGTACTTCTGGGAGCAAACGAATGCTTTTATTCATTGCTTAAACGTGGACGGCGTTTGGTATACCCAGTTGTCAACACGGCTGTAAATCCAAGATGCGAAAGCTTGCGGCAGCGATCCTACCTCTGAAAACAATGACCATCCTAGAGGAGCTGCTGAGCTGCAAAGCTGCAATGTTGGTTATTCCGAACACTTGAATGGTTTCAAGCAACATTTCGCCTTCGTCACATCCGAGTGACAAAATGTACTTCGACGGTACAGGTACTGTGCTTCTAGTATCTGAATTAACCGATACTGTAGTCGAAAGACTCCTGTAGTGAACCTGGATTAACCCTAGCGTTAAAAGAAGATTTTTATAGTGCATCGGCAAGCTCTATTGCAAAATTAAACGCAAAGCGCAGTGACTGCAACTAGCTATACCGAAGCACGGCTCACTACGAAAAGATGACAAGACAGAACAGGTAGCCCTGCTCTCCTCCTCTTCTTTTTACACTCTACAGAGCAGGCCACGCTTTCTCCACACACCAAACTGAAAAACACTCAGGCATTTTGCAGTCGGTCTACAGCAGAAAAGAGCTTACAACTGGGGAGCAGCCGTGACCTCCACAACGGGGGCAGCAGCAGCCGACATAACATCAGAGGGCACGTTCAGCAGACCGCGGCCGTTGTTGATGCTCTTGAAGAAGTCTCCGAACACCAGCGAGATGATAGCCATCAGCTTCATCAGAATGTTAAGGGCCGGACCGGAAGTGTCCTTGAGCGGGTCACCCACAGTGTCACCGATAACGGCGGCCTTGTGGATGGCGCTACCCTTGCCCTGCACAATGAGCTTGCCTTCCTTGTCCTCAATGGAGACGCATCCCTTCTCCACGAACTTCTTGGCGTTATCCCAGGCGCCACCAGTGTTCGACTGCGAGATAGCGAGCTGAACACCCGAAGTCAGACTGCCAACAAGCAGACCAGACACGGCATGGACACCGAAGAAGGTACCGGCGATAATAGGGGACAGCATCACGAGAAGTCCAGGCGGGATCATCTCACGCAGAGAAGCGTCCGTCGAGATCTTGATGCAACGAGCGTGGTCCGGAGGGCCGTGGCCGGGCAGACCCTCAAGAAGACCAGGGATCGTGGCGAACTGGTGCTTGACTTCCTTGACCATCTCCATAGCAGCAGTGCCCACCGACTTCATCGTCAGGGCAGTGAACCAGTACGGCAGCATGGCACCCATGAACAGACCAGCGAACGTGATCGGCTCAAGAATGTTAATAGAAGTTTCCTCAATGCGAGTGACAAAGCCGCCGAACAGGGCCAATGACACAAGAGCAGCCGAACCAATGGCAAAACCCTTGCCAATAGCAGCGGTGGTGTTGCCAGCAGCGTCAAGAGCATCGGTCTTGTCACGCACTTCAGCGGGCAGCTCAGCCATCTCGGCAATGCCACCAGCGTTGTCACAAATGGGGCCGTAGACGTCAATAGCCAGGCAAGTGGCGAGCGTGCCGAGGAAGCCAAGAGCGGCAAGAGCGACACCGTACATGCCAGCAGTCGAGAAGCCAACGTACACAGCAATGGCAATGATGGTGATCGGGATGATAGCCGACTTGTAACCAAGAGCAAGACCGTAGATGATGTTGGTAGCGGCACCAGTCTCGCAAGCCTGGGCGACCTCACGCACGGGCTTGTAGCTGTGCGAGGTGAAGTACTCGGTCACGAAGCCGACGATGCAGCCGCCCCACAGGCCGACAGCAACGCAGTAGAAAGCACGAATGGGAGTCACCTGGTACGCCGTACCGATAGAGAAGTGCGACGGCAACAGCCACAGAGCAACGGGGATGATCAGAACAGTCATGAGCAGAGTGGAGCCGAACAGCTGAACCTTCAGCACAAGCTCGACGTCCTTCTCCTTCTTGACGGGCCACACGTGGGTAGCGAGGAAGCTCACGATGGCGGACACGAAGATACCCGTAGCCGTGATCACCAGAGGGAACAGAACAGCAGGCCAGCCGGCACCAATGATCTCAGGGCTCTGAGTCGAGATCACCAAACACGCGCACGTCGACTCAGCAAGCGAGCCGAAAAGGTCCGAGCCCATACCAGCAACGTCACCGACATTGTCACCGACGTTGTCAGCAATGGTAGCGGGATTACGCGGGTCATCCTCAGGGATGTTCTCAACGACCTTGCCAGCAAGATCAGCACCGACATCGGCAGCCTTGGTGTAGATACCGCCACCCACACGGCCGAACATAGCAATGGAGGAACCACCAAGACCGTAGCCTGAGATGGCCTCGAACAGCTTCTTGTGGTCAGTCGACAGCGGGTACTGAGTCTCGAACGCCTTGATCAGGATGAACAGCACCAGCAGAGCCATGGAGCTCAGTCCGAAACCCATGACGGCACCAGCACGGAACGCCGTGTTGAACGAGTCGCGCCAACCGCGAGCGCCCTCCTTCATGGCCGAGACCGTGGTACGGGCGTTCGAGTAGACAGCCACCATCATTCCCATGTAGCCGGCAGCCATCGAGGTGAGACCGCCAACAGCGAAAGCCGTGGCGTTCAGCGTGCCGAAGAGCCAGTCGAACTGCTTGCCGTCCTTGTTAACGAACGACGTGAGCACAAGCACGACGGCACCGAAGACGATGATGAAGGCGAAGCACAGCGTGTACTCAGCCAGCAGGAAGGCGCGAGCACCCTCCTGGATGGCGCAGAAGATCTCAAAGAGACGGTCGGCGGTCTGGTGGCGCACCTCCGACGCCAGCAGCGCGTAACCATCGCCACGACGAGTCACCTTGACCTTGGACACTTCCCAGAAGAGGTAGGCCGCGAACAGGATGCCGAAGACACCCGCGGTCACCACGTAGGCGTAGGCTTCGAAAGCTTCCGCCATGATCTCGCCAACAAAACAGGAAAAAGGAGGCAAAATCCGAAATGCCGTGAGAATCAACGGGAGCCGTTGGTCTTTGTTGGCCAAAGATCCGAGTACTTGCTCTCTCTATGCGGTATACATTCCCGCCGTGGTTGCTGTTTCCGTTCCCACCTTTGCCACATCTGATTCGATCAGGCAAAGATTTGATGCCCATCAGTTGAAAATGGGTAAGCTTGGATACGCTGAAATAGGCACTGATAAATGTATGAAGATTTGTATGGCTCAAGTTGAAGTGGTCTTGACGGCGGAAATTGCCCGCCTCATCAAGTTGATGATGATCAACACCACGCTCGAAGCTTGAGACCAACATTAGACATCACCGCGCATCTGATTACAAGGAAGCGCTACAGTCTGTAGCTCTGTAGTACAGAGCGCCAGCAACCGACGACAATGCGATGGTATGTACACCGTGGGGCGATATCACGGCGTTCGTGTTGGACCGACTGGCGACTGTCTTGTTCAGAATTGTGGCAACCTGGCTCGAAGAAGAGAGGCCGCACGATAGAAAGCGATGCATGGTGCATTTCTTACAGCTTGTCGGAGGCGTTGGAGACAATCGCTGCGGCTTATGGCTCTCGAAAAAAAGGAAGGGTGTACCCTGTCCTGAGCGTGGACGTCTATCCGTGGGCTTCAGCACAGCAGTGCATTTACAGTTATGTCAAAGCACGGAACTGGCGAGGTCGGAGGCTGCGATCAATGGATGCAACTGCGACGAGATGCATCGCTGTAGGACGAGCCTGCGTCGGCTGGGACTATTGCTGAATGGGCCTCTTGCCCCCAAAATGGGTCTGTAAGCCTGTCCTTGTGCGGCATTATCCGACTCAGAAATGATAAAACCTCAAAAAAAACCTCGAGGTTAAATGAATAAACCCTATGCAGACGGTATCTTTTGCTGCTTCAACCTTCTGGAACTCGCGACATTCGACGTCGTCATGGACCCCATTTTACTGGTGCCGAGGTGTTGATTTCCTAGGCATTTTGTGCATTATCGGGCACTAGTCGATTGTTGCCACACCGCCGCCAACCCGAGGAAGTGCTGCCTAGGTTGGGTCCAGGCGCATGCTTGGCAGGCAGCAAAGATACGATGTCTGCTCCATCCGCAGCTGCGGCCGACGCAAGGTTTCTGGCCGATTGAAGCCGCAGAGACTGGGCGAGTGGTGGGTGTCGAAGGGAGGAGATGGTGTGACTGCTTTGCCGGCAGCCAATGGCTGCTTGGCACACTACCCGCTCGTGCGTGGCGGCAAGCAATCCAAAGAGCGGAGTCGGACCGCACTCATCGGGATTCCACAATGGATGGCCTTACGGCTGGATGCCGCATCTGATGCGCGCTGGCGGTGAGCTGTAGGCACTGTTGATTCTCCGGGATTGAAAGCAGGCTGTTGATATGCATGGTGCAAGCGCTGTAAATGGCAAACTCGGTGCACGAAGTTATCAAAACCGCTTGGTAAATTGAAGTTGTTGGTGTTAACGGCTATACGCGCCCAAGTTCACGCACTGCAGCAGTCTCTCTTACGGAACTCGTGCTCGTATGACCACGCGATCCGTGTTATTGGCCTCTGGAGCGGTACTGTGGAGCTCCCAGCAATAAATGTAGCAACAGGCTACATGCTATGCCAGCAAGGTGTTAAGTTGTACATGTGTCAGTAATCCGGTGCTATTTACCATGTAATACAGTACTGATGACTTTCGTCAACAGGTTAGTGCCGCCGGTACGTGGTGTTGTTGTCACTAATATTGGCGGTGCGGCGGGTATTAAACGTTGATCTCGCGCTGGCCATGCTGATACTGTGCAAGTTGACGGGTGGAGTTCAACCAACTGAATGCGGCGAAGGTCACTACTGGTGGAGCTAGGAATTGAAGAATAACAACCGAATCTGATGATGCTCGCTGACATGAGCACTGGAGGGGCTAGTGCAGCATGTAACGTTTGGCGAGCTATAAACGCTATTTGGAAATAGTTGTCTTCTCTGCACTCAGTCAGCGTCGCCTGCATGTGAAGCACTTTTGCACGAACTGCGTCAAGCAATGCACAGCAGCGTTCGCTTCTCATTGGTGAAGAAGCATCCGGTTATGTACGACGTTGAAACCAAAATTTGAAAAATGGCTACACACGGTTAAGTTGTCAGGTGGTTGTTAGGTTGGCGCGCTTAGCGTAAGCAACAACGTGAAAGCAATTTCACACTAGTACGAAATAATGAGGACGCGGCACGTGCGCGATTTGCCCCGAAAAACAGCAGTCGAACTAACGGCCGACGCTAGGATAATTCTTGTGATGACTTCCCATCTCAATATTCTGGAAAGGTATTCGCTCCACACCATGCGTTGTGTGGCCATTCCAATTCACATCGAACACTTCCATCCACCGGTATCATCTTATAACAGACGCTGTGTACTTGATTGTTTTGTCGATTGTTTAGTGTTAGTATTTGGTGTCGTCCGCTTTATCCAAAAAAAAATGTTCTCGTGCTCATTGCCATTATGCAAAATCCTTTGTGCACCACACTTGACCTGCTCAGGATTATTTCACGCAGACCTACTTGCCAATGAGAACGAGCACCTCCTCAGAGCCGCAGTTCAGCAAGACCCCACATGGACCGCGACGTGAGTTTGTTATCGATGATGTATCGCAGCCGTCAGCTACAAGTCCGTGGTTCTATCGTGTGAACGTGTCCGTTTTCCAAGAAGTGCAAATGTCGACGTTTATCGATGACGACGTCAGCGATGCCAGCTCTGAAGATGGCAGGCTGAGCGGTTCCTTGTTGGCGGCCACCGACGTGGAGCACTACTCCATTCTACGACGCTACAGCGATTTCTTGCAGTTGTACGAGCAGATTCGCGACTTGATTATTGGCATGGAGTGCAGTACAAACAGCATTCCTCCATTCCCAGCTAAGGAATTCGTTTCTCCAGCACTGAAAAGTATGTTGCGGCGTACATCTTCTTCGAAGGTTGTTCTGGATGATCGGAGCGCCAAGTTCCAGGTATTGCTGCAGTGGATCGAGAACCACCCGGTAGCCAGAAACTGTGACGCATTCGTCGATTTTATCGGAAAACCACCACAGTCACACCATGGATATGTCAGCCTTAAGGAGTATACACCACCTGACTGGCTATCCTCGCTACAGCAAACGACGCAGGGGGTGGAAAGCCGTAGACGTCGATATTCCATGAGCAACCTCACTGTTCAATCTCGACGACAGCGATCGATTTCTGAAGTGTCCGGTGGTTTGGCAAGTTTTCAACATTTCGAGGCTGTCAAGCAATTGTCATCCATGCGTGGAGAGTACAAGTTAGAGGATCGCTTCTCTATGTAGGTAGCACTCTTCAATCTGCCCGACTAATTAGACACGTCCAATAGATACAGAATTACGATGTGAGCCGTCACACTATAGATTTGTTTTCAAAAGAAGATTTCAACTATTGTTTTACCACTATGTCATCTGTCTCCAGCGTCTCCAGTTTACTACTCGCTGTTCACTTCCTGCTTAACACATCGCACCCGCGAGGTTTCCTTCGCAGCAGCTAGGTCGCGCTCCTGGAGAAGAAATAGCATCAGAGGGTACATGAGATGCTGGAAAAGGGCGTAATTTACACGCCCGCTGCCGTTTGGATCTGCCAGCACGCTTAGTTGCTTCATCTCCGTCATCCCCCCAACAGGGAAGCCATGAGTTTGGCCGAGTTGGTGAAGAGCTGTGTGGAAGTCTCCAATCGGGATAGCGCCAAACTGCGTCTTGTCAAAGCTGGCAAAACAGTCGAAACTAGCTTGCCTGACAACGTCTTCACTCGGTAGACCTACCGTATCGAAGTCCCAGACACCCATTTCATGAAGCATAGTAGACTTCTCGGCCAACTTATTCACGTTCACTAGTTCACGCAGGTGCTGGGTCATGTGAGGAACAAATTCCTGGTAATACACTTCGTGGTCAGCCTCCCCAGGTCGTTCTTCGGTTAGTGCAGCAAGCTGCATTAGTTGATACGGGGAGAGCAACAGCTTTTGCATATTCCCCATCGCCTTTTTCACCTCTTTCTGTGTTAAGCGTTGCTTCAAGTGTTTTGAGGTGCCCTGTAAATTTCGCTTCTCAAAGGCTTGGAACTGGTTTAGCAAGTATTTCTCCGTTCGGTCAACGAATCCTTTGCACTGGAAGCGGAAGATCATCCGACGCACCCGGCGCAGCAGTGGCGCCAGCTTCTCGCAGAGAACCTCTTCGACGCCGCTGGAGTTGGTCGTTGTCTCCGCTAAAGCTATCGTGAGGTTTATCTCCGCGTTACTGAGGAGTAGTTGTGGCGTCTCGAGGAGAGATCGCAACTGGTATCGCGTCATTCGAGGGTGCTGATTAGCTGAAGATCTACGATGATCAGAGGAGTAAGATATTTCTTGTAAGCTCTCGCTGTCTTCAGCTACATCACCAGCAGTTGATTCGGCCCCCGGTGTAGCTTTCGCGTCTTTATGGTCCTCTTCTTCTTCGTTTTCATCTTCTTTGGTTTCCTCGGGGATGGCAGTGGTTGTTTCCTGTTGAGCTTCCATTTCGGCTGCAACCCGGCGGGCAGCCATGGCTTTGGCTGCCTCAGCAACCCGCTCCGCATGTGCCTCCACGAGTGCTGTCAATTTTTCCACTGTATAATGAGTTTGGCGAGCCGTCACCACCTCAAATGCATCTAGCGCCTCGTCCTCTTTGTCCTCACGCGAAGTTGTCTTCCCATCGTCAGTCTGCCGCGCTCCGACCATAGCATCAATTACGTCTGCAGCTACAGACACAAAATCGCTGTACGTTATCATGTCGTCTCGGTCTGAAGCGACAAGCGCTAACAGCACTTCGCGCGGTACCACGCGAGGATCCAGCTCCAACGCGTCTATGGTCTCACGGAACAACTCGATCAGCAGTTTACCATCATTGTACGAGTCGCTGTGCTGCATTTGCTCGAGTAGATACTCCTCCATCGCTTCACGCTCATGTTCGCGCTGCTCATCTGCGCGTGCACGTATGACCGCCGGTACACGCGTGGAGGCGAACTCGTCGCTGAGATCAACGAGTTGTGCAGCTTGCAACTGCAGCTTGCGTCGAATAACGCGATCTAATACTTCTTCATCGAACTTGACTGCCTCGAGGTCGTGGAAGTGCGGGTCCTGCTCCACCGTGAAGCCGCGTACTCGCTGGTGATCTGTGCTTAGATGAAAGTACAGCCGGGCCACTGCCTCGGGGGCAGGTGTCTGAACGGTAGGCTTGCTGAAGGTAGCCATCATGCGAGGCTTGCCGTCGCGGCCGCTGGCGACGGCTGTCACGTAGAATTTGTACGAGAGGCGTCCGCATTCTGCCCATTGCGAAAGCAGCGCTGTCACGGCGTGGTTTGACTTGCTTGCATCGACCATTTGCCAGCTAGACAACGTAAAACCCCAAATTTGCGTCGCTGATGAATGCAAGCGTCACTAAATATAGTCAGATCGCTAACGGCTACTTTCATGTGATTGGCTGGTCACGTTGAAGTGCTCAGTGCTTGATTTCTTTCGAAGTGGGTACGCTGCGGAAGAGGAATTTGGCAATTCCATCGCGCTTGTAAGTCACCATTGGCATGTGCAGGAGCTCACACGCAGTGTCTACAACATGCAGTCGATGGACTGGCCGTGTGTCGTTATGCATGACATGTAAAATTGTTTTGCATTTGCATCGGGGCCTGGTTATACCTTGTGTCACAGCACCACGTGGTGGAGTTTTGATTTTTTCGTGGCTGGAAATCGCAAACTCGATATCCCGCTGGTCAAATTATTTGGGTGGCAATCACGCATCCCTTCGTTCGACTTCGAAATCACTTGCCATTCTTGAAATCCCTCCGCGTAGAGCTGAACTCTCTGCTTGGCGGTTTATTTCTCCACGACGACTGTCCACACCTAGTGCATGACAAAAGCCAGAGCCAGCAGCAGCAGCCGAACGGAGCAGCAGTTGATCGAGGCCACGCGAAGGCCTCGCCGTGGCCTCGCGATTGACAATTTCTCGCGGGCTCCAGCCACTGGCGTTTGGTATTACCGAGTGGACGTGTCCTTCTACGAGGAAGAGCTCCTGTCGACGTTTATCGAGGAAAACGAGAGCGACGAGGATGATGACAGGTCCAGCGATAACGAGTCAGTGCTGGGCGTCGAACACTACTCCATTTTGAGACGCTACAACGACTTTTTGAAGCTGTACGAGCAGATTCGTGTTGTGGTTGCCGTCTCGGAGGGCGACACCAGCAGCTTGCCGCCATTTCCAGTGAAGGAGTACATCTCACCAGCGCTGGTCGGTCTGCTCTGGCGTGTGTCGTCGTCGAAGGCGGTGCTAGAAGAACGACGTACCAAGTTTGAGGCGTTGCTTCAGTGGATTGAGAACCACCCCACTGCTCGGAACTGTCCTGCATTCGTCGAGTTCCTTGGGAAACCTCCGCAAACTCGAGATGGCTATGTCAGTCTGAAAGAGTACACGTCGCTCGACTGGTTGTCATCTCTGCAGCAAGTGACACAGGGCGTCGAAGACCGCAAGCGTCGGTATTCCGCTGGCAGCTCAGCCATCCGGTCACAGCTGGAGCGATCGAACTCGGAAGCCTCTGGAATGCTCGGAGCTTCTCGCCGCCAACGTCTTCAAGCAGTCAAGGAGATTCCGTCGACTCGTGTGCTGGGCAAGCGTCGAACACGCTCTGCTCATCACAATCGGCGTCTTGAACCTCCCTGCAAGAAGGTGGCGCTGCCGGCAGGTCCTACTGATACCCCAAACGCAGATCAAGTTCCTCTAGCGCCGCAGTCGTGTGGTAAGAGGAAAGTTGCTCAAGTGGAAGGCAACACCCCTAAGAAGCAATGCGTCGCGTGATTTTGTTAGGAAGGATGAAAACCACAGACCATGTATCTTGTTACTGGTGAGTTGTTGATAGTAACTCGTACCCACGGATACTTGCACTTTACCGTAATTCTAGTCTTCGTCGTCGAGGTCCAGCACGTCCTCCTCCTCCTCAACGTCATCGATCACATTCGATCCATCGTCGCTCTCGTCCTGATGCTGTGGGAAGTAATAGGCGTCGTCCTTCTCCTCCTCAGAGACGCGCTTCTTGTGACGATTGTGACGCCTACGGTTGGGATGCCTGCGCTCGCGATCTCCCGACTGGTCTGGCTGCGAAGTTTGACTCTTCTTCTTTCGCAAGACTTTGGGAGTCTTTCCCAGTGGTTTGAGGGAGTCTGCATGGGCATAGTCGTCGAGGAACGCTCCCACAGACACGGCATCAAACGCAGCACCACGGAACGCCTTCGCCACCAGCACCTTTTTGCCTGTATCAGGATCGCGCTGGCGTCGAAAGAGCACCATGCGGTGTTCTCCACGTTGAGCATCCGGCAGCATATTCTCGAGCGACAGCTTCAAGCTCGTTGCGTCAATCCACGCGAAGCTCAGCGTGCGATGTTTGTGCATCAGCTCGTCTATCCATTGCTTCTCGTAGGGCTGGAATCTCTGACCGCGCAGGAAGAGCACACAACTGGGCCTAGACAGACAACGAGCTTCCAGTTGCGCTGAGTTTTGCACCTGCTGCATGGCCTTCTTCGTCCGAGCTGTGACGTGTTTAGCCAGTGCGGCAGGCGACTGTAAGTAGTTGAGGAAGACCTGCTTGGGTTTCTCCCCGTTGGCCACCGTGAAGATAGTGGGTGAGATGCTGCTCTTGATGCCGTAGCGCTTAAGCACGGACTTGCCTGATGCCGGCAGCTTCTGTTTGCAGTCCAATACGCCCACGAAGCTCTTGCCAGCAAGACGCGGCGACACTTTGTCAAAAACTTCGGGCAACACGTCGTCCGGACCCGAGCATAGCACCACCCACGGTTCTCCAGAGCGAAACACACGTTCCATTAGCTTCGAATCCGTCACCTCGAGCCGATACACGTGGTCCTGTGACGTCGAGAACTGCAGGAAGGCCGAGCTGAAGAGCGCCACCATGACCACGACCACGGAAACTAGCACATACCAGTGGTCGCGCCACATGCGGTTGCGCAGAAACAGCTTCATTTCTCTATGAGAGCTCGACTGCGTGCCGCCCGCTTGGCCCCGAGCCATTGTTGTCGCTGTATAGCTATATTAATTTTGATTGATTTTAATTAAATTTTGGCTCTTGTTAGGATCCGGAGTTGTTTTAACAGTGAGACATGTTTAAGGACTTAAGGTTGCTTTAGTAAAATTTAAAAAAACTCTTTAGCGTAAAATATTTTTTTTCAAAACTTACGTTACCTCCTAAGTTCGACTCCTGGCGTTAAGTACGCACTTACTGTAAATAATTTCCTAAGTACGTCAACTCTGAACCGCTCATTCCCAAAATCCGAGTAACGAGGTCGACACGCGGCACGGGCGACGCTGCGGGACTCGTTGTACGCGGGGAGGGATACAGAGCACACAACGCGTGAAGGCCAGCAGTTCACGACTCGGGAGAAGAAGAAGCGTTGGCATCCATGAGCGGCAAGCTATGGCGACTGTGTAAAACTTTGACCGCGATTTCTGTTAACTAATACTGTGGGGTTGGTGTCGTGGGCCGAAGCTTACGAAGCGAGTCCAAGGGTAGTGATTCGCCACACTACCCTCCACTAACTCTCGGCATCGAGAAAGATCATTCCAGTGATGAAGATTTCACTCTAGGCGACGAAGGCGCCGTCCTCGACGACCATAAAGCGTTGAAAACAAGAAAGCAAGGCGGTAAGCTGTATTACATTCGTGTGAAGACTTCTTCTAGGTTACCGAGTTTGTATGCATCGATTATGTTGCCATTTAGCGCGTAAACAAGCGCAAGGAATGTCATCTAGGAAAACCGGACGATCGGGGGGAACACGCAAAACCTCGGGTACGTTTATCATTCATACTCGATGGTGTCATGTCAGCCAAGTTGCTGTATGGTTGCTGTACGATAAAGTTGCTGTATGGTTGCCGTACGACAAAGTAGCTGTATGGTTGCCTATGATTATGATGTTGTTACATGATTAGCATGAATGGTTTTGGATTCCCGGAGCTAACACAGTAGTTAATGCTATGCAGATTTCAAGGCAGCGACAACGACTATAAGTGACAAGGGCAATAACAAGCGATCACGAGCTCCTGAAACCGACAAAGCACTGCGTAAGAAACCCAAGAAGCCCACGAAGAAAAAATCGAAACGGTCTGATATTGTGGAGATATTGAAGAAAGTAGAGACTGGCGAGAATGTGAAGAACGTGGAGACTGGCAAGAAAATGAAGTTCATGGAGAATGGCGAGGAAGTGGATAGTAACAAGAAAGTGGAGAGCGCGGAAGGTGGCGAGATAGTGGAGAGTGTGGAGGCGTCGAAGAATGTGAAGAGTGGTCATAGTGTGGAGGGGTCAGAGCGTGGTGAGAATGGGGAGAGTGAAGTGGAGAAGCAAGCGTCGAAGAGTAAAGTGGGGAGTGTGGATAGTGTGAAGAGTGCCGAGAATGTAGAGAACACGGACACAGTCGAAAGTGTGGGAAGTACAGAGTACGTGGAGGGCGTGGATACAATGGCTAGCAGCGAAGGAGATTTCGATGGGTACAAGCCACGCAAGCGAGCTAGCCAGCATATCGCTGAGCTTGATACTATGGCAGTGCAGCAAGAAAAAAATTGTGACTATCGTCGCCCCATTTCCCAAAGTACCGATCAAGTCGTGGACCGAGTTTGACACGATACTCGCATCCTATACAAAAAGCCACAATCTCCATTTCCGTGTTCGGAGGCATCGGCAACATACAACAGGTGGGTACATTAAAAATATGGATTTTAATTATTCAAAAATCTCTAACGAGCATGAACTATTTTTATTTGTAGAAACCACGCGGATGAAATACCTGCAAGTTTTTGTAGGAGCTACAGAATTTTCCGCTGTACGCACGGTATCTCACAAAATTCGCGTTTTACTGGCCAGCGAATCGCAAAGCCCGATACTGTGGGTGCTTGGCGCGCTTCACGCCAACTGTGATGAAGGTGGACGGCGGAACATTCCAGATTTTTATCAGAAATGAGGTATGTTACGTTTGTTTTGCGAAACTTAGTGAGCCATTAACATGTGTTTCCTTTTTTACTTATAGAATCACACCCACTCCCATCTCAACACGCGTGCAGATGCTGCTTCATACATGACAACTAAAACATTACCGATTGATGAACAAGATCGCGAAGATGTCAAGACGCTTGCCGATGCCCGAGCCTCATCCAAGCAAATTACCGATTTCCTGAACGACCGGGTTGGTGAGAAAGCTTAATTTTGTGAACAAGAAAGTAACACGATAATCTTAATTGTGATTTATTTATTTTACATACTAACAGACTGCAGAATTACACCACAACAAACCCGTAACCAAATTCGCAATATCGTCGGCCAAGATTCAGCAGAAGAGCGATTAAAAAATATTCTCCACGCTCTGGTGCAGTTGGAAGGGAACGACGTTCTCTTCCTCCAAGACCAGATGGATATCACACGCGGGATCGTAATGCAAACCAAGGTGCAAAAATTATTTTTTTAGAGATGGGGCGAGACACTCGCCATGGAGTTCACGCACGGCACCAACAATCTGGGGTATCACTTGGGTACGTGTTTTACAGCAACCTTTGAGCAACCTTATTTGGTAATAGCAACCTTCAGCAACCTCAGCATGGCAACCGTGTAGCAATGTTGTGTCTAACGTCAAATTCTGGTTTGGTTATTAATTGCAGATAGTCAGCTACTGGAAGGGGATTCCCTGTTCTAGATTTCATCTACCGGGATCAGCAGGCTGTGACTATTTCAGCTATCCTTACTTACTTCAAGGAAAAGAATCCTGGGGTGGCGTAACATCGTGTCAGTCGTGATTGACAAGGACTTTGTAGAATGGCGGGTACTGATGAAAACGTTTCCAGATGCCAAAGTTGTGCTGTGTCAGTTTCACGCAATTACTTATTGGAAGAAGGTAATGAAGCGATCAACGTTCCGCTTGACTATTTCTCAACAGGAAGACCTCATCGTATTGATGACACGGCTTTATACTGGTAATACTTCGTATATTTAGTTTATTTTTTTTTTAACTTCGATCTAACTCCCTTTTTCAATGTTTAAAGCACCAGTGAGACTGACTACGACACACACTATACAGCATTAAGGCGTTATTGTGAAGAGCAGAAACGACGGACGATTTTCACGTATTTTGAAAAGAATTGGAATTCGTGCCGGGATAGGTAGTCCAAGTTTTCTCGTAGCAAGTTTTTCAGGGGTGGAAATACGACCACCAACCATATTGAATCAAATTGGAACCAAGTTAAAATGCTGTTGGGGCACAAAACTCGGATCGACAAGACAATTACGGGGCTACTTCAACATCAGATCACTATCGCGCATAATATCGCTTCTACAATTGATCAGCATAACTCGACCACACGAGTATCGAAGACCGTTCCTCGGTTTCTGAGAGGTTTTGCCACCAGATTGGCTACGAACATACTAACAACGCTTAAACAAGAGTGGGTACGGTTTATAACGCTTATGGGCGACGCAAAATGCGAACGAATCGCATCAAGTGTCTCCGGTTGGAAAGCCCACTGTTTCAATGAGGCACACAGGTGCGACGACGTCGAGTGGACATGTACATGTTTATTTTACAGCAGTCATCATTTGCCATGCCGCCATTTAATGTACGTGGCTGACAAGCAGCATGAATTCGAGCTACTTCCTGCTATGTCGATCGGTGAACGGTGGAGCATGTCATGTGCGCTGGATGTCAGGGATGATTTAGCGGCGGCAGCAGCCACATTGCACTCAATTGTGTTAATGTCAAAGCTAAAGTCGCCCAAGGTAAGGTCGCCCAAGGTAAGGTCGCCGTATGGGTCGCCCAATGGATCGCCGTATGGGTCGCCCAATGGATCGCCGTATGGGTCGCCGAATGATGAACAGTCTAAGAAGACAGGAGTTCAAAAGCCGATGAAAGAGGTGGTATACGTTCGCCTTCGCCGTAACGAGCGCGCACATCAAGTCGTATTATCGTCGGCTGAAAAATACTGCAAAGGCGATGCTGGAACCTCTTCTCGACCATTTGTCAAGTCTGTCAAGTGCTGAGTTTTATCAAGAACTTAATACGTGGAAAGAAACCATAGAATTGGGATTAAAATGCGAGAAGGCTAGGCCGGTTAATTCCGACCAAGATATCACTGAATGTGAAACTCAAATTGATCCTTTTCTTACATTTGATCCTACAGACAAAATGGAGACAGTGAAACTAATATAAAAATTCGAGAACGTATCCGTGAGCACTGGTGATCGCACCAATGATGATAGCGAGCTGGAGGACGACGTACCGCCAACTCAGACTACGGAGCCAGTTCAAAATAAAAAAAAATGGGGAAGAATACGAGCTACCATCATCTAAATCAAATGATTCAGCAAAAGAATCACCAGCGTCGCTTGAGATATCGATTAAGGAGGAACCCTGTCCAAGCGAGGAACCAAAACCTATTGAGGCCACGACAGAGACAGCTGTGCGACAGGTAGATATTATTAATGTAACGAAGCCAAAACGCAAAGGAAGCCAAGAACGCAGCTCAAGCAGTCGAACCTTTCACGAGGGGCAGACCGTCTAGCTGTTCACAAGTACCCAACTCATGTAACAGTATCATTGAAGGAGCTGTTAACTTGGACAAAGAACGCCCCTAATCTGAAGGATGTTCTGGAGATGTTGGAGAAATATCCTGTTCAGCTGGAAGATCGATGGAGTGCCGCTGGGAAGTCACACTACATGCACACATTTGTCATTCCTGCTGATCTAGCTAGAACAATACAGACCATGACTGTAGCAACCAAGGCCGATCAAATGTTCCCCGTCAAGCTTGACAAGAACATGAAGAAGCAAGGTCTCATGAACGACGTCGTCATCACCATTAACCCCAAACTATGGAAATTCAGCGGGTAAGGTTGCTATATAGTGATGGTTGCTTTAAAAGGGTTGCTATAAAAGGGTTGCTTTAATACGGTTGTTTTACCAAACCTTACGGATTCAAACGATTGTCTAACAGAACACTGTCTTGTGTATTTCCAGAGATTATGCCTGTGCCATGACCGCGTTCTACGATATGAAGGCTAAATGCAGATCATGGATTGAAAACAGAAAGTGGCTCGAGCAGGACTGGAGAAAAATTGATTCTGTGGTGGAACTTTTTGATGTCGCAACGAACACTGCTGGACTAGTGCCGGATGCTGTCCGTATCCGGTACCAAGAGGTTGCCAATGACGCTATTTCAAAATTTGCATCCAGCCCACTGCGCACTACATTTGTGACGCGTTCAAATACGCTGTGGCTCGGATTTGACAACATAATTGGTGCTCTATGTCAAGGCTGGTTGAACGATAGCGCTGTAGATTTCTGTCTGGAGGCAATTGTGGGATCAATTGGACAGTCGCTCATGCTTTCAACCTTGTTGGGAGTGGTGGGCTGGCCAACATCACCGAAGACACAAATACTCTACACAAAGTTCATCGTTCACCCAGTGAGTTTAAGTGCAAATCACTGGGGTCTCATAACGGTGCGTCTGTATTGCGATGTCGCGACTAAAACGCTACAGGTACAAGTGTTCATGTACGAACCGCTCATCGATGAAGAATATCAAGAACAAATGATTGCGAGTGGGAAGGAATTATGTAACACAAGGGAAAGAATAATGTGGAAGAGAGTGAGGGGAAGAAAGGTCTTATTGACTTTGTAAAACGCTGGCATTGTGCTTCTGCCAGTGGATACCAGGTTACAATAAGCCCGGTGGAGCGGATCAAGACGCCGCAACAACCTGATGCCATCAGCTGTGGCGTCCTGGTCATAGCACAAGCGTAGAGCTATCTTACAGATAGTATGCGACTACAGGAACACGGAGTCTCGAAGAGGGATGTGGGTGTTATGCGCCTGAGAATGATCTGGATGGTAGTAAGTCATTCCAAAGAGCGCTCCAACTCCGTGTATGACGCTGATAAGGCTAATCGAATTCGCGAGCTACTACAGAAGCAACTAGGATAGGTAAACGCTATTTGTCGTTCAATCCCAATACAGTTTGCTACCTCTTAATGCTTATTTCTGCTTCGCTAGCTTCTTCACCAATATTTCTAGTAACATATCAAATGATAATATCTCCTCGTCGGTTTTTGCCAATGGTGCGGTCGCCTACAGTCTCCGACAGCTCGTAGGTTCGCTCTTCTTGCTCCTCAACCCAGGCCTGAAGCTCAAGTTGAGCCTGCATGATCACCTCCAGGCCCGTGCCGATCTGCTCCAGCTTCTCTCTCATCGTGGAGAGGTCAATAAGTTGGGCACGTACCAGATCACGCGCCAGCGAGGTGTCGTTCATGACCCGTTGTTGATGATGTCCTTGGTGAGTGTATGCACCCTTCTGCGAGTGTCTTTGTGAGTGTGTGATCTCGAGCGAACTTAGCTGTTTTCTCTAAATTTCAAAAACTCGTCAAAACAAGTCCCGAGGTGGTCCACAGACCGTCCTTTACTTGTATTTTATTATAGATTGCTCTTATCTAAGGCTACTTTAGCTTTGGTAAGGTTGCTAGAAGTTTTGCTTTAGTGATAAGGTTGCCATAATTTCCGTCGTCAGTTCGTAACTCATGAAAGTTTGGGTTGCTGTAACGCCATTCGTTAGGATCACCAACTATTTTGCATAGAAAGGACATTTGTCATCAACCGACTTAGGTTGGATGGCATTCAGACGAAAACAAAATCATAAAAATTAATGTTTTTTTTCGTCTGAATGCCATCCCGGCCAATCGGATCTCTCGAAAGATTTTTTCCATTCCCATTTAAGTTGTATGGTGGCGCTAAGTTCGTTCGTAATTTATGGCAGTACCTACCGTAAATCACCAACAGACTTATCGACAAGTTTGGTTTTGGTTTGTCAGCCGTAATTTATCTGCTTAAGTACGTAATATATCCTTATAAGTACGAACCGGCGTTTTATAGTTACGAACGGAATTATCTACAAACGAGGTCTTTGTAGAGATTTCATAATGGGTTGCTGGGATGTTGCGCGTATGTGAAAAATACTAGATGAAGTCAGTCACCAGTAGCTCGAAGTCTCGTGCCTGCACACTCCGCACTTCCAACCATTTCGCTTGGGCATCTGGCATTTGTGTTAGAGTAACTTCGTCGACAACGACTCTCTTATACTCTACGTGGGCTGAATGGTGCGATTTTAAATGGAGAAGTAGCGTTCAGACCAAGGCGAACTGTTCAAATCTACTTGTAGTTTGTGAAACAGCGACATCTGATGGTACCATTTACTTACGAGGTGACTGCAACTAGAATAATGCAGGATGATATGTATTGTTTTGAGTTAGTTTTTCCTCGTGACTACGTTGGTCTTTTACAAAATATGCCCTTGCTAGTCAAGAATAGATAGCAATATCGCAAGTACAGTATTTGCTATCTGGCAACGTTAGGAAGCGCCATGCCTCGCACCATGCACTCGAAGAAAAGTAGAACCAGTGGACAGCAGCTATTGGTATCTTCTTGATGAGGTGCCCGTGGCGGGACAACCTCAAATTGGCAGATTATTTTCCAAAGTTTTTTTTCCCATGACTTTGCAAGCTTCGTTGAAATACTTCCTCGGCTGCATGGGGTCAAACAGCACCATTTTATGCTTCTCATTGTCAAATACAACTCCTGTCTAGTGTCCGTCGAGATACACCAAACAAGAATCATACAGTTCCCACGGTGGAGAGGAGAGCTCTCAACTACTACTTGCAGCTTCATGGCTTCGTCATGCACGCTTAAATAGAGTGGATTTACACCACCAGTACGGCTCCTCCCTTGACCATCTTGATCTTGGCTCATTAGGTGGCTTATTACGAGCTTCATGCATGAATCATCCAACCACTCGGAACTTCTAAAGAATGCTAATTCTTCGATGCCGACCTGTCCGAAGTGGGTGTCCACAGTAGTACTTAAATTAACGGTTTCCAGACACTTCCCACAGGCTTGTAGGTCCACAGTTACACAATTGCTAAGAAGACTAGGTAGCGGAATACGTGTGAAACGTGATAGCCTTAGCTAGGTCACTAAAAGCGACGAACTTCGGCGATTCATCATGCCAATTTCTCATCGTGATCAAATCTTTCTCGATGAATGTACCACGTTTCTTGATAGATACCCCCATTCTGCAACGATCATGGTCACTTGCTAGCGATTTCCGATACATGTTGATATCTGCGATACATTTGGTAACGTAGTTCTTCGGAAACACAATCGCGACCTTCTTGTGAATCTTTTGCTTTTGCGAAAGCTGCACGATGGAGGTGACCTTCCAAGGTGGTGCATCAACTTGACCTGCTGCTTATGCAACAGATTCATCCATTCCAAGCCTCTTCGTCTCACGAGCTTGTTACCGTCTAATATGTTTTTGTCTTCCTTTGATTTTGACACCAGTGCTAACGGGAAAGTGTCGTGCGAAATCCTCAGGGTTCAGCTGTCACCGGGGCTACTGTCATCCCTTTTGTTTGACAGGTATTTTTGAAGTACCAACTGGTTAGTATCATTGGTGGGCTTGTCCGCCAACTCGTCTTCATCGTTCACAGACTGGTTGGTGTTGATAGCCGACCAGTTGCTGTCATTCACGGAATGGTTGGTGGGACTCACCAACTGGTTGATATCTGTCACCAATTGGTTAGTGCTCAAGGCACTGGTTCTATCCACTGTATCCACCTGCGACTGCTTCGTGCTTGTCAACTTGTTTGTCGTCTGGATAGATTGGTTGGTGGAGCTGGCCAACTGGTCGGTTTGCTGAACGTCATTTTCCTTTGCAAGTCGAGCAGTAGTCCCGAAGATACCATGTCGCGGATTCGAGACATAGTTCGGTTCGTTTCAGCTAACAATCGATTGCTCTCATTCATTAATCAGTCGCAGTCTGAATTGGGGTGCCCACCACCGTCGCTCTCCTCGTTAAACTCTTCTCCGTTGTCATGGGTTTGAGTCATCTCGGAAACCTCCTGCAGATGAATCCCCAGTACACGTAATGGAGAAACTTCCGTCTGAACATGCACTCTCTTGATCTTGAGCAGATCGACTGCGCAAAGGTGAGTCAATATTGGACTCATCCCGAGTTGCAGTAAAAAGCGTTGATAGTCGATAGTCCAGCTCGTGGGTTAAAGCCCGTTGAGAGTTTTTCAGTTTCGGCACAACCCCTTAACGTACGCCTTCTCCAAACTCGCGAAAGGCCCTCGCCGTCTGAATAAAAGCACGAGTTCCTTGAGAGTTCATTGCCTTCACGACCCCCCCCCCCCCTCAAAGCTATATCCATCGCCTTTTTCAACTTGGTTGTTCCGTTCAATACTGCATCTTCAATAAAGCGCATGTGCGACGATTGAACTCTAAAAGACGAACAGGAATTTTTATCGCCGTCGGACTCGTCTTCGTAAGAGCGGTTTGATTCTGATTGTAGAAGCCATCGAGAATGGATAGTGTTCAAGGGGATTACCTTTTCCTTCTTCATTGTGGCACGGAAAAACATCGTATGAAGGCATGGGAGTAAAAGCGTATGTATGACGAAACAAGAGCACACAATTGTCTAAGAGTAAACGATCAGAGTTAATCCTCAATACTAATCCAAAGACATTATCAATACAAACTTACGGTAGTAACCGTGTATTCTCGTTCAGTTCGGTTACTTATCAGCTCAACAATTTCCTTTTGCAGCCACCCTCCATCATACGACAACTCCCCACTTTTGAAATGCTCGTACTCTTGATGGACGAGGTCAAACGAATGAGGACTCACCAAGCTGACAGCCGAAGCACCATTTCATCTACCGCGAGATAACGACGGCATCCTAGCACGTTAAACTTATTGTGCCTTTCCAAAGTTTTGGCCAATCTGACCTTTAAAGGCTGGTCCTAAGCAAGGGTGGGTAGGGCTAAAGGTGGGATTTGAGGACGAACAGGAGTTGAATTGCTAAGCCAGGCCACTAAATAA